>NC_066847.1:11802055-12171282 GCF_001640805.2 Lates calcarifer | reverse complement strand
TGAAAAAATGTCATAGTATACTAAAGTGTCAAAAACCATGAAAAAATGTCATAGTATAGTAAGGTGTCAAAAACCATGAAAAAATGTCATAGTATAGTAAGGCGTCAAAAACATGAAAAAATGTCCTAGTATAGTAACGTCAAAAAATGAAAAAATGTCATAGTATAGTAAGGCGTCAAAAATGTGAAAAAATGTCGTGTCAAAAAAAAAAATGTCATAGTATAGTAAGGCGTCAAAAAATGTGAAAAAATGTCCTAGTATAGTAGGCGTCAAAAAATGTGAAAAAATGTCATAGTATAGTAAGGCGTCAAAAAACGTGAAAAAATGTCATAGTATAGTAAGGCGTCAAAAATCAAAAAATGTCATAGTATGCGTCCATGTCATAGTATAGTAAGGCGTCAAAAAACGTGAAAAAATGTCATAGTATAGTAAGGCGTCAAAAAATGTGAAAAAATAGTATATAAGGAGTCAAAAAATGTGAAAAATGTCATAGTATAGTAAGGTGTCAAAAACCATGAAAAAATGTCATAGTATAGTAAGGCGTCAAAAAATGTGAAAAAATGTCATAGTATAGTAAGGTGTCAAAAACCATGAAAAAATGTCATAGTATAGTAAGGCGTCAAAAAATGTGAAAAAATGTCATAGTATACTAAGGTGTCAAAAACGGCCAAAAAATGTCATAGTATAGTAAGGCGTCAAAAAATGTGAAAAAATGTCCTAGTATAGTAAGGCGTCAAAAAATGTGAAAAAATGTCATAGTATAGTAAGGTGTCAAAAACGGCCAAAAAATGTCATAGTATAGTAAGGCGTCAAAAAATGTGAAAAAATGTCCTAGTATAGTAGTGCGTCAAAAAATGTGAAAAAATGTCATAGTATAGTAAGGCGTCAAAAAACGTGAAAAAATGTCATAGTATAGTAAGGCGTCAAAAATGGCCAAAAAATGTCATAGTATAGGAAGGCGTCAAAAAATGTGAAAAAATGTCATAGTATAGTAAGGCGTCAAAAAACGTGAAAAAATGTCATAGTATAGTAAGGCGTCAAAAAATGTGAAAAAATGTCCTAGTATACTAAGGAGTCAAAAAATGTGAAAAAATGTCATAGTATAGTAAGGCGTCAAAAATGTCATAGAATAGTAAGGCGTCAAAAAATGTGAAAAAATGTCATAGTATAGTAAGGCGTCAAAAATGTCATAGAATAGTAAGGCGTCAAAAAATGTGAAAAAATGTCATAGTATAGTAAGGTGTCAAAAACCATGAAAAAATGTCATAGTATACTAAGGTGTCAAAAACGGCCAAAAAATGTCATAGTATAGTAAGGCGTCAAAAAATGTGAAAAAATGTCCTAGTATAGTAGTGCGTCAAAAAATGTGAAAAAATGTCATAGTATAGTAAGGCGTCAAAAAACGTGAAAAAATGTCATAGTATAGTAAGGTGTCAAAAGCGGCCAAAAAATGTCATAGTATAGTAAGGAGTCAAAAAATGTGAAAAAATGTCATAGTATAGTAAGGCGTCAAAAAATGTGAAAAAATGTCATAGTATAGTAAGGTGTCAAAAGCGGCCAAAAAATGTCATAGTATAGTAAGGAGTCAAAAAATGTGAAAAAATGTCATAGTATAGTAAGGCGTCAAAAAATGTGAAAAAATGTCATAGTATACTAAGGCGTCAAAAACCATGAAAAAATTTCATAGTATAGTAAGGCATCAAAAACCGTGAAAAAATGTCATAGTATAGTAGTGCGTCAAAAAATGTGAAAAAATGTCATAGTATACTAAGGTGTCAAAAACGGCCAAAAAATGTCATAGTATAGTAAGGAGTCAAAAAATGTGAAAAAATGTCATAGTATAGTAAGGAGTCAAAAAATGGGAAAAAATGTCATAGTATAGTAAGGCGTCAAAAAATGTGAAAAAATGTCATAGTATAGTAAGGCATCAAAAACCGTGAAAAAATGTCACAGTATACTAAGGTGTCAAAAGCGGCCAAAAAATGTCATAGTATAGTAAGGAGTCAAAAAATGTGAAAAAATGTCATAGTATAGTAAGCGTCAAAAACTCAAAAAATGTCACTGTATAATCAGGCATCAGAAAATGTCATAGTAAAACGTCAAAAATTGTCATAAGGCGTCAAAAAGTGTCATAGTGTACTTAAACATCAAAAATTTTCTAAAAATGTCATAGTATAGTAAGGTGTCAAAAAGTGTCATAGTAAAGCCTCAGAAAATGTCAAAAAATGTCATAATGTAGTAAAGCCTCAAAAATTGTCATAAGGCGTCAAAAAGTGTCATAAGTGTACTTAGGCATCAAAAAAAGAAACAGTCAAAAAATGTCAGTGTAGTAAGGTGTCAAAAAAATGAAAAAAATGTCATAGTATAGTAAGGCGTCAAAAACTAAAAAAAAAAAAATGTCAGTATGGTAAGGTGTCAAAAAATGTAAAAATGTCATAGTATGGTAAGGCCTCAGAAACTATAGAAAAATGTCATAATATAGTAAGGCGTCAAAAATGTTTAAAAAAAATCTGATAGTATAGTAGAGCATCAAAAATGGTCATAATAAGGTGTCAAAAAATGTCATAGTATAGTAAGCGTCAAAAACTCAAAAAATGTCACTGTATAATCAGGCATCAGAAAATGTCATAGTAAAGCATCAAAAATTGTCATAAGGCGTCAAAAAGTGTCATAGTGTACTTAAACATCAAAAATTTTCTAAAAATGTCATAGTATTGTAAGCGTCAAAAACTCAAAAAATGTCACTGTATAATCAGGCATCAGAAAATGTCATAGTAAAGCATCAAAAATTGTCATAAGGTGTCAAAAAGTGTCATAGTAAAGCCTCAGAAAATGTCAAAAAATGTCATAATGTAGTAAAGCCTCAAAAATTGTCATAAGGCGTCAAAAAGTGTCATAAGTGTACTTAAGCATCAAAAAAAGAAACAGTCAAAAAATGTCATACCATAGTAAAGTGTCAAAAACTAAAAAAAAAAAATTTCATAGTATGATAAGGCGTCAAAAAATGTCATAGTATAGTAAGTCATAAAAAATGTAAAAAAAAAACAAAAAAAACCTCATAGTATGGTAAGACATCAAAAAAATGTCATAGTATGGTAAGGTGTCAAAAACTAAAAAAAAAAAAAAATGTCAGTATGGTAAGGCCTCAGAAACTATAGAAAAATGTCATAATATAGTAAGGGTCAAAAATGTCAAAAAAAATCTCATAGTAGAGCATCAAAATTTATCATTATAAACGTGTCAAAAAATGTCATAATATACTAAGGTGTTAAAAAGTGTCAAAGTAAGGCATCAAAAAATGTAAAAATAAATGTCATAGTATGGTAAGGCCTTAGAAACTGTCGAAAAATGTAGTAAGGCGTCAAAAATATAAAAAAATTTCATAGAATAGTAAAGCATCAAAAATTGTCATAATAAGGTGTCAAAAAATGTTTAGTCTCTTTATTTTTGAATGAATATCACAAATATGATATTTAAATATGCAGTGCAGAAAATTTACATATCAGTTTCTGTGATTAACACGTGTTGTCTCTGCAGCAGCTGAAGCTGATGACAGCAGCTGAAGACCTGAAGTGGATGAAAGAAACAAAAGTCAAAAGTGTTACGAAACTGTTAATTAGATAAAAGACCTCCACCATCTAACTGCTGTAAACAGTGTTGGTTTCCTGTTGTTCAAATGAAAACACCTTGTTTTTCTTTACCATCTGTAATGTTGTCATGGGCACATTTTCCAAAGACTAATATGTTTTTATTAAACACCTGCGAGAACGCTACACTGCTTATGATATAATTAGTTAATTAATAAAGTATACTTAGTAGACATGTTCATTTTTAGAAAATGAGCTCATAACTACATTAACCCTAAACAGCTCTAGCAAGTGTTTCCTTGTGGTCAAATGTCTGTCATTTGCTGTGATTTGTTAAATGTTGTCTGGACTTGTATTTGTCTATTTTGAAACTGATGTTATACAAATCATTTTATTACAAGATGATGTCATGATTTTCATGTTTTAATTTTTTCAGTCACTTTTTAAACATTTTGAAATTTTTTCAAGGTTTTATATTTGTTCTTTTAAGGGTTTTTACTTAACTGTTGAAGATGTAAAGGTGCTGAATATGTATATATTTTTAAAGTTTTTTTTAATGTATGAATTTTTTAGAGCTATTCCTTTTGAGTTTGAAATTCATTTTTAAATGATTTTCCATTTATTTTTTATAGACCCATTTAAGGTTTTAAATGTATTTTTAAAGGTTTTACAATTAATATAAAAAAATATATTTTAAATTTATTTATTAAAAGTTTTATTCTTAATTTTCTAGGCCTATTTATTAAAAGGATTTCCATTTGATTCTAATATATTTATATGTATTTTATTATACATATTTTTTAGACTTAATTTTGCAGTTACATTGTCTCTCTGTAAATACCTATTATAAAGAGTATGGTCTAGACCTGCTCTATATGAAAAGTGCCTTGAGATGACTTTTGTTGTGATATGGCGCTATATAAATAAAATTGAATTGAATTGTTAAAACTGATAAGTTAAAGCAGCGTTAGTCTGTTGCTATTTCTTTCAGACGAGGTTTTAAAGAGTCAAACTGCAGCTGAGATAATGACAGTGTCAGTCTGGAAAGAATAAACACTGACCTTCTGGAAATGTCTTCACATCTGTCTCTTCTCTGTGTGCTTTAATGGTTGAAGTTTGAATCCTGTGGAGAAAAATGCAACAAACATTAATATCAAAAAGACTTTTAACAAATCAAAATATCAAACTGTCAAAAGATAGAGAAGTAAAAGACACTAAATCTACAAAGAAACCAGAGTATGGACTAACTGGTTCTGGACTAATCAGAACTAGTCCAAGAGTTAAATTTGCTTTCTACACAAAAATATAAGAAGGTGCTCTGACTGGAGAATTGACTCCACCAGCTCCTGATACTCACACAACAGCAGTGGATGGAAATGTTTTTCTCCAAAGTCAGTTAAAATGTTTACTAAATTTTGGTTGATTGTGTGAGATTAGCAGGTGTTATGACAGATTTCCCTGATCCCCATATGATCATTTTAAGGCATTTTGAAGGAAAAAAATTGGCTAACGATAGTTTTAAATCCATCAGTGGGCAGTAGCATAAATTACCTGTGAAGCCTTTAATGCATGGTAATCAGCTTCCTCTGTGTTCACTGCCTGTTTCTCTCCCAATAACAATTTGTCGCTCTTGCCAAGTGAATTAAAAATAATTCACTGAAACTATATGCACCTTCTTGATTTCATTTTTGTGTTTGTATTTTAAAAAATGTCATGTCCCAATAGTACATAAACAGATGTTTTATACAATAATATTTATTATGCCTGGTTTGTGCTGTTGTTAATTTGAGTCTCTGCCTTCCAGTGTAATTATCAATGAACATATATCTCAGCACAGGGACATAATGCTGATCCAGGAATTTATAACCCCTGCATACCTGTAATGTTGATCTGGGTCTCTGGTCTGGATGATGATCTTCTGTTCAACTCTACAGGAGAAGCTGTTGCTGTGTCTCCTCTCCACAGTCACTGCTGCTGACAGTATAGAGGTTATTAGGACCTCTGACTGATACTGTAGGTTGAACAGAGAGGAAGTTTCCCTCACCATTCAGCCACACCACCTCATGCTCTGGAAACCAGCCTTTAGACTCACTGTAAAACCACTCTACTGCTGACTCTGTCAATACTCATGACAGGTGAGGAAACAGAATCTAGTTATGAAAGAGAAGGAAGCCACCCATTACTTTTTAAAATTAAAATTTACAGCAATTAGACTAAGTTGTGGTAGTCAGGTCTCCAGTTGTAAGTCAGACAAGCCTACCTATTCAATCCTTTTATTTTAGAGACAAGGCCCTCCTTTCTCCTATCCCCACTTGTTACAGTACGTTACTTATCAATAAACAATGCCACAGATGTTAAAATTAAAATAGGAGGACAGTTAGAAATGAATTTATCTTCAGCATCAGTTAGAACCAACAGGACCAATGAGGCAATTTTAGCAAACAGACTAGACCAGACTAAAGTCATATGTAAATCTTTATGGGCATATTGCACTTGGGGTCACTGGGGACCATAACTATAGGTTGTTTTAGACATTTTATCAATGACTAGAGCTAGGTATCTTAACAGGTTCAACCAGTGGATTTTATCAGCATTAAAACTGCTACTGGGCGTAAACTTTTCTACAGGATAAGTAAGGACAGTGCTGAATGAACGAGTCAAAATACCTAAATTACATACAAAATCTGAGTATGTTGTGGTGAAATGCAATTACTTTGTGCACTCTTCCCATTAATTCATCCCTGTCATTTGAGCTGCTCAGCTTCCACCAGCATACAGGACTAAATAACTGCAGAGAAAAATATTTAATCGATTAAATGACCCCATTAAAGATGCAGATAATCACCTACATGCAAATCCCTCACGAAGACTGAAAACTCAGCAACTTGTCCATGTTTAACTACTATGCATTTCACAAAGGCTATATCTGAGCAAACAAGTGTTACGTTTTTTTAATGTTAGCATGATGACTAAAAAATGAACCAGGCAAACCAAACAAATTAGGAAATAAGCAATGATTTTACTTAATATTCAACACAGGAGCATACATGTACTTCAGATACCAATACAGATTTTAAAATGGAGTCATAGTACATTGAAGTGGGTATTCAGCCCATAGGTAGAGAATCATTATCACAAATGCAGTTACAGAATGTCCTTCTCCCAATTGTGTTGTCGAATTTTCCCCAGATAAGTGTCCAGTTTGTGTTGAGTAGTGGCATTTTCCCCAGATGGTGTCCAGTTTGTGTTGAGTAGTGACCAGTCTGAGAATGAAAGAGCCTCCTAAGCACTTTGAGGGATGTGGGTGAATGAGTCCACTGTTGGTTAGGTGTTACATAGTTTGTAGGACTTGGGCTCCAAGAAGATGCATCTTCTCAGATTTACATTGTTCATTAATGGCCATGGTTTGTGTTTAGTCAGCTGAGTTGTGCAATGCTGGCATGCCACTTTGCAGAGAAGTTTGTAGACTTGTGGGGGCTGGAGTTCAGGAGGTCAAGGCAGGGCTTGATGAGCTTAGGTGAGGCCACAACAGTCAAAGCTTCCTGAAGGTTGGATATCTAAACAAAAAAAACAAACAAAAAAAACAATTAGTAAAAAGCAATCAAAGAGTACAAAGAAGTGGATAATATATCTGAGAAAACACACCTGAAGACATTAATCATGTGGCACGGTCACAGTCATCAAGGAGGGTTTGGTACTGCCTGGTCTTCCTCTTCTTCCAGTCCATGACAACTTCTCTGGGTCACAGCTTCCCTTACTAATTTTTCTGGGGTCACAGGAAACTGGTGAACCAACTGCAACCTGCATCAGCATATGGGGCTTGGGCATCCTCCAACTATTCATCCAAAACATTACAATGAGACTTATTCTTGTTCCTGTAATTTATCTAACAATGCCTGAGTAAGGCCAGCCTTTTCAGCACAAGTATTAAATCTTGTATTAGGTAGCTTACTTCCAAGATTGATGCCAATTGGTGTCTGATATAAATTGACAAGACTCTTGAGACAGAGCTGAATTGTCAGAACTGAATAGGAGTGTGAATGCCACAGCTGACCTTTTTGCTACATAAGGGATTTTGGTGTCGAGAATTCCCTGATAATACTAGAGAAAACTCTGTCCTCTCTCTGGGTCATGCTGGGCCAAATACATAAAATTACAATACAGCTGGTTTTACATGTGACATTACCTGGCTCCTGAAGCTAGATGCCATTAGGCTCAGCACTTCTAGATTTGTCACTTGGATGACAAAAAAAATGCAGCATTTAATCCTTAGATTTCACCTTTTGTTTGACTAATCTGCAATTAAACATGTCTGTCTATAAGCTCAAAACACAGAGGTGGCAACCTGCTAAGATGACTAAGCAGGATTTGACATGTCTGAACTACATGCTGGATGGTTGGATAGCATCTGAAACTCCCTCCTGCCTACACCTTTCCAACATCAGCTAACAGGTGCCTGTGTTGCCCATCATCTGTAGCTTTCCAGAATCAACAATCTGACTGACATGCGTCATGTCATGACTGGCCAGCTCAGAGGGTCATTCAGGACAAAGCCTAATCCAGTGTCCTGATTTGCTACACAGGAAACAGCTATCCCCTTGCGGTCTAGACAAAGTTCCCCCTCAGCTCCCAATTCTGCAACCTTCCCAAAGTTCCTCTTTCTACATCAACCCTCATTTGGCTGCACATCAAACAATCCCACTGCATTTTCCCCAGGTCTCCTTTTCTCAGCACGCAGCTTTCCAACATTCAACAGCTGCTGTTGTCACATCTCAAAAAGGAACAGTTTCTTAACTTGGCATTGTTTTCATGTGTTTGGTAAGATGGGGCTGTAGACCACTGACAAAGCAGACAATGTGAAATGCCAGACTGATACACCCAAATTCTTCAGACTCAACACCATCCATAAGCAGTAATGTTAAACATGCTTTTTTTTCCTTGCTAAAATGATGTCCAATTGTATAAAGTATCTTGGAGTAAGCTCACAATAGCATACCATGGCCAGCTGTTTCAAAAAACCAGAGGGATCCTTGTCTGGTTTTGGAAACTGCACAACCACAGCACAAAACCCAGTATGGGTCTATAGTCTAGAGTATACTCCAAGTTGCTTATCCATCACAAGTACAACAACAAGGTCTAAATTTACAATAACTTTAGAGACTTCCTCACACACAGAGAAGAAGGGGAAGGAGAAAAGCCTTGCCTTCTTATGAGATATGAGTCGACTCTGTTTACCTTGTTCTCTGTAGTGTTAAGACGTCCTAGCTCATTCCTGGTTGTGATTGTCAAATTTGGAGAAAATGTGTTTGCTCCAAATATTTAGGATTCTGTCAGGATAGAACTAAAGATCTCACTCTGACATTGCCAGGGTGACTTAAGGTCAGTGTGAAGAGGAGTCTATTGAACATTTGGACAAATCAGAGTCAAGCACCTCAAGTTAACCGCTTTGTCAATGGTCTACTGCTATATCCTACCAAAGATGTAAAAACAATGCCAAATCTGGAAACCACCTCTTTGCAGATGTGACAAGAGCAGCAGTGAATGTTGAAAAGCCAGATGAAGAGAAAAGGAGACCTAAGTACAATGAAGCAAGATTGTTTATGTGCAGCCAAACAAGAATTAATGCAGATGGAGAGACTTTGGGGTGGATACAGAATCAGGAGTGATGAGGAATGTTGTCTAGACAACCAGGTGATCGCTGCCTCCTGTGCAACAAACCAGGACACTGGACTAAGCATCATCCTGAATGACTCTCCAAGCTGGCCAATCGTGGCATGAAGTGTGTCCATCAGATCATCAATTCTGGAAGGTTACAGACATTGGGTAACACAGATACCCGTTAACAGATGTTGGAGAGGTGAGGGGGAGAGTGTTTCAGATGCCATCCAACCATCCAACATGTCATTCAGACGTATCAAATCCCACTTAGTCATCTTAGCAGGTTACCAGCCATGTGTCTTAGACCTGCAGAAAGACAAGGATATGCAGATTGATTATTGTCTTTTTATTTGACCAAACACTATATCAAATTGAGTACAAGGTTTTCACTATCCAAATGACAAAGTTGCTGACAAAGTAAAACAGTAAAAAGGGACAAAAGAAATCCTAGAAGTAAATCTTCCACAATGGAAATCTTACTTCATACAAGCAGTCACTCATTTAACACTACAGCTGTCTCCTGTAAATATCTCCTTCCACATGTCTAATAATGGCAATACTTTATTTACCACAAGTACTATCCCTGCACCATCTGGCTCTAATTACAAAGTCTTAGAGTTATAATTCTGCCCCATGTGTTTGCCTCAAGACAACACCAACACCTTCTCTGGAATTCAGCCCACAGTATTAAGTTTCTAATTCAAGTAAGTCAATAACACATAACTGAGTAGGAGCAAATTGTAAAATATGGTGACAAGTTGAAACACTTGACATACCAGTTTGGTTTTCATAGCCATCATTGCTGTCAATCTCATCACCAGTAAATTGAAAATTGAGGAAATCTACCCAAATTGGGAGTCCAGATTCCTATCAGAGGTATCTGAGTTGTCTCTCTGCCAGGTTTACTCCCTTCTAGAGAGCCATAACGCGCTACTGTTCGGTAACCTTCTACCAAGCAATAAAAAGGACAATCTCATGTATGTATGAAACTGCCCAATTTATTTTGTGTCAGTCGATGCTGCAGTGCATCTCGTCAACGATTGATACGACCGTACCCTAGTGGCATAACGCTTTGCAGGGGTAGAATAAAATTCCCCTGCTGGGAGGCCTCCCAATGTTGCGCATATAAATACGGATACAAAACTGAACGACGCCAGACCTACTTCAACTCAAAAAGGTTCTACTTGGGTCTTCAGTTGGAATTAAACTTGGCAGAGAAAAACAAGACAGCCTTTAATTTCAAAATTCATTCAAGTGTATAGTAAAATAAATAAATTGCTATCAAAATTTGGGTGGTGATGATCAACAGCAACACAACTACACTGATATATAGTCTATGAAGTTCTCTCACTTAGGATCTCCAATTAATCTTCATCAAACTATACCAGCCAAAGATGAAATGATGGAACCAGGTAAAACAAGCCATCTTATGGAACTGGCAAATGATTTGTTTGCTTAATATTAACAGCAAGTGATCTGAACAGGCAATAACGTAACTTACAAGGTACACAGTAAGCAAAGAAAAAAAATAAAATAAATAAGCAGACTTCAACCAATCTGGGACCAAGAGAATTTCCCCCAGCAATCAAGACACCTCCCGACTACCAAAATGCTTGACTTTATAGTCTTATTGGCTGTGTATGTGACCCTAAAGTTTAGGTGGTATCTAATGCTAAGGCTTCTTCGGGATAGAGACAAACAAAGAGACAGAAAAAGTGAGACACACAGAGACAAAGAGGCAGGCAGACACAGAGACAAACAACAAAGACACAGAACAGGGACAAAGACAGCCCCAGAAACAGACAAGCCCAACAACAGAGATGGGGTGGCCAAGACAGCACAGACATGGTGAAATTGCTAAAAACACAATAAGAGAAAAAAACAAAAAACAAAAACAAAAAAAACTTACTTGTTAAGATGGTCAGCCATCCACGTTGTGGTATTTCTGAGTGCTATACAAAGGCAACTGGACAGAACTGAAGAAGCCTTTCAGATGAAAGGTCTTCAAGAACCTCAAGCAAGCCCAGTTGCCTTTGTATAAGACTTACAAAAAAGATACTTACTCTTGTAGATATATATGGAAGAAAAAAAAAAAAGTTGTTGCACAGAGCTGATCCAAGCCAATTCGATGGAAATAGATTGGCATGGCACAAGCCATATTGGTCTAATAGACTATTTTCTTTCATACGTTTTGGACATTCCTATCCTGCATGGGAATGAGTTCAATTGAATATAATTGTTATTTAAAACCTTGTATTATATTGATAGAATTGTTGGCATTTACATATGTTGTATTTATTGCTAATCATCTGCCAATGTTAATTTGATAGAATATAATTTAGATTTTTTAACATAAGTTCCTGATTAGTCAGTTTGTCTCAGTCTGTCCAACAAAGCCAATTTGATCATTGGTTGCTGAGTCCAGTAAAGCCAATTTGACAGACAGGGAAAGTCAGTGAGTCCAATAAAGCTAATTTGAATGTCGGTTGTCCAATAAAGCTAATCTGAGAGTCAAATAAAACTAAATGTCAGTCAGACAGACAGACACAAAACAGACAGACAAAGACTAACACAAGACAGATAGTCCACTAAAGCTAATTTGAATATCAGTCATAGACAGACAACAGACAAGACAGACACAAAGTGTCAGTATCAGTGTGCATGCATGTGTGCGTGTTTGTGTCAGGCACAGCGGCCTTCAATACACAACAGGATAATTGGAAAAAGACAGTGGATAGAGAGTGTAAGTATCAGTGTGTGTGCGCATTTGTGTGTGTTCATGTAAGAGACAGAGGAAAGAAAGGGGTGGCGCGGCGGCCATTATTAAGCAAACATGGGACTTACTTGTTTGTAGATTCACCAGGAAGAAACGAAACCGATTATACAAACTAACGGGTAGAACGAACGGATAATTGTTGATCGTGGACAGATGTCACCTTGGGTGCGCAGCCATGTTGGATGGGATAAACGAGAAAGGGATAGATCGGTAGATGGGCACGGCGGCCAAGACAAACCAGTGAGGGATAGACAAGAGATGGCACGGCGGCCCAAAAAAAACAAAGACGCAATCCTCTTCTTTTGTAGGGTGAAGGCTGAAAGGGAAAGTAGTTAGTTATGGCACGGCGGCCAAACACCCAGCAAAAAAAAAAAAAAAAAAAAAAAAAAAAAAAAAAAAAAAGCACTTACTTGTGTAGATTGTAGCTCCACCAGGACCTTCTGTTTGGAGATCCTCCAGGAAAAGATGTTGAACAATGGAAACAGACTGATGAATACTGAACTGGACTGAAATACAGCCCTGTTTGATGAACGCGCAGAGTAAAACACAGAAGCAGACAGATGCTGCTACAAGTGATGACACGGCGGCCATCCAAAAGTTGGAAGAACAGAAATAGATGAGCTCAAAGTGCAGCAGCCAAGACAAACTACCACCAATATACATCTGCAAACATGTTGATGAAATCTGACTTAACACCACAATATAGCCCAGCTATGACCTAACATTTGATTATTTCAGATCACTAGCTCAGCAGTTACAAAGGAGAAAAAAAAACAAAAAAACAACTTATGTTAAGATTAGAGTTTTTGAGGATTAGATTGATCATCTCAACAGGTATGATGTTCAGATAATCAATCTAAAAATAATGACCTATATGATGTTTTGATGATTAGACGGACGGGCAAACGGAGGCAAAATTTGAACGGACTGACCATGATGTTGCACGGATGAACGAGAGGGATAGATCGGTAGATGGGCACGGCGGCCAAGACAAACCAGTGAGGGATAGTGAAGAGATGGCACGGCGGCCTAAAAATAATAAAAAACAAAACAAACAAAGACGCAATCCTCTTTTGTAGAATGAAGGCTGAAAGGGAAAATAGTTAGTTATGGCACTTACTTGTGTATGAAGTCTGGATGAAGGCTGAAATAGAATTTGGTTGGTTAGTTAGTTTTGGCACGGCGGCCAAGCAAAACCCAGCACACAAGAAAAAAAAAACAGCACTTACTATTGTAGACTGTAGATCCACCAGGAGCTTCTGTTTGGGGATCCTCCAGGGGGAGGAAAAAAAAAAAGATCAATTGATGTGCCAATCAACAAAAGCATGGCCTGAAATGCAGCTAAAGTTGGACGGACGAACGCGTGGCCTGAAATGCAGCTAAAGTTGGACGGACGAACGCGCGGCCTGAAATGCAGCTAAAGTTGGACGGACGAACGTGTGGCCTGACTGGCTCTGATGGCCAGAGTTGTCTAGCAAAAGGTAGAGTGTGATTAAAAGGTAAATTTGCTCCTTAACAGTAAGTTCATGGGTTTGCAAAATCTATTTTTTTTTTTTTTAAATAAATTGTGTTAATGATAAGATTTGACAATGTGTTTGTGTGGTGATACATTTGGCAAGAAAACCCAATTCATTAAATGAAACACACGCAGCCCTAATGGATTTTATTACAGTCTTTAACAGTCAATATACCAAATCTAGAGTAAGACTGAACAATATGCAAAAAAATGCTGCTCAATATTATAAAATGTGATTACAAAAACAATTGTTCAGCCCTACTATAGAGAGACAGATAAGCAAGTAGGCATGGCAGCCACCCAGAATATATATATATATAAAAAAAATAAGGTACTCACCAAGTGTAGATTCACCTACAAAGAAAAAGTTAGTGCACAAATATTGATCAAAACTTAAGACATAGCACCTTCATTACACAGCTAACAGGCCAAATGTGAGACTTCTGACTTCTAACACAACATTATGAAACCTTTCCACTCCCATCATCTACTACAGCTCCACCATCATTGTACACAAAAACCTCGCCTGTCTTACACACTCATTCTAAATTCAAGGACCAGTGAACCATCTGCATGGAACCTGTGAACATAAAACCTGTCTGATCCTCCATAGAGCCCTGAGAGAGTCACCTCAGGCTTTGCACCCTATCAGTCTAGCCCTGACCAAACAACTCCCTATTCCTGGTCACCATTACTAGCTTAACAGTTCCAAACAAAAACCAGAATTAGTCTTTTCCCACCACTGATTTAAGCCCAAAAAATAAACAACAACAATTCTTCTCCTACAGCTTCCAATCATTCTGCCATCTTCTAAGTAACATCATTATCCAAACATGAAAAGACCACTAAATGCTCCAATTGTGTTGGGAGGCCGTCCCTCCCAACACAATTTAAAAAGGTCAGCTATCTGCTAAACAGAGAGGAAAAAAAAGAAAGGAAATAGACAAACACAGAGAGACAAACAAATAAGGTGGCCATTTTGGACAAACCGGCGAACAATTGGGAGGCCATGGTCGAATTGGATGCGAAGACTATGTTGGCTAGACGGACGGTCATGTCAAAAAAAATTGAAAGCAGCATAACACAAAGCACAGTAATGGCATGGCAGCCAAGCAAATACACAAAACATACAGAACAAAACAGTTCAATCTCAGAAACAGTCATGACACGGCAGCCATGACTAGGCACGTTCAATACACAGCAGCGAGAGAGGAGAGAATGTAAAATTCAGTGTGCGTGCATGTGTGCGTGTTTGTGAGAAAGCGGCGCAGCGGCCATCCAAAACCACAAAGAATAAAAAGAAAAATTAGTCTTACTGGTTCGTAGATCTACCTGTGGAAAGGAAAAAAAAAGAAAAAAAAAGAAGAAGTTATAATCAGCAAAGTTACAAGACGCCCACAATTACCTAGCCTTGAAATTCACTTTAGTGTCAGTGTGATGTAAGTGGTATATAAACTTTATATATATATATATATATATATATATATATATATATATATATATATATATATATATATATATATACACACATATACATACATACATATATATATATATATATATATATACATACATATATATATATATATATATATATATATATATATATATATATACACACACACATATATATATATATATATATATATATATATATATATATATATATATATATATAAAAACAGGTTACTCTAAACATTAAATTTATGAGCCTAACAGGAACCAACACAACTGACAGCAATGATATTGTCACATTGTTAACTCTTGGCTATAAGCTACTTTACAGGCAATTCTTACCTTTCTGGGTGAGTTTTAAAGGGCAAGATTCTCCTAGCATCTTTTTCCCCACACCTTACAGGAGGGCATTGTCCTGTTTTAAAAAAGAAAAAAAGAAAAAAAAAAGTGTCATTTTCCAACCTTAAAATTCACTTTGGTGTCTGTGTGGTATTTTGGAGAGGTGGGAAAAGAGGCACAAACAGATGGGAATGTTATTCAAATGACTCAGCTGCCCATAGAGTTTTTACGAAGAGAACAGACATATTAAACGATGTCAGTGCAACGTCAATCTCATGCCACCTACTATTTCATCAACAGGAGCAAATTAAGTGCTAGAGAAAAGGAAAACCCAATTGCAGGATCATGGTTATATAAATGTACATAAATGCTTGACAAACAGAAATTTTACCTAACAGAACATAGAGTTGCTAAAATATGATCAGTTAGTTTGTGTTACTGTGTGGTAGGCCTATTTTTATTTAAAATCACATGATAAACTAAAAGATTGAGGCAGTGGTTATCTAACAACTAGCTGCTCTGTAGGAATCCTATGCATAATGAAGTCAGACAAAGCACTTTAGTGCACGTGCTCAATCCCACTTGTGTAGGCCTCTTTCCATTTGTTTGATTGCCTCAGCTGTTACAGAGTCGCGAGATTAATAACATGATTGACTATATCAACCAATAAATCCTTTCAGTTTATATTCACCTATAATAAATAGGTGAAACAAAGACAGCAGTTTATATTCACCTTGTGTTAGCCCTTAAGCACCTACCACGGCGCGCGCTTTAGGCCGCGGGGCCTGTCGCATTGCGTTTGAGCATATGAAATAGGCCACGATGTTTATCCAGACGGATTTTCTCTGTATGAATTTAATCCGTTATTAACTAATAAGGGTTTGTAGCATTGCGGGTTAATCTCGCGTCCCTTTGAGCGACTACGGCACTCCGACTTGTTTTTTTGTTTGTTTGTGTGTTTTAAATCTGGGAATTTGTATTCAAATATGGGCGCTTAATGAAAACAGGTCGTAACATGCTGCAAAAGCCTACATTCCCACAGCGCAGTAAAGTTAAACATCTCACTCTAAACAACACAGTAAATTAGAAACTTTCCGACCCTTACACGCGCCGACACACCTGCCGACAATGACATTAACGCCACGGTAACTCGCGGCTAAATTAGAGGCATCTCTTACCTTTCTGAATAAGTTTCCGAGCTCCTCCTGTTGTTGGACGCGATCGTCCCGGTGTCCCTTAATTTTCAGAAACTTTTGCAGACAAGGGCAGTTTTGCTGTCAAGCCCCCGGGGTTTTAAATTTCGCCCCGCCATGACGCCGCCAACACCGAGCTGAGCTCGCCATGGTGTGCCAATGTCGGCGTCTGACGTCATTCTTATAGTCGAAGCGCATGCGCATACGGTGATGCGTTAAAGAATCACAGAACGTTGTAAAAACCAAACCTTTCCCCCTATAAAAATGTTGGCTGCCTCGTCAAACTTTGAAAGATTTTGAAAGATAACATTTTTACAAGAAATTTAGTTTTAGACACTTACTGAAAATTGTAAGCAATAATAGATAAATGGCCTTAATAAACATACAGTATGGAGACAAGTATAAATTACTGTAGATGAATAAATAACCAGCACAGCTTAAACACATTTAGATTTTATTTTAGTTTGCTTTGTAATTGTTTCACTTTTTTATTTAATTCTTTTGCAGTAATAGAAAATTTACAAACATTTATGGTAAGCCATTGGTGTTGCTGTACCCACAGAGGCTATAAAGAAAACCAGTTTGCCTGAGCTACTTCCTTTTCCTACCTGAAGAAAGGACTTGGCCAGCCTCATGGTGGAGAGTCCGTGTATATAACAGCCAATCGATTTTTGTTTTGGAGTGAACAAACAGAAAACAGATGATGAGCCCTTTCCCATTTCTAGTGATGGGCAGGTGAAGCCTCATGAAGCTCTGAGGCTTTCCTTCTAATTGTGCTGAAAAAGATTCAAAACTTCGAGGCTTCAGTCTAATTAAGAACAGTGAAATCTGGTGCTAACTGAAGCCATAGCAATCTCTCAAGAGCGCGACTGAAGCACTGACACTGTTTCAATCCCATGATGACAGCAATAAAAGTTCAGAAAAGACTGTGTGGTCATTTTAATCTGCTGATGTTTTTGTTCATTTATACTAATTAATGATTACATCATCATTACACATTAAAATTAATCATACACTTGTGGTTAGAAGACACTTATACACTGCACCAGAAGTACGACTAAGTTCTTTGTTAAAAGGAGTAAGACATTATTGTTGAATAATGATGATGCATCTTATACAACTTGTTTAGCGCCAAACCACTCAAAGCTGTCAAATCAAGGAAACGCTCTGAACCATTGAAACGCTTCAAAACATCACAACGTCACACAACAGTGGTGTTTTGATACAAGTTGCCCCCTCATATATGTTTGCCTAGAACTGGCCCTGCTGATAGATGTCTGCTTCGTAGTCTAAAGGTTGCAGGTTCAAATCTCACCATGCTCAACAAAAGACAGGCTTACAAGAGACAGTGAATTTTGGAGTTCAAGACTGAATACAAATTACTCAAAGGCTCAAAGAAATTGTTGCTAAGTGTCAGATCAAATAGTACATTCTGGTAAGATGCCTGCTTGGTAAGTCAGGCATTGCAGGTTCAACTCCTGCCAGGTGCAGTAAAGTTTGAACACCAACACCCAAAGTGAAGATGAAAAGTAGTCTTTATTGAATCATTTGTCATCCTCCATTTTGTTAGTACAGTGTCAAATATGCAAATTGTGAGATCTTAAGATATCCCAAGACTGACACATAATATCTCTCTTTCTTCTATTAAAATATACTTTCTCATAAATATAGCGATATATTTAAAAATGAACTTGATAAAAAGTAATAATAAAGAATCCCAACACATCTTACCTGGTCATTTGATTATGTTGTGTTGTGTACACTCCTCCACACAAAAATTATCTCAGACAATCAATCTAGGAGAAGCATGTCTTCATCTCAAATAAGATAAACTTGAAGAATTAAATGGTGTCACAAGTGCTCTATAATAGAATAATATAATAGAAATAATGGAAATGATAGAAATGAGACTGTGTGGTTAATTAAAGCTTCTGCAGGTTTTGTAGACAGATGTGGTGACTCTGGTCTCACAGCAGCAGGAAACCCATGAGGAGAAACAGAATGGGTTTCATGAAAGCAGAGATCCCCTCGACACTCAGTGATGGAGCTCCTGGACGAGAGAGTGATAAATAGATTTCTGTTAATACTTAAACACAAAAGAATATGTAAATTAACAGCAGTGCACATGTGTCTTCTTACCTGACTCGCTGGTGCGTGATGGTTGCTCAGAGGACCCGGTAACAGCCCTGTCAAGAGCATCCTGTTGGGCATTCTCCAGCGCAGCTCGCTGTTCAGCAGTTACCACAGCAGCGTTGTCAGGACCAAGAGCCTGCAGCTGAACAACAGAGAGTGCCTGGAGGGAAAAACAGTAAGTAGCACAGAGGTCAGAGGGCTGGAAAAAATATTCAGATAATTTACTTAAGTAATATGATTATGAGTAAATGCCATGCAACAATGCAATGCCATTTTTTATTTTTTTTTTGGAAAAATACAGAGGTGTTATCAACAAAATGTAACTGAACTAAAAAAGTGAGAGTACTCATTTTATCAAAAATACCCTGTATATGCATACGTATACTATACATGTACATACCTTAACAGTACACTATAATGTACTTTTTAAAAATTTTAATCTGCTGGTGTCAAGCCGCTCAAAGTGCTTGAGATTATGCATTAAAGTCATAAAAAGAACAGAACACCATGTAGAAGCATAAAAATGTTACAATGCCATTTAAAAGATTAAAAAACTTTTTAAAAGCAGTTGCATTGTTACATTTCTGAGGACAGTGATTTTAGAAAGTTAATGAAAAAAGGTGAAAGGCATTGAAAACTTTAATATTCCTACTACACAAGTAGATTTTTTCACATTATATAAGAAAATTAAACTTTAAGGACTCAGGTCTTGTCCTCATATTTTTGTACGAAAAATAGCATGCAAATCTGTTTATTACAATAGCTACCAAATACTTTTACCTTACTTTACTCTGCTTTATTTATCTATTTTATATTATTGTATTTGTGAATTGGCGCTCTGCAACTTAACAATTTCCCACAAAGGATAAATAAAGTATTTCTGATTCTGAAAAGTGCAATATTTCTTTTTGAAATGTATCAGAGTTGAAGTATAATGTAACATGAAATGGAAATACTTGTTAAGTACTGTGTTAAATAATGTTAAGTAGTGTGCATTACTCGATGCAAATGTACTTACAGCAAAGTTGTCTGGTGGTATGCGTGGGATGCAGGTGCCCTTGACAAATGAAAAGACAGGTGGGTCCAAAGAAGCCAACTCATTTGCATCCAATCCAGCTGAGGGAGACAGAAACAGGGGGTCAGTAATTTGCAAGATGCTGCTGGGTAAAGGCAAATAATGAGGAGGAATATTACAGTGGAGTTCAGTTTCCTGCAGCAGAGAAACACAGGAAATGATCTCACCAATGATGTTGCCTAAGTCGGCCACTTGCGCTTCAGTCCAGGAGCTGGGTTCTCCAAATGCTGACATAGCAAGAGTTTTCAGCTGCTGTGTAACCTTGAAGGAGCACTGAATACCATCCATTGAGCCCACAGCATCCCTGTGACATACACACACACGCACTATGTAGTTGTTTTATCTATTTATTTTATTTTATCTATTTATCTATTGTCATAATCTATCTGTTGCATAGATTGTTAGTGAACACTTTTATCTGCATGAGACAAAGGCTTTAGTTTTCTGTGCTATATGTTGATGCCAGAATAGGTATTTGGCACAACACATAACATTTTTTTCCTCCTGGTCTTTTGTCAGTTGGTACTTCAGGTTAAATGAATATAAAGTAATTTGTTAATATAACAAGCAGGAGAAAGTGATGCACAAACTTGAAAGCTTCCTTGTTGAGCTGTTGGATCTCAGTGGAGCTGAGGCCACAGATGGACCGGTTCAGTGCCACCATCTCTGCAGCTTCCAGCTTCTCCGCTGTCAGGTTGTTATATTTAGCAACACCCTTCCATAACGGCTCCATCTATTGAGACAGGTCATCATGATTAGGGAACATCGTGAGTAGAATCAGCATCATAGTCATGAGCATGTGAAACTGTTTCTGGACTTGACCTGTGAATCATTCCAGCCGCAGTGGGCAATTCCCTCCATAGCATCCAGAGGGAGGGGGAGCTTCTCCAGGTCTGCGTCAGAGAGGCCCTGAGTTATACATCCCATCTGCATCACATCATTCTCAGTCATTTGTGACACTGGTCCAAAGGCCTGCCAGAAGATGTAAAAACACATTCAAACAAATCAGACTTCCTCAGACTGTACTCATAAAATGACTGTGATTAAGTGTAGCATTTTAACACTGATACATGCAATTACAACCTTAAAAAGTTCATGATTCCCATTCTGAATGAGATTTAACCTTGGATTTGTATATGTGGTAGTGTATTTTACTTAGGAACTGTATGGAAATTAGTAGAGGGAAAGAGAGGGTCAAAACTGGGGGTGGGTTATGTTTTTTTCCTTTTTGCTAAAGTGAGATTTTTGGGAGAGCAGGGAAGGGTCTTTTAAACTTTTATCACACCAGATATACATTTTCTTTCAGCCTTCCCTTGAGCTGCACAGAGCCACTGTCTGTGCCCAATGTTAATCACTTGTCAAGACACTTGGAAAGCAGAAACACTGGGAAAATAGAAAAACCCAAAAGCAAAGGCAGAAGGTAACTCAACAGACAAACTGACGAAAGGAACTTGTATATAGTTCAGGTAGATTATAGAGTGAGGTGCAGGTGTGGAGAGACCAGGTGACTGGAGGGCTGATTGGGGAAGTGAGGTGATGAAACAATGGAGGGAAAAAAACACACAAGAACAGGAAACAAAACAGTCACAATAGACACAACAAGGAAGGTAATTAAAAATAAAAATAAAATAAAATAAAATAAAATAAAATAAAAAAAATAGGAAATAACATGAAGAGTTAGTTAGTTTTCAGTCAGTACCATAAATAATAAAGTTCACCTGCCCCGTACCTGAGCTGCTTTTTTACTGAGCACGGCCAGTTGGTCTGCATTGTAGTTACAGATGGACCCAAGTATTTCTACAGTGGCGAGGAAGGTGTCCTTTGACATCAGGTCCAGCTGTGCAGCCGTCCAGTAGACGTTCTCCATTTGCAATTCTTCGATCAACTGCACAGTGGGTACTTTATCATGGTCACTACCATTGTTGCTGTCAGCTGAGGGAAACAGAAGGAAAGTAACATACATGTGAGAAACAGAACATATAACAGAATCATGCAGCACCATTTTTTATGTGGCATCAATAACCAAGAAAAAAAAAGAACATGCACAATATGTCTCTTCCTCACCTGCTCTCTTTCTACGCACTGCATTTGATGTGGTGTTTGAGGTGGTGGCGAGACTGAAGAGTTTCTTTCTCAGGGCGTCTGAGCTTAGGGACATACGTGACTCCAGAAAATAGAGAATGTCCTTCATCCACGGCTAACAAAGACAGAGAGAGGGTAAATAAACATGAATTGCAGCAACTGGAAAAGTGCTAAACTCTCTTAGTTTTGAGCGATTGATGATTCATTGATAAAAATGTGGACAAGCAAACAAAGGATATTATGAGCTGCATCACTGTCCAGGCGACATGTGACAGAGAACCCAAAAGATACGCACCTTATTGGGCAGAGCAGATATGGCATTATCATCCAAAATGAGGAGAGGACTGAGCATTTCCATTGTCTCAGGGGACCAATCAGATGGATTCCTGCAGAAGATTTTAAAAACATATGCATAAGGTTCCTGTTTTCTCTGTCTTTGTATTAGCTCCAATGTCCACGGGGGAGAATGTCCTACCCAAAAGTCTGGTTGACCAGCTGAATTAGATCTGCCCTGTGGTCTTTAGGAATGTGCTGGCAGGAAGCCATGGCCTGGAGGTTGGAGTTGATGACCTCAGGGGCCATGAGGCGCAGTTGGGAAGCCGACAGCTCGCACAAGAGCGGTCCGAGCCTGGACATATCGTTAGTGGTCAGTACGGATAAATCTGTCCCCTGCAAATGTACAGAAAATGTCTTAGGCTGCTGTTGCACGTCACTGGACTCATTATGTGATACTAATAGGTGTACAGCAGGTGACGATTTAAAGGAAAAACATGAATAAATAGGCAGAGAAACATAAGAGATACAGATGATTCAGGGCACAAGGGCTCACTGAATGCTTTGATGAGTACATTATATGGATTCATTCATTAAGTCAACAGATTTTAAACCAACTAAAAACCTATAGTAGATTGTGGGCTTAAGTACAAGACTGTACTCTCTACCACCATCATCAAAAAACTAAACATATGTATCCTTGTGTGTACATTGGCCAGGCAGTGCAGGGCCTTCTGGGTGAGCGCAGGGCGAGACGGGGCATGAAGAGACAATGAGCTCAGGTTGGCCATTTCCATCTTGTCGAGGAAGATGGGACACACAGAGTCAGGCAAATCCTTCACCTTGGAAGGCCTGGGATAGTGTAAATGAGATGAGGGAGCTGTAACATTTTATTGCATGAAAACAGTATTAAATGAGACCCAAAAAAAGGGAGAGTGTTTGCTTACCACAGGTGAATAAGTAACAAGGTAGGAATTCTGCCCAGCTCGTCCCCTGTGATGGTTTTGAAATAGTCGGCTCTCTCTTTCTCCAAAGTCACAAAAAGCTTTCGGGCAGCACATCCTGCCTGAAAACATGTATTTGTTGCCAACAGGTACACTCCACACGTCTTATTTATAGATAATTGTGCATGTATACTGTATGTGTGAGTAGATGTATACCTGCACTTTGGAGAGCCACTGTGGAGTCTCTGTCATGGCCTCAGCCATGTCCCGAGTGTCACTGTCAGCAACGTTGTCGACCATCTTACAGGTTATGCCCTGGATCACTGAATGCAGCTTCCTGTTTCAGTCAATAATATTTTGAATGTAGGCATGTAAAGCAATGGCAGAAATGCACATACAGAAACAAGAGCATGCACATAATGTAAACAACTTAAAATATAAAGTAGATATATAATAAGCCTGGATTAAACATGAATGTGGTGAAGCCTAGCATCTTCTTACTACAATGTGCTACATTGTTTTCTGGGTTTTGACAGTGATAATTTAATGTTGTAGAAGTTTAACGATGCTACTTGCCTATTTGTCACAAGTATTTAATGATACAGAGACATACTTGAGATTTTAAAGCAAGTTTTAAGTGATTTAATGACCCTAAACATGACCATCAATTTGAATTAACACAATAAAATCTATTTTAGCCTAAAAGGGATTGTTTTTTTATTTCAAAGCTAGGAATTGTAGCATGTCAAACAGGGTTTCTGTTATTTCCTTCACTGCTCTGTATCTTACCAAAACTGAAGATTCTTTTTTAGTTTTTGCATTTTTCTTGCCAGGTATGCTGCCTGGAAAACACCAAAGAAGAAAACATGGCACCAGTTTTTTGTAAATAGAGCTCATTACATTATTAACTTAATAGCCTTAATTAACAATTAACTGAGACATTTATGGAAGATTTAAAAGGTAAGTTCAAAATGTTTAACATGTTAAAATACATTTAATAGCTCAGGGCTGTTGGTGGAGAGGAGGTATTTAGGGGTGTCACCTGTGACTGACTCCATGTTTTATTCCCCACTTCTTCCAAAGAGGTGATGTTTGCTTTTTCCAGTCTGTTTAGAGAAACACTGTGAAGTAAAGGGCCGGACAACTTCTTCACCAGCTCTGAGGGATCCATATCCTTATGCAGCTATAGAGAAACATTTCATTCTTTCTAAAATGATCTTTACAGTGTATATACAGTAAATGATATCACAGATAGTGCAAATTACTTTTTATTTGAAATAAAATCGCTCAGTTGGTTTCTTTGGATTTTTCTATTAACCTCTCATTCTCTCAGTTTTTCCCAAAAACAGTGGACATCAGAGTCACTGTTCTTATTCTATAAAGTTTATCCTCTATTTCCTCTCTCCTCACTCACCCCCTGCAGCATGGCCTTCAGTTGTGCCTTCTTCATCCGCTTGGAGATGTTCTTCAGAGCCTCTGTGTCATCCAGGATCTCCCGGGCTTTAACGCGCTTGAGGACACAGTTCGGCACACCCTCTGCGACTGACTGAAGCGCCTTCAGCTCCTCACCTGACACGTCTTTACACTAAAGGAAAGCAGGGTGAGGTAAGTATCAAGTGGGAGGGAGAGCCAAGAGAGAGACAAGCTGCCAACCCTGTAGGCTCACCTCGTCATCGCCCAGCTGTTTTTTGACCAGAGTGCGCAGCTGGGCCTTTGTCCATTTGACCTTATCACCCAGCTTTTTCAGAACCTCTTTGAGATCAGTGCCATTGATTTCAGACAGTTGTCTGGGGGTCAACAAGGTAACACTGCTGCCCAGCTCAGTTAGTGCTTCGGCAGGGCTGGAATTTGCAAACAGAGACTTTACGAGGTGCTTCTTCACCTTGAATTAGGACAGGATAAAAAGAAAAAGAGCAATTAAGAGATTACAGAGATTCACAAATTTTAGCACCTCTGTCCTGACTGAAAGGGGGATATGTGTGAAAGTTTGGGTGAGTATGAGCAAGTCAGTGATACCGATGTGATTCTGGGGCCTTCGCAGTTGTCAAGCTCAGAGAGGAATTTCTTGGCGAGGTCAGAAGTTAAGTGTGGTGGGTCGAAATAAAAACAAGCCAGTGCACCAAGCCTGCGGAGGTTCAAAGGCATTCATGTATTTTTCTTTCTTGTACAGGAGAGTGTTTATAATGATGCGCTCTCTCTCTAAGTATATCTAAGACTTTTCCTCCCTACAATACATACTTGTCCACATGCTGTGCGAACTCCATCTTTCCCCCGAAGCACTCCTTAACTTTTTGGAGAAACGTTGTGCCCAGGCTGGGTTTTATTTTGGTCGTCTCGCTAATGCTGGATTTGAGCTTGGTTGAGTGGAAAAATTCACACAGCTGGAGGACAGAGTGAAAAGAAATTAAAATCTTGTAATGTGCTACCTTTAGTTTCATTGGTTCGATATCCCTTGTTGAGCACCCCTCTCCTCACCTTTTCTTTTGGAGAAGAATCAAGATCACTTGATGCTAAATGGGAGAGGTAAGGCCCCATCTCGGTCATCGCGTCCAAGTCCAGCCATTCCAGTGAAGGTTTGCAGCGCTCCATATGTGCTACAGAATGAATGACTGTTGTTTAATGACATGACTTTTCACTTGATTTGCATGATGTTTATTAGAGAAGTTGCCTTCTGCTCATCAGGCTCACACCCTTCCTCCAAGTTCTCCTCTTGTTCTTCTTGTTTTCGTCTGGTTTGCTTTATTTCAGCCATTTCACTCACCCTCTCATTTAATGCTTTTTCTCTTATCTCTCTATTTTCTAATCTCTTCAGCCTCATCATCTCACCAGTGCCTGCACTTTTCTCTGTTTAGTCACTTTTACCTTAGAAGGAATTGGGAAGGGTTTTCCTCTGTCTCCTTCACCTTGTAATCCACATCATTTCTAGCTTCTCTGATGTATTTTCTTTCTCCTCTCTCCTCTTTCCATTTAACAGAGGAGTATGAACTTATCAGATTTTCCCATAAACAGTTATATTAGTTATAAGGTGAATATATTTGAATGTGCGATCAGATTTTATTGTAGAAAGTGCTGACTTGATGCATTTAACTCATTTCTTACTTGATCTTGAGTCAGATGGTGGCATCATTGTGCAGTTGAAGTTATTCTGAGCGATCTGCTCTTTTGCCCATTTTGCCACTTCGCTCCTTTGATCGTCAGACATGGTAGCATGCACCTCCCGCAGCGTAATCATCCTGGAACCAACAGCTGTTTTACCACATTAAGAAACATTGATGATAGACACTGGAGGAAGTAATCATCAAAACACACTCACATCTTTTTCATGTTTCCGCCATCTACTTTGGGAGGGAGGCTCACTCCTGAGGAGGCCATATCCTCCAGTGCAGGTTTGGCAGCCCACAGCAATGTGTCATAGTCGTCTGGGTCCATGTTGTTTTCACCCTGTGTGATTAAAGCCTTCCAGGACTTGAGGGCCACAAATGCCCTCATGTAACACGCAGATGCCTCCTGTGGAGAGATAGTAGGTATGATTTAACTATCAGAGAGCAGTATTCATTCATTCATACATTATGGTAATTAGTGTACTGACAGAGCAGTTCCTCATCTGCCTGATCATTTGTGTAAGATGGGTGCAATTCCACATCTGGGTTGTCTAAAAAAAAAAAAAAAAAGAGTGAGAGAAAAGAGACACATCAGGTTCAGCAGGTTCAGTTTTACTTACAAATAATCAGTGTTTTTTTCTTGCTGTGAACACATTTTGTAAATGTGTTTTAAATGTACCAACATGTGTGTATGTGTGGATGACTGTGTGTGTGTGTGTGTGTGTGTGTGTGTGTGTGTGTGTCTTCACCATTTTATCTGAATCATCCATGGGCTTTTGGCTAATTGAATCTTTGTTTGGGTACCCAGTGGCAGAACTCAGGACATCAAGAAAAGCGGTAAGGGTGGGGTTGGATGTGTCAGCGTTTCTGTCATTCATAGGCAAATTACTGAAAGAGAAATTAGAGTGGAAAGTAGAGCTGGTTTTAAAGGTCACGTGTTGTGTTTTATTTGTTCATTCATGTTCATTCACCTTATCATCGAGATCAATTCAGCTAAGATAATTTTCACCTTTCGAGCAGCACTGTGTCATACGCGTCCTTCACAGTGCAAACACAGCCCATGCCTTTTTCGAGGGTGTCTTGACAATAATTGGACCCTCCTCACATTTCCTCAGCTTGAAGCAAATAAATCTCCTCATCAAATTAAAACATTTGTACAAGGCTAAAGAATAGACTCACACCATATCAACTTAAAGTAAATAGCTCTTAAATGGATGGTTGGAAGGGACTCGTGGTTTTAAAAAACCAGGGATAATACTTGAAAATTCAGGGGAAAATATAAAAAATGTTTTGCCTCTTCTGGAAATTGACCAAACACACAACAGAGACTCACATACAGAATTACCTGTTATCAAAAACGGTGTTCAGCAGCATCATCTTAGGCACCTGGTATCCTGTAACATAGTAACCCTCCATATTTATACAATCACATCAAGACTGGTCTGACTGACTGCCATGAATTGGTTGTTACTCATGTTACAGAGGACATTCATAAGGCATGCATACATACACTCTCTCATTCACACACTCAGCTGGGAATACTTTAGGCTTTGGACAGTGAATTAGCTGAATGCATTCAAACACAGTCTTTTCCTTCCTCTTCCTCTCTCTGTCTCTCTCACACACACACATGCAGAAACACAAGCTCATTTCATAGATTCTTGACAGTCCTCTCACCCTGTTTCTGGCACTTCGCCATCTGATGAAAAAAACACACGAACATCATCATTAGATGTACAGGGTAAGACATTTAATTGTGAGTTTTAGATTACTAAATGCATGGTAAAGCATGACATAGGCCCTAATTGTGATAGCAACAGTCTAGAATAGAGGAAGTAGAGAAGAAGCTACTGCCATGTAACTCTGATGTTTTCTAAAAACAAAGCACGAAGGATGGCATGGAGCTGAGGGGAATAATAGGTCATAGTACAAAGCAACTATTCTCTGTAATCCTGTTTTTTTTTTTTTCTTGAACTTGATGATTTTCAACAAAAATGATGTGAACATTAAAAAACCCCAACTTAAAATCTGTTCGAACAGTGGTGCTGTATTCAAATAAAAGCACAGGAAATACTATGGAAAAAAATGACAGTTGATTCTTTTTTTCTCCTGAGATGAGAGATTTAATTTTTGCACCATTTTCAGATTATTTACTCTCTCAGGCCATAAAATGTCAAGATGCAATTTCCAGTGCAATTCCTACTAATGACTACAGATTAATTTCTATGAGTCATGCCATACACTCATCACTCTTCTGCGTAAAAGTTAAATTTTTTCACTATTTCAGTGTGATAACAACAAAATATGGTGACACAGAGAAAACATGGACATGACATGGAAAGCTGAATTGTGGCTGCAAATAACATACCAGTTTTTTGGCCATGTCCTTGTAGTCATGTTCATTAGGCTTCATAGTTGGGAGGTTAGCTGAGCAGGTAGACACATGACACATAAACAACATGCACGCATTTTGCAAATTATAAGCTGATATGATGCATGTGATGGCATTTCCACTTACCCATGACTGCACAGGCCACAATAAGGAGAAATAAAAATGTTCCTCCTTTTGGAGCCATGGTGAAAAGACCCTCCTGCCTGTCTGTTGGACATAATGGAAAATGTGCATTAAAATCAACACAGTGAGTTTGACATAGATGTTCATGTTTTGCCCTTTTAAATCATATTTCTTTCCATGACCTAACGAGTAATAAGATGTGATAATTTTGTTATTAGGTCTCCAGTTGTTATGGAACCTGTCTCCATGCGAGCCACCTCCAGTTTTGTGACACACATCCTCTGAGGATGTGTGATCATAGTTACCATACCCATTACCCATCCTGCGGGAGACTGGGTGGACTTGGGGGATAACATACTGCAAAAAAACAGGTTGTACATGATGAACATAATGTACTGCGGAACAACATTTTGTCAACTTCTCTTCTGTTGCTCCATCACTTTGGCACAAACAGCCTTGATTTCCTCGTCACATATTGGAACTCCTTCACCAACATTTGCATGTTGGTATTTTGCCATTGTTCGATTTGTTTGCCTTCAATTAATTTGTTTGCTTCTCATTTAAATATACGCAATGGTCCCCACAGATGGAGTAGAGAATAACAATAATAGAATAATACTGACCTCTTATCCTAAGACCATGTATGGTCTCTTGTAAAATCAGACTTGATCTAGTTTTTTTCCTGCATAATGATATATGTTGGTTATACGATGCATTAACATGACATTAAAGGGAACCATCACTCATGAGAAATTGTTACTTAAAACAAAATGTAACTTTTAAAGCATACAAAATACACATAAATATTATAACAGTATATTTTAACAATGTTAATGTTTCAACATAATTACTTAAAACTATCAAAACATCACAAAGACTGAAAAAGAAAACTTAGAACTTACAGGTTTATGTATTAATTAGTTTTTACTTACAGAATCTGTGTCTGGTTCCTGGTAGACTCAAAAAGCAATTCAGTTTAAAAAGAGCGTATAGACAAACTGAGGATGTGTGTCTTCCCCCGCTGCCTTCCTCTCACATCTGATATGAGCTGGGTGGTTACCTGACTTAGTCAAAGCAGGTGTGCGTGTGTGCGAGAGAGAGAGAGAGAGAGAGAGAGAGAGAGAGAGAGGACAAGAGGAAAAACCAGTGTGGCAGGTTTGCATCACTGTACACAGTCCATCATACAAAGCTGATGGAGAGAGAAAAAGACAGAGAGAGAGAGAGAGAGAGAGAGAGAGAGAGAGAGAGAAAAAGACAGAGGGGGAGAGGGAGAGGGGGAGAGAGAGAGAGAGAGAGAGATTTATTTTTTTTTAACATTTTAACTGATGAATTCTCATGTCAACCATGAAATTAACTCACCATTATTAGACAAAGGTGGGTTAACGCTATAAAAGTTTCTGAAGAGCTTTCATCATACCTGCAGCTTTTATTCTAATCTTCTCATAAGACTGATGTAGACCTGAACATGTGACACAACAGTACACAATGCAGAGTGACAGATTAACAATAAATTATAAAGGAATAAATATTGATTTCAGGAGCAGTGGTGTATTTATTTTTGAGGTTATATATATATATATATATACAAGGATGTAATGATTATTCCTCAGCTCATACATCATTTCAAATGAAAGCTGGAAAAGCTGGTTGGGCTCTTAAAGCCCACACATTTCAACCCATTACAGACCTGCATTGTCTGAACAGAATTATGTATCCAAAACAAACAAACAAAGGTAACCACAAAGTAAAATCTCTATTCATACTCACCAAAGAGAACACCAAATGGTAATGACTGCATTTGAATGTTAGAACCATTGCAGAAGAGGGACAAGGTACAGTTATTTGATATTGGTTGACATTTTCTCCAAAAGAGGTGAGTTTCATTAGAGAAACTCTTCTAATGTGAGACTCTACAAATGTATGTTTCATTCATTTATTATTTCATTTTACATACAAATGCGGATCTAATGTTCCAGTGGAACAATCAAAATGTATATGTCTATAAAAAAGGGGAAAAAGAAAAAACAAACAAACAAATTTGAAAAAACACTGGACCATGAATAAAAAAAAATAAATAAAAAAAGAGAAGTAAAACTGTTTAAATTGTTTAAAAGAAGAGTCTGTGATAAATGAGTGACGTAAATATTATTTCTGGACAACAAGCTGTGTTCTGAGTTATCCATACTGTTGAGTGGACACTGCCCATATCAGATGAATTCAGATTACAGTATGTGAACTCAGCTCAAGCACACAGGCTACAATTAACTCTTCAATACAGTATGTTCCTACATAATCATGTGGATGATGTGACAAACAGTGTGTGTAATACCCACAGGACTTCCTCTTCTCATTAGCTTTTAATCACAGTCATCAGGAACAGTTGCTACCAGCTTCCCCAGTTTGCTCTCTTACTGCATATATATATAGCAATCTGACAATAAGGCTATCAACTTAGTGGACAAACACAAACTTATTAACATCTTCGTTGTTACTGATTAAGGGTCCATACATGTGTTGCTCCGTACAGAGAAATATACAGAGGAGAAGCTTGCCGTGCCATGACTGTTGAGTATGTTTCACTCTATTTCACAGTTGTCTTCCATTTTGGAGCCAATAGTCGCATGAAGGTTTGGGTTGGTGAAGTGATCTGAAAAAGACCATAGACCCTGATTAGTAGGATTATGCTTGTTTGTATGTGTTTATATTTATCCCCACTGGTTATTAACTCAGTATCAATTACTCTTTATGGAAAAGGCTGGTGTTATTCCACACTTTATAATTGAAAAATTACATGAGAAAAAAACAAGCAGATATCAATTTTACACTTGGACTACAGTAAATAACACATTTACAATTACAAACATTAAAATAATGTGTGTGTGCATGTGTACTACTCACCTGCAGCAAACTCACGGATGTCAGCAGGCCTTTTGAGAAGCACATCTCTGTGATGAGGGCAGGAAATGCAATTAGTAACTTATGAAAATCTGACAGCAGAGGCTGTTTTTTTAATCAACCATATGGAGGTTTGAAATGTATTAACAGCCCAGACTGGGAGGAGGTGAGATGCTTTCATAATATGTTGTATATGATAAAATGGGTTACATACAGGGCAATGAGGGCAAAGTCTGATCATTTATCACCTTTAAAGATAAACAAATAAAAGTAAACAGAATTGGGGGCGCAAGCCATAATTTAATTTTGTTACAAAAACTACAAGTTACATTCTAATAACATGAAGCAGTTGATTCACAGCCAAAACAAATACTGCAGATGAAGTATTTTCAAGAACAACTAAGTCTGCACTTTAATTCAGTGACGAAAAAGCTGCTTATCAATCACTCATTCTGTGCAATATTATTTCAGACTGTGCAATATCGGTATACAGTTCAATCTGTTTATATGTATATAGTCCTGTGTATACTGTTTTTTTGGTTCATATTTTTATAATATTGTCTTGTCTTATTGCCTCATATTTATGTCTTTTTCTATTTTTTACAATCCCTACTGCTGCTGGAACAATGTAATTTCCCCGCTGTGGGTCTAATAAAGGCTTATCTTATCTTTTCACAGAAATAGTATGAAATGTAGTTGAAATACAGCCAGCAATGCATGATGTTGAATCTAGTGGACAGATGATTAATTGGAATTTCCTCCTAATATAAAATCAATATTTGATGTTACCAAATTTTTTTCACCTGCAGGCGTCACTTTCTACAGACAGATTGGTAAGATATTCTCGAGCTGCTCAGCATTTTAGGCCATCCATCAATCATCTTGGGTTTGAGAAATGTGTGTTACATTGCCTGGCCAATGGTTGGCAGTGTATGGAACAACACTCATGACATCAAAATCCATGTATATACAAGAAAACAGCTTTTGAATAGCTGTCCACTGTAGTGACCAATATACGTGAAAGGATTAAGATGTTGGTATTTTGTATTTAATATAAAGGTATAATATGCTATAGTTTTGGAAATGGAAAAGCCTTTTTTCCCCACACACATGTAAACAAGTGACATTGATACTACTTATAATTCACTTTCTTAAGTTTCATAAAAGTGCTCATTACCTATTACAGCATTCAACTGGCAAGGAAAAGGAGGAATCTAAACTCTAGTTAATACAGTAAGGAGTGGATTCAGTTACAAACAGATTTATTAAGGTTAGCTCTGTTTTGTTTGAGCTTTTGGGGAACGTCCTGTAGCTGGGGATGTCTTCTGTGTGAGACCAGGACCATGATGGATTTCTTTCAGTTTAAGTCTCAGACATAGAAATTGACCATAACGAGCACGTTTAGCTTTTCAAAAGAAAGAAAGACAAGCCAGCTAACCTTAGAAAGTCGCCTATCAGCACCTCTACTTCTGGATGCGACCTCAAATACTTCTCGTTGTCGATTCTCGTCTTGATCTGGAATCGAAGGAAAACGCATTTTAATGACTGGGCAAATAAACATCATGCAAAGCAAGTTGTAACTGGCTGCGTTAACGTTAGGCAAATGCCACAGACTAGCTTTTTAGCGTTGTAAAATATACCCACTGCTAACTTACTTTGAACTGTCGCAGTGTTTCTTGCTGCTCGGGGCTTAAAACACCGACGTCCAGCTTCACCAAGCCGCCTTTTCCAGCCATCATTTCTCTATGGATGTTGGTCGTCTAATTATTTCTTTTATTATCTACGACTGGTGATCGTTAGGAGCCATGTTAAGGACAACAACGGTCACCTGTTACTGACACAGTTGCTTAGCTTGGGAACAGCTGTTGATATGGAAACCAGCTCTGGCAGTTGACAACTCCGTCCGCGAGGGGGCAGCATAGCTCTTGATTAAAAGAAACACCACTGCTACTACTTCCCTTCTGTTTGCGAATAAATCCACATTTCAAATAATTTCACACATGCATAGCAGTAAAAAGAATAGTGTTGTGTCAGCTTAGAAACTACTAAGAAACTTACAACCTTCTGTAAAGTTCAGCTTTTGGACAATTTTGTCACAATACAAGCACAGTGAACCACCATGGCGACTTAAGTACAGTTTGATCACCTACTTTGTTCATCAACCTTTCTGTTTAACACGCACATCACACCCCATGACCACACTAATCCCATTTGTTAAAGTTCTTTTCTTTGGTAAATCCCTTTCTTGAAGCTGGCTGACTGGTGGACTGTGTACATCTAGTCATACTGTCACTGAAAAACAATTTTAAAAAATAGAATGAAAAAAAAAAAGATGACTAATGCTTTTGACAGCAACTTTCACTACGTTTTTCAAACTATATAAAGAGTATGTGGAAACTGAGAGGGCAGAATGTGAGTGATATATTTGATAAACCTTAGCAAAATTATTTTCAGGCAGAACATGAGGTAGATGCAAGCCTATACATTAATTAGACATACATCCAGTCTATAGTTTGTCAACACATTTTAAACTGGCACACGCATAGAACAGAGTATGCTGCTCTTAGGACAAATACAGCAACGAAGAATCTTCAGAGGTATTTTAGGCATGAGATAGAGAAATAGGGAAGGAGGCTTTACAAGCTGTTGCTGAGTTTGCTTCCAAAAGGAGCTCACAGCAAAACTATAAAAATGTTGAGTCCATTATCCTTTTGTAATATGTGACACTAGTTCTTAAGTGAAAAAAACCAATATAGCTATACAAAAAATGTTCGAGCTAGCTTCATGGCACTTTTGAGTGTCCATTACTCCCTTGGGATCAAGAAATAACTTGTGTTGTTGAAGTGCATGGGTTCTATCCTCTCCTTCACCCTCTGTTCTTCCTCATTTTCTTCTTCCCCTTCTTCTTCTGCTTTGCTCGGTGGTGGTTCTTTGTAACGTGGAGGTGTAAAGGTCACCAGGGCCTGTCCTTCTGGGGCTGCTGGGGCGGAGGGTGGGAGCTGAGTCGAGTCACTAGGCTGGATGATGACACTCATGCTGTGGAGTTTAGACATAAATCTGTCCTTGTGTCTGAATTTCAAAAGAGAGAGAGAGAGATTCAAATGAAGAAGTTGACTTTTCTGAGGAATTTGCTGAGGTTTCAAATATATATCGTAAATTCACTGACCGATGTTTAACTCATGTTGTAAATTTGTTTACTACATTAGAGTAATTTCAAATTTTAGAGACACATTGTCTTTACTCTGACATACAAAAAACATAACCAAGTGCACATTTAACACCAGGCGTCTCAGTACCTGAATATGTAGGCAGCTAAAATGACTAACAAGAGGACAAATGAACCAGAGATCCATAGATGGTGGTGCGACACCTTCCCGTCTCCGTCCACTGGTTCAACAGCCACAACTGCTATAAAGAGAAGGGAATGCTGTGAGAAATCCTAATAGACCAGAATAAGATCAATGCAAGCATATGACTGGATGATTATATGTGACTACATGTGTGTGTGTGTGATAGGTGTGTTGAGCCATGTTTCCTGTAGCTTCTTTCGTTGTTGAGCCTCAGTTATTATGATGACATGGCTTCCTGTTAAAACCCAGTGGTGCAGAGGGGATTTTTAGCACCAACATTTAAGAGTACCTTCTCTATCACTTTTCCCCCCGGTCTCTCTCTCAGACACACAAACAAGTCTAATTAACCATAACATTTTACTGTCTGCTAGCTATCATACCATCAGTCAGGTCTTCATCTGTAGTAGATCCTTCCTCTGAGGATCCTGGGACAGGATCCTGTTGAGGACAGTAACACAATAGACAGAGTGAGTTTCTGCAGGAAAATGAAAAAGAGCGAGAGCATAAATGATTTTCCTATAAATGACACATTTGATTGACACTGCAGACACTCACTGAAGTGGCTGTCAGATCTTCACTTTGAGCTGAGGAGAGAAACATACACACAGATAACGTGTAAGAAAGGAAGTCTCTCAGATTATATAACAGACGCTGAAATGTGTGAAAAGTAAACACATATAACAGTGCATTATCTTAAGGAGCTTGAGATCCCCATGTGAGTTAAAAGGAAAAGGGGAAAAAAAGATTTCTGCAACACAAAATTATGCTTATTATGTTAGTCTTTTTTCAGTATTCTTAAAGAAGATTATTTCTTTTTAAAATAATCTATGCTCTGAGAAACGTCTGAAAAGGAAGAAAATATTCTGTTTACACAGGGATTCAATAAAAGTTTTGAGTGCAGAAGCAAAGGTTAGATACTAAGATAGTAATGTTACATATTTAAAGCAACAAAAAAATAAGGGTATTTATACCAGAGGAGCTACTATCAATTTTCAGAGTGCGGTTTCTGCCTTTATTTTGATAATAGACTGTAGAGAGGAGACTGAAAACAAGAAAGCCAAAGCCACTGAGAAACATCTTAAAGAAATAGTTTGACATTTTGGGAAATCAGTTTATTTTGCTCATCACAATAATCATGTCTAACTTCACAAAAAATGTGAACAATAATTTGAATAATTTACTACTATGAATAATTTCACAATAAATGTGAAGCTAGTGGATGAGACAATTAGCTTAGCTTAGCATGAAGACTGGAAACAGGAGGAAACATTGAATCTGGTTCTGTCAAAAAGCAAGCAAGCAAGCAAGCAAACAAAAAATTAATAAAAAAACCAACCAAGTAAGCAAATTATTTCCAAAATAGTCAAACTATTCCTTTCAGTGGAAAAATGGCAAAAACTGAGGATTTCTCTATGATGCAGATTTACTCATGAACAAAATATGAAACATTTTGAGAAAGTAAAAAATCAAAATGAAAGCCAGAATTGAAGAATATAGAGGAATGTGTCAGAATTTAAGAGTCAAACTTTCATGTCAAAATCTGCAAGAGCACATGTCACTTTCATTTTGAATGGGGTATATTTCATTTTGCAAAGAAAATCAGGACATGAGGATGGTAAATATTCTTTTGCTGCATGATGAGGAAATTGATTGAAAAAGGAAAATAAACACAACTGGAAGAGGTAAAAGTCTGTATGTATGAGAGGATGTTTATATAATAGCCTCTTTAGAAAACCCAGTCATGTGGGAAGGAAACAGGAGCCCTGCTTCCTCAGGTTGTTATGGCTACTTTTATCCAGGGTGGATCATGCATTACTTAATAGCAAGTTGATAAAGTTCAAGGATTTACAAGTACACTTAATTTACGTCACCACTGTGTCTCTAAAACCAGTTCGGCATGTCTTCTGGCTGTTGTCCCCTGAGCAGGAAAAAAAAGTTTTCCATGCTGACATGGACACACCCACTTACCTGTTATAATTTTGAAATAGCTTGATTTTATTTCATGTGCGTACGCATGTTTGCACGTGTATTTACCTGTCCAGCTGCTGCCATTGACAGGTGTACTCCAGTCACTCCACCGACCGTCATATTCCTCCTTAGTTCTGAGCTGTATCAGGTACTCAACACCAGGCATTATATCCCTGATAATGAGGGAGCGTTTTGTGTTTATACCCTGTACCTACAGAAACACATAACAGGCAACCAGGTAAACACACATCATGCTGTCATTGGCCAAAAACAGCTGAGTGTGTGATCGTTTCAGGCCAGAAGACTCAACACTGTACTGGAGTACTGAACTGTGAAAAGTAAACACACACACTGACAGTGTATGTGAGGCACACATGTTCAAAAACCAGCCACTTGTCTGTTGGTCTACCAGTACACACCTGGACATATGAAGACTTGAGAGGTCTGTATTTGACCTCATAGATTAGTTTGTAATATCTGTCTTCATATTTCCAGGAGGTTGGAAAATTCCAGGTGACCTTTATCCATGTCTCATGTCCCTCCTCCTGTGTGACTTTCACATCTGATGGAGGATCCGGTTTTACTGCGGGGAGCAGGGGAGGAAAATAGTGAGTGCAGCTTCAGAGTGTTTTCGCACAGTAACTTGTACATCAGATCAAAAACACACACTGACATGGACCCAGACACTTACTAATGTCCATTGGTTTGAAGGAGATCCAGGTGCTGGTGGCATTGCCCGTGACACTCGTAACACACAGGTAGGCCGTGTGAGATGTTCTCAGCTCGTCCTCATTGTGGTCCAGAGCGCACCAGTAGCGGGAGAGCCGAGATGAGTATGAGCACTGGTGATGATGAAATGTGTCTGCTGGTCTGCAAGTGGGTGGAAGGAAAGGCAGAGATGGTGAGATATAAAGTCATTGAGATATCAGTCCTATAACTTCTATTTAAACTAACACTTACGCTTATATATAAATTGATGCATCTCTCTTTTCTTCTAAAGAAAAACATTTGTCTTTTCAAGTTAATTTTAATCTAAAACATTAAACAAAATGAGCAATTTCTCAAATCTTTCATTTCTGGAAAGTAGCCATAGTGTAAAAGAGATGGTCCATGACAAGGTGTCAGAGGAGAAGAATCAAGATTCTATTTATTATAGATATTATGTAAAACTGATGGGCTTGGAACATGTTAACATACATAACTTGTTCAACATGATCGTTGAAGGTTGCTAAATGCTAAACCTTTTAATTTCAGTTTTGATTTTTACATGGTCAAAATACAAGTGATTGGGACTTTCAAACACATCTATTTATGATATACAGTAGTGTTATTAACAATGGTATTATCTTTTGATATGAACTACTTTTACGTTATGTATAAATTACTCACAGGTGGGTTATTGTGTTAATGTCTGTCCTTACCTTTTATTTAGTACAAGGTAACAGTTCACCTGTTTAGTTACAGGCTTCTGAGGTGCCCACTCACAGCGAATCTTACTGTTGGGTGACCTTTTGTAGCAGGACAGGCTGGGAGTCTCAGGAGGATCTAACATAGCAGAAGACATGCAAACGTATTGTACCTTAATTTAGTCAGTTATTTGTTGTCTTTCCTAAATGTAAGCACAGCACAGATCACTATCAATCATGTCACATTCACTGGTAAGACAGCAAAATTATTTTGTCTTTATTTTACCAATTAAACTTTCAGTTGTTTCAAGTTTCTTGACAGCCACTTAAAAATAATTAAATGTGTCCAACATCTTTAATCCAAGATCTAATTTATAATATAAAACAGATAAAAGACACAAATTCTCACATTTGAAAAGCTGTATCCAGGGAAAGTTTTCTTTTTTTTCTTTTTTGCTTGCTGAGGAGACAGTCAGTCTGCAGTTTGTATGGCAGTGAAGGAGAGCTTGACTGCGACTTATCGATCAATTAAGCTTTACACCTCAAATATGAAACCTCAATGGACTTAAATGTTTACATGATGAGAGGCAGGAGGCTTGTAGCAACACCTTGATGCCTGTTATATGCGTATTGAGATAAATTTGTGCTACTAGGAGCAGTGTAGAGATTTTTTTCTGCTCTGAAAAATCTGCAGCTTCTCACTCTAGTTGGTCACCTGACACACTGATAAAACCTCCAACAAGCTGTAACAGCCTTCACTAAAACAGCACAGATCTCCTAAATTAAACATTTTTAGCAAATGAAAAGGTAAAACATTAAAAGATCAAAGTCTTGAGAATAGTTAAAGCTGCAAATGAAGTCTGTGGCTGCATAAAGTTGAGTGGGTGTTAAGAAAGTTGAGCTGAGCTACCACAGGATCCCATTCATTTTTAATTGATAAAAAAAACATGTCCACATGTACACATGTCCTAAAGTTGCTTGACATTTGGGCTTTGGAAGCATGTTTCTAGCTGTAAGCATTTAGGAGGAGTAGTGTGCCAAAAAAAAGAAGAAATGTGGCCAAATGTTTATGGGAACAGAAGAACTTAGTAGTAGATTTTTAATACAGACACCCACCCACACACACATTTCAAACATGTGGCAATGGGAGAGTAGAGATGTCCCTTGGTTCGAGTTAAAGTGACGCATCTCTTCTAACTTTACTTCTCCATTATGACTTCATTACTGCTGTGACTCACCTGCAACAATAACTTTTAGGGAGAACCTCTCTCTGCCTCTGTGATGACAAGTGTACTTCCCAGAGTCTGTCACTCTTACTGAGAACAGAGACAGTGTAGCCCCTCTATTCTCAAATGCGATTTCACCCCAGTCTCTCTTTCCGTTCCCCACTGTCCACCCGTTCCACTTCCAGCGATGCACAGTACTGACCTCTGACTCTGAGTGGTACGTCTCACTTACAGTACTGTCCATAGTATGTCCAGTGTTTACAATATTCCCAATGGTTGTGGGTGCAACTGTTGAAGTCAGTCCTCTGTTGGTGTTTGAGCTGTTTCCGTCAATGTTGACCTTTAGTCCATCCACCGTTACATGGCCTTTGCAGGTCAGAACCAGCTTATTGCCTGGGGATAAAACCAACACACCGGGGGGAGGGTCTGCACAGAAAAACAAGCGACAAAAACATCATTTATAGAATTAATGAATTGCTTGCTATCTTGAATTGTATATGTGTGTGGCTGTTTTAGTGAGCATTCACACAGTATTTTCTATAAGTTCTTTTGCCTTGAGTATAAATTGCAGTTGACAAGGCAGAGTGCTGCAAAGATGCAATGTTGCATAACCAAAGTTACTAACTCCTTTTGAACTTCCTCTTTTAAAATGCCTGTCTTCTTCACTGTTTCTTTTTCTGTCCTAAATCATGTCCTCTTTGTGTCATGATATTCCCCCTATTTATTCTGATTTTCTGACTGCACTCAGAACACACACACAGCCCATCATGACTTAAGCCTTAACTGCACGCTTTTTTATTTCTCCGTCCTCCCTTCCTACCAGCTCCCTGGAAAATAAAGAATTTGCAGCTGAGAGACACCAGAATGGCACAACTACATAGCATGTGGACTGCTTTTAGGTTTCACACATATGGTTTTTAAATCTTTTTTAATTTACTTAAACCTGTTCATAAATGATACCAGTGACTAAAGTGCAGGATTTTTGGCATGAGGGCAGATGGAGTTGTCCCAAAACCCCATAACCCCCCCTGCAGCAGTTTTAGTCCAGTACAACAAACATGACCAAGGTTAAAAACACATCTATAGTAGATGCTGATTGGCCAGTAGAGAGCTGGCAGCAAGTCCAGATAGAGCAGCTTCTTGTCCTGGTTTTAGAAAAAATAACGCAGGGTCTGCCTTACTAATTTATGTCAGGAACAATGCCTAACTTGTAAATAGGCTTTATGTGATTTAACTTTCTTTCTTTCTTTGTTTTGTTTGGAAGTACGAGAAACAAAATAACAATAGAGATAAATTAATACACAGCACACTATGTATTTTTAAATGGACCGTTTGAAAATATCAAACTTGAAATTCTAAAAATATAATTTGAAATATAACCTGTGAAGAACACAGATAAAACAACTTTTGACAGAGTTGCACTGTGCTCAGTGCTTGTTTGCTGTGATTTATTTGATCGTAAATCCAGTCAAAAAATGAAAAGAATCTGAAACTGTCCTGTCAGTGGGTATGAACCGACAAGAGAACAAAAACACCTCATACTTTCACCTCACATCTTACACTGTTACTTTTAAAATCAAAACCAAAGCTGAGTAAGTCGTGAGTTAATTCACTCAAAAAGATTACACATCAGTATCTGTCTGTTTCTCACTTGAATTCACGTTGTCAATAAATGGCAGAGCAAATTCTATATGCATTTATTCTGGGGACTTACCCTTTCTGGGACAGGTTGCGTGGAAAATGCTGTGGACCTGCGTGGCGCAAAGAACAGACAGCAAAGGGAGAAAAATCCGCATTTTTGTGCATGAATCTCCCTTTACCGAGTCGTCACACCATCACCTGCGCGTACACTGCATCAGATGGAGACTGTTGTGACTCCGATCAAACTTTGATCATCATCAGAGTCTGTCGAGCTACTGAAAGTCCTCCACTACGGGCAGAATAGTTAAAGCGCTTCCTCTGGTTGCAGCAGTCTGCTCTCCGTGAGACCCGTTATTGTGAAATCCCAGCTCTCTTCCCCTTGTTCAGCGCCGTTACACAGAGGAAATCCTCCTTAGAGTCAAAATAAACCCCCCAAAGCTCAATAGGCCTGCTATTATAATATTCAATATTTCATTTGTAAATCTGTCATTCTCTGAAAGTACTTTTTTCCGAATTTAATAGTGTGTAGGAATTAGTAGCTTTTTAGTGCAGTTTAGTTTATTTATTTTTTTCCTTTTATTCCTTTAAAAAAAAAAACTCACTTCTTTTTGATTTGCACACAACTGAAAATATCTCTTTCTATTCTCTGTTCATCTTCTCACCTTGGCCTATAGAAAGTGATGGTGCACTAAGATAAAATAGAGGACTAAAGGGTGCTTTTCCCACTAAAAGTACCATGAAATTGTTTCTTGTGGTTAAATTAAAACACACACTCGCACACACACACACACACACACACACACACACGCTCTCATGCGCTCATGTTTTTGCTCACTTATGCACACAGTATGTTTCTCTCATGTGAGAGAGCGATTTATTGACCACCATTCAACAGCTCCAAAGAAATTAACTGCTTTAACAATTCATGAGGCCAAATGCGTACACATTCACTTCCATATTGTTTTTGCCGTATTTTTGCAGACCCTGTCAACATCCTGCGTTGCTTTCAGGTGCTTTCTTGATGACAGTAGCACAGGGAGCAGAATTATAATGTTCCTCTGGTTACTCTCTCACCCCAGTCTGGTTCAGGGGTCTGTATTTGACAAGAGCATTATGCAACACAAATGGGATGCTATGCTTGTGACTGATGGATCAGGAATCACAAGAGGACCAAAATTTTGGCATTGTTAAGACATTATTATCTCCAAACACCTTCCCTTCACTCAAATAAAAATTAAGATTAAAAATTTAAAGCACTTTACTGAAGTATATGTACACAGGATGAATCTGCATGATTGTTCAAACACACACACAAACACACGCACACACACACACACACACACACACACACACAAAAATGACAACATGTATGATTGAGACTTTTACAAACCACTTTTAAATATTCACAACTGTCCTTTTTGATTTTCACAAAGTTTCTTTGCACTGTGCCCAGGTTCAACCTAAAGTAAGCCAGTGTCACTTTGTCATTTTACAGACTGTGGCGGTATGAGACGTTACATCAGAGGTACATTAACATGATCTGGGCCTTTGGCAGACCAAAAAAGGCCTGACTTGCAAATAGGAGAAAAAAGCACTGAGATCTCGCATTAAGGTGCAACTCAACAAGGCCATTATAATAAAACACATCAATATGATGCAAAAAAAGGAAATGTGGAGTAGAGGTAAAATAAGTAAGACAACATATCAGTGAGAGAAAAGGGAAACAAATCTTGCAAGTCTTGCAGTGTTCTGTAACTTAAGGTACCGTTCTCACTGAGAACTATAGAGACAAAAAACACTTTCAGAGATTATTTCTGCACCTCACTGGTTGAAGGTTAAACTGCTCATTCATTCAACTCACTGTTGATTTTGAGGAATACTGTGTGACTTGGCTGTGAATGAGGAAACAATCTTTTAGATAATCAGTAATAAGTTATCTTTACAGCTGTCTCTGCACCTGCTGCTGTCCCTCGGTTAATACTGCAAATCTGATGATGTTCTATCAGCCAGTCATGAACAGTCATCTGGAACATGTACAATATATCACCATTAAATCCCAATTGATAGTTGGCAAAGTCCGTGATATAAGGAAGTGCCACTTCCTTCTGTGATTCAGATGTAAATGATTTATTTTGAGACATATCAGCTGGGACACAGAGCGGAGAGCACTTCGTGTTTCTATAAAAGTCTATATGACCTCAGTTTCTCTGTATCTCTCCAAAAAAGCACAGAGCACATCATGTATGTGCGTGCAAACATCTGATAGACAAGTAACTCCTCCATTTATTATGAATGTTTCACTCAATTTCGCTGGTTTCCTTGGCAACAGAGGGTGGTCCTGGGCTGTTGGATGCATTGGTGCGAGCTGCACTACCCTTCCAACCAAACAGAGCTTCCTGTTGGAGAGAGGAGGAGTTAATACAGGATGTATGGTTTTATATGTTGGAACTGTTTTGTTAATTGATACATAATTATAACAAGCAGCTCACCTGCACTGTCCCCAGGGTGAGTGTCCAGCCTCCAGGTGAATCTCCCCCATGGCATCTCACTGCTGATGAGCTGAGGACACCAGCATTGAGGGCCTGAGCTGGACCCTGAGGTGCAGCTGATTCAGAATCCGGCGCTAAAGCTGGTGTGGTTTGTGTGGATGAAGCGGGAACTATCTGCATACTTTGGGCCGGTGCTGCTGCACCTGTTTCCTCCTCGATGGGTGTATCCTGTGAGCCTCCCAGAACAGAGGAGGAGTTGGAGAGCGGTGGAACTGACCCCGAGACACAACTGGGTGCTGGACTGCATTCCCCTGAGGCGCTGGGGGGAGTGTGAGCGTGAGTGTGTTTCTTCCTGCGGAGCGTGTCAATCCAGCTGGAGCTGTGTCTGGAGGCAAAGGTGGCCAGGGCCAGAGACGAGAGCCTCATGTTCTTCCCTGAGGTGATGAGCTCTCCGAAGCCCTCCTGGTGGGCAAAGGCGTAGCCCGACCTCCTGGAACCACCACGAGCACCCAGACGACCCTCTGACACGCTGCCCATGCCACGCCAGGCGCCTCCAACGCTGCGACCAACTGGCTTTCTCTTCTTTTGCCGCACCAACTGAGTGTAGCGCACCTGGAGTACGAACAGAGGAAAGGAAGAGGGATATAATTTCTAGATTTAGTCTTTTTGCACTTGACAATTCAAACTCAAACTTTACTCCAGCGCACAAAATAGCAACTGTAATTGAAGGAAAACTAAAAACAAATTTAAAAGGCACCTCCGGGCCCCACACCCAGCTTACATGCATGGACTAAAATCCGCTGTTGTCATTAGAGCTTCCACTGCTCAAGTCAATATTTGCAGGTTATTTAAAGACACCGCTGGTGGTAAACATGAACTCATCAATCACTGCACACACACACACACTTAGATGAACAGTTTGTACGCATGCAGTTAATCATTGGCTGAGCCCACTTTCCAACTGACATTTGGGAAGACACAACACTGACGTGGTGTTGCAATGAAGAAGATGGAGACATCAGTGTTAGAAATGTTGTGTTTTTGTGTGTTTTCTCACCGTGTCTGAGAGCTGAGGCTTAAGGTCCAGCTTGAGGAAGCGGAATGCCAAAACTGGAACTATGCATATTGCTGTTGCCAGTGCAATAGTTAACCACACGACCGGTTGCAATAATGTGCTCTGGGCGCTACCTGTACTTACAAACACACACAGAAGACATGGAAACATGAACAAATGTGTTCTACGAATTTGTAGAAATTCCAAAACACTGTATAGACAGATGAATATTAGACATCTTTTACTCAGTGATCTCACTGATGGAGTGAAATGATTTCAGGAGGTGACTACAGAGAACATCAATTCCTGATTTAAGTGTGTGTGTATATTATATATTTACAAATCTGTGTCTTTAGATGTGGGTGGGCCAGTAATATAGTCTGAACAATATATTATTGAGCTGATACTATAAACAAATATAGGCTTACTGCAGGTATGATAATAGTACATTTGTTATAATGTAGAATAACCTAATTCCAGGTGAGGCACATTGTTCATAATGTAGTAAAAATTGTGTTCATCATTGTGTAAAAAATGTTGGTTAATATATCACTATCTCTAAAGCTTCTTTGTTGAAATCTGCCACAAAAATCCAGTATAGATTTATGCGTGTATGACAGACAAATAAACAGAAAAGAGGACTAACCTACAAAGTGGAACTGATTGGGAAAGATCCTGAAGAGGGTCTGACTGTGCAGAGCAAACATGATGGTGAAGTAGGAGCCCAGAGAGCCCCACACAAACACATGGTTGATGACTGTCCAGAAGCCTGTGTCAAGAGTGATCTACACGCAGAAGCACATGCAGAAAACAGCTGAGGTGATGGAACAAACAGTAGTTAAATATAGAGGTTTTCGGCTGTGAGGAAAGCTCACACCACTCAGGGCTCACTCACCTGCACGCTGACCACAATGACCAGAGCTGTTGCCGTGGTGACAGCGAAGGTCTGGTAGTCGGCGAGGGGCACTCCGTTGCTCTGAGTGGCATCAGACAGGACAGCGTATGGTACAAAAAACAGCACCACTGATGTGTAGATGCCCTGGGCGATGCAGATGAAGAACTCCTTCTTGTTGAAGAGGAGGTTGAGCTGCCCAGGCTCGTACAGCTTAGGATACTCCAGACTCCTTTGGTCAGGAACATCCTACAATAAGACAGACAGGCTACACTCGTGCAGTGGTGCTTTGAACTACATGCTAATGCTAACCGAATTGCAATGACAATATCAAAATACAGATGTATAACGCAACAACAACACAGTTGTTGTAATGTTTAGTAATGTTTTCACCACCTTAGTTTAGCACATTAGCATGCTAACATTTGCTAATTGACACTATGCAGTTGAAGCTGATGGGAATGTCATCTGCATGTAGATTCTGGACAAATTAAAAGTTCGAACTGATAATGCTACATAAATGAAAACTTAATGAATCATTAAAGTTACTGCAGTTCAGCCTAAGGGGACCATGAAAATGTGTACAAAATGTCATGGTAAATCATATATATAATAGGTGTTGAACAGTTTCAGAACCACAAACGTGAACCTCATGATGACACTAGAGGGAAGGTCAGGGAGTTACCAAAATCATTAGGACTTATCCTCTGGAGACCACGAATGTCTTTACAAAATTTCATGCCGATTTAAGCAAAAGTTTTTGCAGCCAGTAGCTGAGCCAAAGTTATGGACTGACCAACAGTCACTGCTATACACAGAGCTACACTGCTGGCGTGGCTAAAAATACAGCTAATCCTTTTTTAGTCTTCCTGTTGGCATGGCTGATAAAGATTAAAACAGTAGCAGAGAATTCATGTGGTTCCTCTATTTCATGGAAAGAATATGTCATATTCTGTGTATATATTATCTCAATACAGTTTGAACAGACCTGGTCAAATATCCCCATGGCCAGCACGGGGAGGGAGGTGTAGACAATGTTGTAGAGTGTGATGAAGTACTGATCATACACAGTCTACAAGAGAGAGGAGACAGACACATAACACACAGTTAAAATCATGACTGTGATTTCCTGACCTCTGGTTCTTGATGTTATGTTGCCCTCATGACCTCTACTCTCTGACCTGAGCAGAGAAGCCACAAAAGAAGCCGAACCAGAAGTGCACCATGGTGAAGGCAAAATTCTTGTAGAAGAAGTAGCAGAGGAAACGGCACATGCGCAGGTAGGACCAGCGGCCGTGAACCAACAGGAGGCGTTGAAGAAAGCGGAACTGAGAGAAGGAGTAGTCACTGGCCAGAACGGCCTGGATCCCCTCCTGACCTGAGATACCAACTCCAATATGAGCACCTGGAGGAGTGGGGAAGAGAGGGAAGAGAGGAGGACAGAGAAAGAAAGAAGAGTACGTCAAATAAAGGTAGCTGTAATCTGAAAAATCCAGTTTTAATTTTGGCTTTATTGTGGAGTTTTTGATATGGAACTTTATTTATTTCTGTTACAAATAAATAAATCACTTTCCAATGCAAAAATAATCATGCAATCATGTGAATGTTATAGGTCAATAAAAAGTGTTTTTTACAACCCTCAGTCAGGTCAAAAGTTGTATAAATATTGATAAGCTGTTAGTACTTGGACTTTCCCACAAAGGAACCTGGTAAGTCTGTCTGAGGATTTTTTCCTGATGAATTCAAGAACTAAAAATGTTTTCACAACCTGGAAACCCAAGGTCGTTCTTATTAATAGCTAGTAAAGGGTTAATCAATATTAATAGCATGATTTATCACAACTAAACCCTTCATAAAGTATGCTCTATTAGAAAGTAGTACAGACACAACAAATGTCTCCAAGAAAAACAAATTTTGAGATTTTAAGATCACAAAATCACAGGATGTGAACCAACCCCACCCATTACTGCTGCACTGACAGCATTTCTGCTTAGTAATTGCATAAATTCATTTGAAGAATCATACGCATATTCATGTCAGACAAACTTGGAAAGTGGTGCAACACTTACAAAACAGAGAATATTACGCACACACTTGGAGAAGCAGAACATGGGGTTGTTGGGTTAACCTCTAAACATCCAGTTTTCTACTTTTGTTTCCCTTTAATCAACATAAGGTTAGAAAACCAATCTCAGCCAACTCTGACTGACAATATCATTCTGTATAACCTTGTTCCAGCTCTGAATGAAGTTAGAAGATGTATAAACTAAGTGAAATTTTCAAACAAAGGACTCCACTCCATCAGATGCAAATATTCTAGATATCTTCTTCCTTTACCTAAATTTCCTCAAAGTTCAGCTCAACTTAGTTGGTATCTTGGGAAATTAGGGGATTAGAATTAAAAGTAAAGTTTTGTGGGTTTGATCAGCACAACATGAGCTTATTAAAACCTGCATGTCAACAGTGTTTAAAAGGACACTCAAAACATTGAAACCAGTTCTTAACTTGATTTGGACATCGCATCTACTGCAACACACGTTTCGTCACACCGTCCATCACTACTAGTAACACCGAGTAGATAAACAACTTCTACTACCAAACTTCTGCTGAGAATTTCCATTGCCCAAAGGTAGCCACACCACCCATGTGGCAGAACCTTACTTCTCTCTTTCTCTTTCCTCTCCGTCTCAACATTAATCCAGTTACACTTCCTTCTTTCCTCTCTGCTATCCTTCATGTATCGATCCTGTCTGCGTAACTCACTTTTAATCATGCTAACGTCGTTAGCGCCATCTCCTATTGCCAGAGTGACGGCCTTCTTGTGTTTCTTGATGAGCTCCACCACCTGAGCTTTTTGCAGTGGGGTGACTCTGCAGCAGATCACTGCTTTGCAGGCGCAGGCCGTCGACACAAACTCCGTCTCCATGTCTGCCTCTAGAGCATGGGCCTATCAAAGGGTAAATGTACAGTTACAGGTTAGGAGTTGTTGCTTTGGAAGAAAACAGCTACTTTAAGAAGAGAAACATGATTTGTTGATAACACATTTCTGGTAACTTGCTATTTCCTGACAGTTGACAGTTTAATTCTTTATGGCTTTGCTGGTTTTGCATATGTGTATGTAGCATGAGAGTGTGGGGCCTGTTATTCGTACCAGACTGTGACCGTTGATTATGAGGGCAAATTCTCCAGAGATGTTGTCCATGAGGTTGGAGGGAGGTGGTGGTGGTGGAGGAGGAGGAGGAGGAGGGCACTGCAGCTGTTTCCCTTCTCCTCCTCCTGTACCATCTCCCTCTTGTCCTCCTCTTAGCCCATTACCCATGAAACATGCCTCTCCCCATCCCTCCATCCCCTCCTCCTTCCCTCCTTCTCTGGTTCGTGACAGCTCAATCATCCTTTCCCTCGCCCTCCTGAAGAGGAAGACAAACAAGCTCCACATGAACAGGGCTTGTCTGTGCCACAAAAACAGCACCAAAACACAACAGGTTATATGAGGGAAATGGCGGAGGAGATGAGGGAGGGAAAACAGACACAGCTCAGCAAACAAATAAAAGAAGAAATAAAAACGAAAACAGCAAAATTGAGAAAGAGCAGGTGAAACTATGGCACAATGTGTTCACGTGTTCAGGAGCACCTGAATCATTGCATTAAGATGCAGTTAGATATTTTAACATGTTTAGGCTTTTTGACTGTTGAATGGTAAACCTTAGGCACTCTTGCTTTTAACTTAGTGTTGTGTTGTGTGTGTGTGCTCTTTCATTTGATCTCACTGAGGCCAGTCTCTAACAACGTTGTAATGTCAACAAACTCAACCAAGCTTAAACTCAACTCAACACATTTTTGCAATTCACACAAGTTACGGGAACTGAGGTATGCAATCGTAAGGCCATGCAAAGTTTTGAGAACCACGTATGAGGGAAATAGTGTGTGCTCATAGGTGATGCAGTGTAGTGGCAATCACAGGAGCATCATTCAACCCTGCGAGAAATTTGTATAAATCACTGAGTCCTTCATGGAGTCAAAAATCTTATTTTCATGAACATAAGCAAAGAAAATCGTCCAATAACTTCAATATTGTTTCAATGAAATTCTCTAACAAGACAGGACTGTGCAGATTGATGGTTTTACACTACAAATTTTCACTTTAAAAATTTTAGAGAGTGAACTCTTTATAAATGAACACTTTTTGGAGCACGCAGTACATTTCTACAGCTGTGGAAGCAGATACTAGTAGCTTGGTTTTAAGCAGTGGATATTGTTCAGTGATTCTCATACATTTGCTGGAACACTGCGCTACCACACCTAGTCAGTCCAATCATGCATACATTTCTTAGTTTCTTTCTGACCAACACCTGTCTTATATTATTTTAGTTCACAGTGTGGATACCACAGCGTAAAAAAAACACCAATCCAAACATCATCCAAAACACTGACGTGTTCTGACCTGAGCTCCTGCCGTACGCTCTGGACAGTGTGTCCGCTGATGATGAACACCTCAGTCATATCATCTGTCAACATCTTGCAGGAGTAACCTATGTTGACAGCCGTCTCTGGGTAAGAGAGTGAGAGTGGGTTACTGGGGTGCAGTTAAGCATTTCACTTGAACTTATCTTATCTTATCTTATTTTATCTTATCTTATCTTATCTTATCTTATACATGATAAAGAGAACAGAAATCAGAATAATAGTTCAAATAGATTAAAAGTTGAGTCTTTATGCCAAACTGAGAAAGTGATACTTTCTCTTCAGCACAAGTTAAAAGGTGTCATAGGCGCACTCTTAAAGCCAAGCAAATACTAAAACTTTTTTGTATTTATCCTTGCCCAGTTCTGTTTCAGTCAAGAGTTTTCAGCTCATTCACTATTCACCACCTTGGGCTGTCTGCATGCTCTCTGGGCCTGAGTCTGCAGCCACAAACGTCTATAAATACATTGTGGCTGCTGGCTACGCTGACCTAGCATGTGTCTCTAAATCCCTCAGTTCTGGAACATCATGGTTGTGGGGATTGCCTGCAGTTCCTCACTAATGATTAATTCCCAGTCTGTGTGACCACCAGTTTTTACCAGCTTTATCCAACAATATGTCTGTTTCTCTAGAGGACATCTGTGGGACACTCGTTGAGATGTTTGCATGTTTGCAAACTAAATTTCATTGTTCTAGCTCTTGTCTAGTGCAAGGGAACTCGCAGGATTACATAGTTTTATGTCAAACATTGATGACTTTCTGGTGTGCTTGCATTTGTGTACAAACTACAGGGTCAGAGTGCAATGACAACAGGCCACAGAGGAGATGGCTGCAGTGACAATACTGACCTCAGCACAAAGATGTGGCTCTTAATTTGTTTGAACCATTGCATATTCTGGTACCTTTTAAACAACAGCATGCAAACGGCTCCCTGAAAGTTGAAAAGGTGTGTGTGTCTCACCCTGCTTGTCTCCAGTGAGAACCCAGATTTTAATGTTGGCCAGAGAGAGGACAGCGATGGTCTCCGGGACACCTTCCTGCAGCTTGTCCTCTATGGCCGTGGCACCTAGGAGCTAGACACACAGGCAAACAAACACACACACACACACACACAATTTCCAATACCATACCAGCAGAGGATTTAAGAAAGATTTTTTTATGTTATGGCTTGAATAATGCAGTGGAAAACAGGTTACCACTAATCTCTCTCATCAAATCACTTAAATCAATCATGCAATGAAAAATGATGACAACTTTTTTTAAGATGCAGTAAAAGAAAGGAAATTCCCACCAATTAACTAAGTTCCCTTTTTTATTCTGTCTGCAGAAGGAAGTGCTTATGTTGTGAGAGACATATGGTTTAATGTTTCAGACAGAGAAAACGAAAACCACTGAAAGAACACCCCCTAAATATAAACCACAGGCGTGCACACACTCTCAAACTGAGTCACTGACCATCATGTCTTGCTCTATCTGCTCGTAAGCGGCTGCCAGACGGTCTTCTCTGCAGTCGGTGGCCTTGTCAGCACAGCGGTGGCTGGCTGACCACGCCTCCCACTCATCCTCTGACAGGTCCCTATAGGCCAGGGCCAGGGTCCGCAGCCCGTCCGCCGCGTACTCCTGAAAGGCACAGACAAACACAAACATAAACAATACACACGTGTTCTGTTATGAAAATACACATGAGAGGAAACAAAGAATATCTATGGGTTGATGGCATTCTGCTGTTGTCCACCATTTCCACTATAATTGGGTTTTTAGGTCAAAACAATGTCTGTGTCTGCCTCATGTAATGGTTATGCACATTATCTGATTAGGAAGTATGTGCAATGACAGTGCTGCAGCTGAAGACACTAGATGGCAGTACAGCTCTATCTACTAGCTGAAGTCTGTCCACTCACATTGAGGTGGTCTGAGGTGATGTTCATCAGCTCATGATTACAGGGGTGGAGTCTCTCCAGCAGCACAGTGTCAGCTCCTTTACAGTACAGGCGGATCTTGCCCTCTGGGTTACGCACTGAAAATGAATTAACAGTGTAATGAAAACAAAATGCTCCAAGGGATCCACACAAATCTTCCATTACCTTCAAATACTGAGACTCCTCTTTGTCAGCTGGTTGAACAAATGTCATTCCTACATACAGCGGGGGTCATGCATGCATTGCTCAGACCCCTGTGGTCTCACTGCTCTGTGACTGCTAGACCAAAAGTTGTTGCTAAGGCAAGAGTGATTTACGACCAGTGATTTCTGGGCAGTTTTCCAGCACCTTAACAGGAAGACGAATCACAGGAACACACAGTGAAATCTCGCTGAAGGATAAAATGTAAACATGACTAATAGCTCATCTCCTGTCAGCTTGTAGGAGTGTGGATCATGATTTAGGTACATATTTGTGATTTAAATGTGAATTTATCAGATGAGCTCACTACAATGTTTCACTGGTGATATACATCCTGTGTGAGTGTCAGTTTTGTTTTTAGTGTCTAAAATTAGTGTGAAAAGAGAGTGTGAAAAGTCCTTATCCTTATGATCTGGATGACTTTTCATCAGATTTTCACCTACCCTAACATTATAAATCAATGGAGACACACACCTATGACAGACATCCTTTTGCGTATGTTGTTGAAGTCCAGAATGGCAAGCAGAGTGTAGGTGACGGGCCGTCCCATCTCTATTGTGGTGATGGTCCCAGGCGTTCGGGAGCGAAACACAAAGCCGAAGTTACGAGCTGCTGTCACTAAAGCGCCCTCATCTGGAGACTGAGCCTTATAAACCAGCTCTCCTGTGTAGACAGATAAAAATAACAACAAATAATAGACAATAAATAATGGACAGGTGGTGCGTTGTTGTCATTGTTTGCTAACTTTTTAAACCTCCCCAGATTATTCCTCTCACCCTCGCTCTTCTCCTCACTCATGACCGTGTGACAGAGGGAGAGCAGGCGGAAAAACTCATGAGTGTGCAAGTCTCCCACTTTCACTGATTCCAGCAGCGTGTCGTCATAGAAACAGAAGTCCGGGTCTGCCAGGGGGTTGAAGGGAGTAAAGTCCAGTCTCTGAAGATAAACGGAGAGTCATGAACTCTGATTACCATAAACTAGTAGCACACATTATATATACAGTATATGTTTATGTGAATTTGTGTTTTAGTAAATAATAGATTTTTTTAAGGCTGCTTACCTTTGGCTGAGGTCCAAGTGGGTCTGTAACTTCACCTGACAGCAACACAAACACCAGATGTTTAAGACTTTCTTGTGTATTTTGGTAACACTTCATTTCATAGGTATTTTCCAGCTAACTTCCTTTCTTCATAATTTCCTATAAACAGCCTGATATTTAGCTGTAAGTTGCAAGGATACAAGAAAGGTGTACACAATTTGCTACTAATTATAGTGATTAAGGGTTAATGGAGAAATTGTTAGTTGCTAACTATATTGGATTTTTTAAAGTAAAAAAATAGCAAATTATGTGGTAGGTGAGTCAAAAAATAGTTCAGACAACAACAAACCATCTGAGTTTTTATGGGACCTGTAAAATAAAACATTACCTGTATCGTTTGTTTGTGTGTGTGTGTATATTTATATGTATATATTTACCATAAGTCTGTCCATTGATGGAGCACTTGTTGAAGCTCATGATATTTTGAGTGAGAGTTCCAGTCTTGTCACTGAAGATGTATTCAACCTAAAAAACAAAGGAATTAAAATGGTACCAATTGAAAGTTACTTTAACTGTAAACTACATATAAAAAATAAGATTAAACCAGGTTTTGGAAACACTGTATTCATTTGTAGGATGACCACAGCTCTACCCGACCAGCTGTCTACTATCGTGCTGGAAAAGATCCCCGCACACTTAAGATCCATGCAGATCACTTTATTTTGTGTGCTCTCTGTCTATCAGACCTTCATCAGAGCATAGACGACTCAATAATGAGCAGACAGGCAAGTGTGGAGGCCAGTCAGTGGGGCTCTTGGAGCTATCTTTGACTGTCTGCTAATTTTTGAGTCATGTATGTTAAAAACAGTGTATTCTGAAATATAAAAAGGTGGAGCCACAGCTGTCCTCTGCCCTTATAATTAGCTTAAAGATAAAAAGTGTTTTTTGTAAAAGCTCGTAATGGGTTTACCGTGAAGATTTTTTTTTTGACTGCTTATTCTAAACCCTAATTATAGCCTGAGAAAATGACACATTCTTCAGACCAATCTTTGAAGCCTCATGTCAGAATTTAGATTCCTTTTAGTCTGCAGGTGCAATTCATTTATGAAGCATGAAACAAGTGGCTCCATCTTTCAGTTAATGCAAAATTTATTTGCTAAATTAAACCAGATGGTACATTAATTAACAAAGCATCAGGAGCATCTGAAAAGCAACAGAAACTAGGACGGATGGACAGAACACGCATGAAATATCAATATCTCTCAGACTGTATATTCTGTCTATGTGTGGATTCCCACCTGGCCCAGCTCCTCATTCAGGGTGGTGGTCCTGGCCTCAGCTGCTGTGTTACACTGTGAGCAGAACATCTGCTGGTCCCAGTTAATGAAGTAGCTATGACCCAGTCTGATCACCTCCACACTGATACAGGATGAGGAGAGAGAGGAACAGGGTCACAAAACCAGTAATGTTGAAATGCAGGCAGGATTATAATTAGTCTTTTATGCCTCCTGCAGCACAGTTCACATTGCATACAAACTGTAATTAGATATGAGGTTGTACAAAAGCACATTTGCTTTATTCTTAAGTGACAAATGCTCAACTTGCATTTATTGCCTGCACCGTCTGCAATGTTTGCAGCTTGTTCAAGAAGAAGTGTAAGAGGGGTGGCTGTGATAAGCTGTGGTTTTTCATGTGTTTTTGATCATTGCTGTAATCTGTTCTGTCTCATTATTGAAATTACTCATAACTCAAAACTCCACATACTCCTTCTCCTTTACAAGAGTTCCTGATGTTTCATTTTTATTTCATTTCGCTGAACTCAAAAAAATAAATATAAAATATTAGATCTATTTAGTTGTTGCATGTGGTCAAAAAATGCATTAATACATACAGTACAATCAACACAAAGCATCCCTGACTACCTGTGTTCACTGTGTGTGTGGTCCATTTACATTTATATTTTTTTGTTGTCAGTCATTATACAGTTGCAGTGTGATCATCTGATTCCCTGTGAACATAAAATAGTGTGTTCTCTGGACATGACAACAGCTATCTGCTAAGGTATCAGTGTAACCTGAGTATTACTGAAAACTCTCTTAACTGTTTGTGTTTTACAGTTGTCCTTCACTCACATCACTCTCACATACACTCTTTTTCCACAATATGTCTCTTAGTCGCAGACTTCTCCTCACCTGACATATAGAGAAATAGGCACCACGGTGTTCAGAATGATGACGTAGGACCAGAAGGAGAGGAAGGCAGAGAACAGAAAGTTGTCCACAGGAGGGTCCCAGGGCAGGTAGCTCTGAAACAAGGACCCCACCTCTCTCTCCCACACTGCATTACCAACAGCCAGGATCACACCCATACACACCAGGAAGCCAAAGATCTGATGGAAACACACAGATGGAGAAACACTGAGAACAGAGAAAGCAAATGTAGATGTACAATCAGATATCTTACAGTTGGATCTCTGAGTCAGTTGAGCCCAAATTGGGACAGAATACGTTGTTAGAGGGGATATATGAAACCTGATTGAAGCAGCTGTGATCATGTCCTGAAATAGTTATGAGCCATGAAAGTGAGAGGTTTGGGGTGTCCTACCCAGAGGACCAGAGTGTTCATCAGACGATCGATGCTCGTACGCTTAAACTTGGTGCGACCGCTGTTCTGCATGAGCTTGGTATCTGGACCTGGGACAGAAACAGGGAAAGTCAAACCTGTTATACATGCATCTCACACACACACATATATGTCTCACACACACCCAAACACAGCACCAACCTGCGAAGATGACCAGGCCGTAGCAAGCTTCGGTGTTGCGGAGGACGCATCCTCGTAGCAGCATATTCTGGTTGGTCAGGGTGTATTTCTTGTCTCTCCAGTACAGAGTCCCACAGAAACGATCCAGCTTGTTGTTGGGGGGTTCACACACCACCTCACCTTCACACACGGAAGAGTGCGGGACAAGCAAACAACACACATACACACAAATGGAAATTAGATGCTATATCACAGATGTCCACCAAAATCCAATTACAGTACTAGGTTTATTTTCCTAGCTGTATGACGTAGTGTCGCATTAATCATCCTCATGACATCATGATGGTGGCACACACACATAGGCTGAAACACACACACCTTTTGTAAGCTGATATGAGGCAAAGTGTGGGTTGATTTGCTGCAGTAATACATTTTCCTGAGCAGGTGAGGAGTGCACGTATGTGTGTGTGTGTGTGTGTGTGTGGGTGCACTGTGCTGACATGAAACTGTTTTGTTTTGTGTGTGGGCGGGTGATGATAGGCTGTCGTTCAAAGCTGGCAGGGGAGGGCAGAAAGTGTGTGTGTGTGTGTGTGTGTGTGTGTGTTGTTTTGTTCATGTGCAACAGTGTGAGGGTGGATAAGACATGGGTACAGGCTGAAAACCATTGACCTTTACATTATCGAGAAAGGAAGATGAGCCAAAAGAGAAACCAAGAGAAGACAGTGGCGTTGTTTTTCAAACCTCACCATCGAAAGAAGCCAAGTTGTTCGGGTCTCCAAGTTCAGATGTCACTGATACAGACTGACGCACCTTCATATTGGTCTCTCTGCAAGATAATACATAATACACACTGCGATTTAGATGTAGTGTCCTGTTGCTCCTGTGCAGATGTGTGAGGTGCTGTGTATCTGTGGTGAGGTGCGGTGTGCTTTCTGACCCATCCAGCTCGGCTGTCTCGATGTAACAGAGCCCGTGAGGTTCGCTGCTGGACAACAGGAGCAGGTCAGCCTGAAAATAGATATGATAGCTGAGGTTAGCATCCACTGCACGGCACTGCACAGGAACCGAATTAGAGAATCACTTCTGACATGGTGATGATAGTTAGTGTCTATTATCAAAGCAAAAAAAATGACAGCGTAATTCCATCTACGGGAAAGTTATTTAATTAATTTATTTAATTAACTAGTTAGTGTCTTTTAATGAGGCACGTACCGAAATCAACTGAAATCCATTTAGTATTATAGCAAATGATCACATTAAGATTTAAAATGATTAAAGAACCCAGACAGTCCGCTGCTCGGTTGTAATAAAGCAATATTAATTAAAATGTGTGTGTGTGTTTGTGTGCACGTATAGTGACGTGTATCACTGTGTCAGACACACACTTACTGCCACAAACTGGTTGTTCTCCAGTTTAATGATATCACCCACTCGAACATTCATCCACTTTTCATTCTGAAGACTGCAAACAGCAGAACCAAGAGAAAACAGTAAAGAGAAACAGAGTGACAGAAGCTTGTTGTGACTTATGAAACGTTGTCAATAAAACCTGAAAAAACTTGAATAACGCAGCAGACTCAACAGGAAAGAGAAGCTCTTAGTTATAAAGACAACAAACAGCAGACTCACGAGCCACGGATGAGGACCTGAGACTGACGGTTGTTCACTTGGTTGTCGCTCTTGTGACGAAACTGCGGGAGACAAAGATCAACCGTGAGCTTTTCAAGAGCTGAGTCAAGCCCACTATATTTAACAGAAGCCACTTGTTTCTGCGCTAATTGAAAGTAGTTTCTGCTAGAAATAATCAGGAGTCCTTGTACTGTATTTCACTGTAATGTTATCCTGCCAAGTGCATAGTTGCGTGAGTGTGTGGTGCATAAAAAACATGCTCACATAGTCGTCTGTGGCATCCTTTACTGCAGTGATGCTCAGCACCAGGGCTAAAGGCACAATGGTAGTGAACCAGGAGAGGGAGGAGATCTGAGGTATCAACTGGACAGAGACAGAGAGGTTGGTGTACAGATTAGTGTGAACAGGGGCACAAAGGCTGTGTGTGATACAGAGACAGGTACATCTGACCCTAACCACACAGCACGCCACTATGAAACTGAGTGCACTTGTCTGTACCATAGTACCAAAAGCATGAGGTGCATTTGGTTCTAACTGCAAGCTACTTCCAGAAAGTACTGTTTGACTACAATGTAATTTTATATTTTCCCTCTAGGTTTTGAACTGGGCTTAATAAGCACAAATGGCTGTACAGCTTCCACAGTCAATTAAGAAGAATATAATTCTTTATATGACATTTAAAACAAGACTAAGAGACTACAGCCATGTTAGTGGGTCGGTACTTAGCATACTAACAAGCTAGCAAGAACAGTGTTGACAACAGGATGATGTTTAGTAAGTATAAATAAACTATTTTCACCATCTTAATTTAGCGTATTAGCACGCTAATATTCTCTAATTAGCACTAAACACAGTACAGAGTGATGGGAATGTCATTGCTGTAGAGTTTAGGCATAAACCATAATGGACAAATTTAAATTTTGACCTGCTGGTGGTGCTAGAGGAGAAAGAAGGTCAAGGTCAAAGGTCAAAGTTAGAATTAGATTCATCCTCTGAGGGCCATGAATGTCTACAAGTTAATTGCAATCCATTCAGTAGTTGTGAGGGGCATTGAGTCATGCCACTAGCATGTTTAAAGCGCAACAAAACTGGAATAACAATGTTGATAATATTAAACATCATAACTCGGGAAACCTTTTTCTTTTATGCCTGATCAGCATGACTGTCAAAGGTGTTCATATGAAACTGTTAGGTAGGAATTATTTTACCCCACAGTCAGCAGTGACTGCGCTTTTTCCATCAAATCCCTCAAATGCAGAAAGATGTGAAGTTAGGTTCACCAACTCTGTTTTTTTTAAATACCATCTAATCACACACTCCCACAGAATTGATTTCATTAGCATATCTCCATCTGCCTCAACCCTCAAGCAAACTACCACTTTCTGACACATCTTTGTTTTTCAGTGATGTAAACCAATGACTCTTTACCCTTTTACACCCCAACTGCACACCCACACAAAAACACAGATTTAAAGATTTTTTTCTTTTCCATCCCTCCCTTCACGTCTTCTCCTCACCTGCAGTATGAGCAGGAAAAGGAAGTAGGTATTGGCTACTTCCTGGAACTGCTCAAACAGGTTGACGGGCAGAAAGGTGATGATGTTGTACTTGGATGTCATGATGCAGTTACTCTGGACGACAGGAGGGAATAAAAGATATATATTATACACGCCATGATCACATTTTAAGATTAACTGTTTCAAATATTAAAATGTTTTATCATCTTTTATGAAAGAGTTTATATTTTGGGAGAAAATGGAGAAGACAGGACATTCTCTTACCGCATACTGAAACTTTTCGTTGTACTCTCTGTCGTTGGCTCTGACCCTTCTCTCCTCCTCTGCAGAAACATGAGACACGAAATGAGTCATAAAGGACGATACAGCATGAAAACAAAAACATACAGAAAGCACCCAAACCTCTGCATCTGTGTGTGTCAAAATGAAAACCTAAAAAACGTCACCAACATCATTGACAGAGAGTGAAGGAGACAGACATAAGAAGGATAATCCATGATGTTTGTGCATGTTTTTATAAATCAGTGAAGCTTGGGCGTCTACTGGAGTTTGTTTGAGCGTTATCAGTGGAGACAGAGGGTCAGATACAATCATTCTGTCTCATGCACACGCACAAACACGCTGGCACTAATGAGCTAATCAATTACCTCTGATGTGTAATTAACTGCTGCCTCTGTCTCGTAATCACCGGATACACACAAAACCTAACCATGTATGACGGTTGTGAGTCAAAAGGTACTGGGACTCATTATAGGAAGTCACAGATGAATACAGATGGAAACCCATTACAGTACATTACACAGCAGTCTTAAATCTATAGGGAATAAAAATAAAACAGTAAATTTCTTTGTCTCGAGCTCTTGCACCTCTCCCCTCCTGACCCTGCTCTTTATCTTCTTGCTGTTTTTAGGTTTCTGTTTATGCTGATGCAGAGCAGTTTGGGAGTTCCCCTCCTCCTCCACCAGGCCTGTCTCCTCTAATATTGATGAGACTGCTTTTTAAACCAAATGACTGGCCTGTTTCGCAGGGGGCTGTACACAGCTCACATGCACTCACACATGCACGCAGACACAATATTCAGGGCCAAAGCGTGCGTTTGTGCTGCAACTGTAAAACCATAAAGTCCTTAACACGCTTTCTGACTGACGGCTGAGAGGCAGTGAGGCACCACAGGAAGGGACATCACACAACAAAAGCCATTACCCCAGAATCAAAAATGCACACGAATAAACAAAGACACTGTGGTTTCCTGTGTTTCTGCAGCACTGTGAAGCTGTCTCACCTTGTGCAGTTTACACCCATGTTTGTCTCGGCAGAATTCAGCCTCAACAAACGAACATGGGTCACTTAAAGAGATCCTGTAAGAGCTCCCCTTTGTTGTCGGGTTATGAGACAGATTTGTTGTGGCGGATGAGCTCTGGTTGACTACAGACCAGCTGGGCTGTTGTCAGAGTGGATTTAGTCAAGTTAGAGAATATAAATTACTCCACCTTTGCTATATATCTTAAGTAACTAGCAGATATCCGGTGAGAGTTACAAGTTAGTGAGAGTTGTGAAAGCACACTGCATCTGGTGAGAGTTACAACAGGGGTGATATGGATCAAATCCTGTATCATGATGTTCTATAAAGTTGATAAATATTGTAATACAGTACATTTTCCAGACAATCAGCTGTTTATTGATAGAATAGACAGGAATGTCTGTGTTTGGCTAATCCAGGAAATGAAATATCTAATGTCAGTACTTCATCACATTGATGCAAAAATCATGTTAAAAACGTAATACTCCCATAAAGCAGTCCTGCTCATTGATCTGCAGCATTAACCACAATGGGCTAATATACCCAGAAATATTTAATCTACAGTGTATCTAAAGATAATTGGAGCTACAGCTGTCAGATATCTGAGTGTATATTAAAATAAAGCTCAGGGTTGATGGCATTTGATATGTCCTCCCTTTTAACTCTGGTTAGTGTAACAATATCACATTTGTCTGATGGTGTAGGTGCAGACTGAAACTCTTCCAGCCCTCTCTCTCTGCTCTACCCCCTTTCCTCCTGGCACTTCTCCACTCTTATCTGAAGGTCGTTGTGTTGCTTTCTGGGGCAAGTGCTCACCGGAGAGATCTGTCTGACAGGCAGCGCCAGGGCTGCATTAACCCTCCATGAAGCCAGGTAAACACAGAGTCACAGAGGCTTCCCAGCATCTGATGTCAGGAGCAGGCGACATCTGTCCCAGTCGCTCCTGTACGAGCTGACCAACCCCACCTGACTGGATGAGCACCTTTAGCAAACTGCCCATTAAGTGTTTAATGCCTCTGACAGCTTCAAGGGCATTTAGAAGCCCTGACGCAGACGAGCTGCTACACAGCAAATCTGTATAAATCTATAAAGCTCCATTACTGAGAAACTTTGAGTTGCAGGCTTAGTCTGCTGCGAGCATAAGGTTTCCACAAACAACTGAGACATAAAGGAGTACATAAATATTGATTCAAACTAAAATACTTAATGTCGCACTACCTTACACGGAATGACCAGCTTTAGCCTAATCCTTAAGCACTAATTTTCTTTCATCCACCCCCTGTCTCTTTAACAATCTTCCCCTCATGGCTGGACATGTGAGGGCACGTGCCACAGCTCTGAATCTCTTTATGTCTCCATGAGACACAGACACACTCTCACATCACAGTTAATGCAGATTGCAACCATAACAATAATGACCAAAGAGCATAGTGAATCTGAGCTATGGGAAATATTATTGCCCTTGGCATCACTAACCTAAGTAAGGACGAGACTCTGTGGAGAAGTGATCATCACTCGATGTGGCTGATTTAATTAGATGAAAACGGGATAGCAGAGCTCTCTGCAGTCATGCGCGTGCACGTGCATAAACGCACACACGCACGCCGTGATCTAATTTGTTGGAAAACGATGCGACTGACACAGTGACAGACCGATGGGCTGGAGGTCAAATGAAGGTGCACATCCAACGTGATTTGCGATAGTTAACGAAGGAATAAGGATACAGACGAGGCAGTGCAGCGACAGCGGAGGCTGGCGCCTAGAGGATTGATCAGTGTCTCAGGCAGCAGAGACAAGGACATCCTCCAGTTAATTTAAAAAAAAATCTGATTCAGGTAAAGTTCTGTTTACTCCTGCACACCCCACTCATGTAAACAGAAATTCATAGACAGCCCTTGACATCAGGAAAACAGCAGAAACTGAGCAATGACTTTGAGTGACATTAGACAGGTTATCAAATAGCAGCTGGGACAAAGGAGTGAAAACAAAACAAAAAGAAGAGGTGAGATGAAGCCAAAACCACTGGTTGGCAGTGAACTTAAACACACTGACATATGTGTGAGGAATGAAAGTCATTGCAACTTCCCTGATATAAGACCCAGACTGTTGTCAGTTGATGTCAGTAGATGATGTCTAATAGTAGTGATCAGGGAATCAAACAGGGGCTAAACATAAAGTAACAGAAGCTATATGATTAGATGTACATACATACACACAAGTACACAAACACGCATCTAAATAGAAATTGGGGTGAGTGGGACGAAGGAGCAGGGATGAAACTTGGACTCTGGGATGAGAGTGAGGAATGATTTATTTGGAGAACAGTGAAATGCAGTTTTTATGATCATGGTGATGTAGAAACAGACGAACAAAACACAGTGAGGAGTCAAGACAAAATACAAAACTCATCTGCAAAAAATCCGTCCTAAATTGTCACAAACTCGTACCTGTCCTCTTCTTTTTCGATTTGCCTCCATCAAGTCCTTTCTGTTTCTTTCTTTGCAGGGGCAGAACGATTGGAAACCACTTCTCCGGGATTTCTTTCGGTACAGTCATCTTGGCTTTTAACTTAAACAGTCACCGTACGGATTTACCGTTAAATATGCGCCTGTTTCAACGACAGGGTGACCGCCAGCACATCTCCGCAAGGACGCGGGGATGAAGCTGCGGTCCCAACTTGGAGTCAAGTTGGATTAACCGCGCACTGTCCCATCCCTGCCTCTCCTGTGCTCGCTCTCTCTCTCTCTCGCCTCCCAAAACACTCTCACACACTTGGTCCTTGCTCTATTTTCTCTCTCTCCTGCCGCAGAAACACTGAGGTCATTCCTCTAATAAGGTCAGTCAGCAACTCAGCAACGGTTTATTTGTCACTTGCCACAGGCTTTGACTGCTTAAGGTTTTTATGAATATTGAATATGTTGCTTGTATGTTAATTTACATAGTAAATATAAGTTATACAGTTTTTGTCTTTATGTTGCACCAACACAAATCCTTGTGTTTTTTAAATACATTCTGCACAACAGCAGCCTCATCAATCGATCGACGCACCCACGTGCAAAGTCTGCATCCCCTTATGCGTCCCATCCACAACATAAACACTGTCCGCTGTGGACATTACGTAACCGCATAGGCTCCGCGTTTCATGGACGTTACCGTGGCAACCGCCTCTGCAGGGCTCACACAGCTGAGCGAGTCCCTGTATGAGGAAACTGGGCGCCATTTTGGATCCAACGAGCATGAGCCCATTACAGCCCGCCCGTGGCGTTTTGGAGCCAAAGTGGCTCGTGCAGCAGTCCAGTTTCCCGCACGTTTTAAAAGGAGAAGGTGCACTGCAGTGGGAGTGGCCAGGCAGGTGACTGAGCACGTGCTGCGCGGCAAGCCTCGTGCCAATACATTAAATATTGCCGACCACACTTCCCTTATGGATTCTCCTGATCTTGCATCAGGCACGTATATGAAGCTGAAAACAAAGATACTGCAGGTGATTCTTATATTCCCACCAATACAGGTAAACACAAGGTTGAAAATATTCATTGAAATTAATAAATAAAACACTATCTATCCAATTAATGCTGAGGCATACATTCAGCGCTGTAATGTATATTCTATATTAAAGTAATTGAAGCCAATGAAACTGACTGGGCTATAAAGAAACTTTTGACAGAACAAATCTGATGCACAGGAAAACCAGAAAAAAAAATCACTGTTTCTACATGCTGTGTATCAGCCCAACACACTCAGTCAAGTTTTAAAGATGCAAATAATGATGACAGCTCAGCATAACCATGAGCACCTTTACAATCAAACTCACATGTAAAAATGTAATTTATGGGCCTGCTTCATGTCCTGCAATGCATCTTTGCTACTAACATCTCTGAGGCTCTGTCTTCCAACCCTGCGTGGCCACTATCAGTACAATCACCACCACCTTGTGATCCCCTTTGCACTTAGCAATAACATGCCTCTTGTATCCAGACTGCATGTGGATACAAGTCAGATTAAATTTACAGCTGGCATCAACAAAGTGTCGTCCTCAATGAGGTCTGATTTGACTTTTGCAGTTAAAGCTTATGCAACAACACACAGAATCACATTTTGAATGGAGCCTAAGTGTGAGGCATTTGAAAGATGGCATGGCAGGTTGTGCTGTTAGTATTTTTTTTAATACTGCAGAGAAGGAGAAAATGTTTCTGCCAACATATTGTTACTGTATGTGGATTAAACACGTGATTGCATTCTTGCTTGTCCTGAGTGTGCTCTTAATGCATCTCTGAACACCTTAAGACTGGGTTTGGACAATCAGATTAGAATCTATCCTCCATACATCCTGTGTGCATTTATACCTGTATGGTAATGTGATTAAGTGCTGTCTGACTACAATCCAGTGATTAAAGACACTAGTTATATCAGGTAAAAGGTGAGACTCAGATGGGCCCTGCGAGCTTTCTTGTTTCACTCTCATCAAGCCACCTGAAACGCGGACTCTAAGGAAAGCAGTTTAAATGGTAATGAATGCATTTAATGCCGGACACTGACCTGGAGGAGGCCTCTTTCTGAACATCTCCACTCTGCCGGCTTCTTTCCGCTATGGCCCATGGGACTGTCTGCAGAGAGAAAGAGGAGGAGGTGAAGGAGACAGAGGAGAAGTAGGCATAGTCATGATTAAGAGAGGCAGTGAGGAGTGAGGGATTGGGGAGGACATGGTGGAGAGCTGAGGTTTGGAGTACTTACAGAAGAAGAGGAGGTGAGGTGAGAACTAGACAAAAAAAATGTGAGAGAGAAATGGCTAATTTTGTTTTAGAGCACGCCTTTTTCGAGGTGATGCACTCTATTTGCCATCATGTCTTTTTTTCTTTTCTTTTCTTTTTTTTAGTTTCAGGCTGTGAGAAACATGTATTTCCCTCGCCGTTACAAAGTGAAAATCAGTCAGGCATCACAACCACTACATAACAGGACACACGTACACATCAGACCATCTCTGGTGTGTTAGAGCCATAATGAGGAAATGACATTCAGCAGAGAGCTGCATCTGTCTCTGTGTCTGGGGACTGGTGGCTCGGGCCAGATCCACTATCAGTCTCCTCCTGTAGCGGATAAGAAAGAGTAATGGAACGGCACTTTTCCCTGCACAGGAAAACCTCTTCTCTTCTCTTCTCTCTCATGTATCATCTTCTCATTTTCCCCTCTACACTTGTCTCCTCTCTTTCCATTTATGCTGACCTGTTAATATTACACACCTCACAGCTTTCACTCACTGTGTTTTTATCTCAGCTAAGTAAGGAGAGGCAGAAAGATGATAGATGAGGCTGCAGAGGCGAAGCATTATACATTTTTGTCTGGGGTTTGTAGTGCTGGTAGTTACAAACAGCATGGCAGACAGGGGGGTGGGGGGTGGGGGTTGAGGCAGCGAGTGACCAATCAATACTCCTGAGAAAGAGCTGCTCTGCCTCTCCCCATGGGAGTTGGGCCGATCAGCTTTCAGCCAGTTTCCAGCATACGCGCTCCTCTTAAACTGCCTGCTTTCTACTCACTTTCTATGCCATATCCTACATATTTATCAATGTAATCAAGCATACAGAGTGAGAATGAGAGCTGTTTGCCGTGTCCTCTCACCCCTCTCCTCTCCAGTCTGTCAGCTGTCACACCATGTCATGTCACTCTCACTCTCCCTATCTCTCTCGCTCTCCTTCATCTGTGGCTGGCGTCTTGTATAATGCTATAGACCTGCAATGCCCTTATGAAATAAAGCTTGCAGCCCCCGGGGACACGTTGGATATCTGAGCACCTTTCTTGGCCTCTGAGCAGAATTCCTTCCACCTCTCTCACCGGAGTCTGGCTGTAGTTTTAGAGGATTTGGAGCAGGAAAAAATCCTTCTTGAAATGTGTGGCTTTGAACTGCAACACCAATATCTGTACTTCACATCTTCACATCAACATTACAAAAAACAAAGTCAGATTTCTTGATAGACATGTAGGCTATACAGTAAACTTTTTCATTTGTTTTGCTTCCTAATAATTCTACCCAACATCTGGTGTGCTCTGCTAGGCATATGCCATACAGCACATTCTCTATCTCCTCATAATAATAAAGTTTGTTGTTGATGGTAACCTCAGGGTATTTTAAAGGTTTGCTAGTCTCCTCCTCTGTCCCTACTGATGTGTGCCTAGGAAGAGAATGGTCATATTAATAGAGCAGGTTTAGGAAAAACACTTTAAGAGGGTTGTAATCTCCTCTGATGTGCTACAAGATTACTCTACTGTCGATATTATCAGAAGGAAACCAACCAGCAAACCGAAACAACAAAAGACTAGAATAACTCTAACAAAGTTAAACCATTATGCATTTGTCTTGCTCTGAAGTCAGACTGTGTCTTTTTTCAGGACCAATTCAATTACAGAGTTTTTGATTTCCTCTGATATACTACCATAATAAATACTAATATAATTTTATGCGATATCTGCAAGACATCAGGAACAGGGAACAATAAAGTGAAACAACAAAAGACTAGAATAATTCTTACAGTGTTAAGCCATCATGTAATCAGCCTGATCTGAAGGCAGGTTGTCAACCTATATTTCATGAGGAGAAACTTATAGATAGACTGATGTGTGTGGTAATGGCCTTAAGGTGCTCTTGTTGTTGTTGTTGACTTGTTTTTAATCATCTTCAGTGTCTGATGTATTCAGCTTGGGTGGCTGTTACTTTCTTGTGGTAAATACTTATCTGATATCAGTCTGAGATGCTGTTAAAATGAACTAGACTGTAGGTGAGTTACTTTCATAAGGAAGAACAGAACAAAACAGTGAAACAGTAGAAGATTAGAATAACTCCAACAAAATTAAGACTGTGTTTTTCTTAAGAAGATGTTTAACCAACTCAGTTGCTCCATTACACATCTGGTGTAAATGCATTTAATGTACCAGTGATGTCTGGGGTCACTGCACAATGAAGACAAACTTTCACTCTTAGTTTGAGTACATGTGATGATTTAAATGTCAGGCTACACTAACTTTTATACCATTGTGGTGAGAGGTTCAAAATCCCCCGAAACTAAGAACTGTATCTACTGTACTCACAGAGCTGCTTTAACTTAAATCACATTGTCTGGTACAGTAATAAGAGTCGAACAATTTCACTATGAAAACCGAGACATACGTCAATATTTTCAGCTGACACAAAGCAAGACCGCATAGCAAAACCGACTGGCCATACATGATGATGAGGAGGTCGATCTAACCACCGCTACAACGGCTCAGGGAAAACACATAACCTACCTTTTTCAAGTTGTCTTTTATACATAGATTTCAGGTGGAGACATCCTCGTTTCCCTTCTCGCCGAGGTCATGGTGAAGTTTTCGGGGCTCGAATCGGAGGCGATCGCTGTCCCGCGGTGATATAAGGCCACTGAGGTGGGGAGGGTGGAAGCTGGGCGCCGGGGACGCGCTGGAAAGACACCGTGCGAGAGGTGAGGCAAGGTTTGGACTCGGTCAGGGGGAGAGAGGAGAGGAGAGGAGAGGAAGGCGGGGGGAGAGACTGCACCTCCTTCACCTTCTCCACTTCCATCTGAACCCCTTGCACTCGAGACATTCATGTATATTAGTGCCACATTGAACTTGAACGCTTTTGCAGCTGTGTCCGATTGATAACTGTTCAATAACTGTTAACGTATTGATTCTTTTAAGGGTGGGGGTGTTACGGTTGTATGTGTTCCTGGTGCTTTGTTTGTCCCTCTCCTCTCCTGTCTTCTGTGTAGCTCCGCCCAGGTGTTACCTGATCAGTTATCGATGAGCTGCACCTGGCTGCAGGGATTCTCTGCGGCTGCATCAGGGGAGAAAGGCTTCTAACGTGGAGGAATGCTGATCGTGCTGCCTCTCAGCCATGGGTGGCCCTGTGAGGCGAACAGCCTTCCACCACTGACCCAAATCACCCATAGCAAACACAGGTGCTGAGGATTTATATGCCCACTGATTGGAAACATAACTTAAAAAAAAATCTTTTTTGAAACTGCATGTTTCTGCTTTTTATATTGTTTATTAATCTACACAGAAACATCTCTGCTGCCTTAACAGCCTGAGCATCCACTTTGTCATGTACTTTTCTTTTTACTTTTGTGTCATAGCGCCCTCCACTGCTCGGTCAGCATTATGTCATCTAACATCTCTTCACTGCTCAAGGTCGCAACATCTGCATTATGCCCATCATAACAGTGTAACATCCCTGTGGGACTCACACCACATCTGTGTATTTCACATGTAAGCATGTCATAATAAAATGTGTAACAGTGTCAAGTTAATCAATTCATGTTATTATATAGGTTAAAGTTGTAATGTAAGAATTTAATAGCCTTTCAAGTATTAAATGCTGCAGTATAAAGATGAGACTCGGGACGGGAAACTTAATACTAAAATAACATTTTGGAGATATTGTACTATGCAGGGATAGGCTCATATGACACAGTCCTTTACTGCTACAGTGAGGAAAAACAATGGGAGGAACATGAGGTAGAGTAGATATTTTTCAGAGAGAATACGAGATGTCGCATTGTTTTCATTTTTCTCTCTGTCCTTTGTTCCCTGTATAAATCTGAGAATCCCTGGGTGAAGGTGTGAAACGTTATCAAAAGCCTCATTATCTCCACAGCAGCAATTTTGTTCCAGTGGCAGAGACCTTTAGGATCTAATTAAGGATGCGGTGCAGTGAAGCTCTTGAAAATGCAGATTCAGGACAATCCATCAGCACAAACAAACAAGTGTTAAGCGAGAAATCAGATGGAAAATAAGGTTGTTCGGGGGTGTTCTCATATTTTCCTATGCAGTAATTTTACTGGACCACATTTGTAGACCGAATGTGTCATAAAGGACCAACAAGACCTGACCTTCTCCTCATGTTCAGCCAAGACACAGTCTTCTTTTGGACGACCCAACCGCATCAGTTGAAGCTTGCTCTATCCCATAATTATGCATATGCAGTTCTCACTCTGTGCATTGTTATTCACATATTATCATGTTAATAAAGAGAATAAAGTATTTATGGCACAAGCAAAGCAAAGAAAACAACAGACTGCTCTGTGGCCATACAGGCACATTGAATGAGGAGTGGAATAGTCTAATCTATCTTGTTAGATTGTGTGTTTAGAACTACAGCTGCCATTTTGTAATTTCCTCAAGATGCATCTCTGTCTACTATGGAGAATATTACAGTGGAGCAGGACTAATCTAAGAAATAGGCTATCAAAGAACAGTGGAACTGTTTTTTGCTCTCTTGTCCAGTTACGTGCATGTGAATTGATGTCACATACAGTTTGTGATAATATCAATGCCACAAACCTACAATTTAATACAGTCTTGACCTTTGTGAATATTCCTCCAAGGTTCAACCACATCATTACTCTGTAATCAGCCTATTTCACAAGCTTCTCTTGAGTGTATTCCAGATGAACTGAAGAGACCAAAGCAATCTAAAACACTGATTAGGGGACAATCATGATGTAGACCTCCAGATCCTGGAGACCTGTGTTTTCAGGAGAGTTTCCTTGATTTGACCCACTTCACTTCACATACAATAGAGTAAACACAGTAGAGTAAAGCACTTATACAAATGACAATGTGCAATTAATAGCAGGTTGAAACAATGAAATGGTTTTCTGTCACCTGCACATATAAAATACTAAAAATATAATAAAAATGTAAGTAACAGATAAATCCTGTCATGATATGAGATATATAACTGTTGAAGACTGGATGACATTGATGTAGCAGTTTAATAAAGCTTTATTAAATCAATTTAATGTATGCTCAGTATTCATTTAGGCATTTCATAGACAGCAAAAACAACTCTGTAATATAATTTACTGAGAATAAATCAATATTTTAACAAATACGGACATCAGTGTAAACAGTATTATCCCACAATCAATACTTCTTTCAGCTGCCTCTGCCTCCACTGGCTGTGTTTAAAAAGATTTACAAACAAACAAAAAAACCTCCTTGCTATTCTCCTAACATAACCAGCTCATAACCAGATGTGCACGTGCCACAACAGTGGCTGAGCTCTGATATTTGCTTCTGCTTTCTCAAGGATGATTTAGAACCAGGTGGTGCCTTTAACTCCCTGAATTGCTGATGAGAAAACCAGTTTTGTCATGTGGGACATGTATATATTTTTATTACAGTAACATTTATAAATGTGCAGATTTTAGCTGTACTACTTCATTTTCCCATGTTGTGGCCGGCTGCTTGATTTTGTCACTGATGGTGGAGAGAGTGGAGAGATTTTCAGGGGGGTCTGGGTCCGGCAGGTGCCAGTGGATGAAGATTAAATACATGAAAGAACCCAAAACACCTCCAATAGGTGGGGCCACCAGGGGTACCCAGAACCAGTAGTTGTAACACCTGGAGAGCAGACGACCAGGTTAACAGGAAAGAGGAATTCATATAATAAGTGTGTTCTTTGGCTTCTAAAACCATTTAGACGTGGTCTTTCTACGCTATCTTTATTTTTACACACTACAGCTGTGGAACCATAGAAAAGATTACAGGATCACAAGATATATACTGAGCAACATGTTACATGATGGAACCAACACGAGGTCATAATCAGATGTTCTGTAACAAGCTGACACTTCATGTTCTTTTGATCCTGAAGAAAACAGCTCTAACATGTGATAACCTTTGACATATGTGGTTTTCTGACAAACACAAGGTCAAAGACCTGTCAGAAAGGAAACAATGTCCCTTCTCAAATGTCATTAAAACTGAATTGTGTAGCTTCATTAACCGGGAACGGTTAGTAACAAGTATTATCTGCCTGGAAAGTTGTTTGTATTGAGTGCTGTGCATGTGAACTGTATATGTAAGATAAGATACTTACGTGAAGACCTCAGTCCCCCAGCCTGCAGTCAGTGTGAAGAGGCGTGGCCCCAGGTCCCGAGCAGGATTTATTGCAGCTCCACAGTTAGCTGACATTGACATGGAGATCCCCAGGACAATCACTGCCACTATAGGGGGAATTAGCTCCGAGGGAGCAGGGGTGTTCCTCTTCTCATCCAAACACAGGATGCACAACATCAGCATGCCGGTGCCCACAACCTAATGAAATATACAGTGTATGTATAGATACAGGAAAAACTGCTGCTGTAGTGCTTCTTCAAGTTTTCAACAATGCTCCCAACTGACCTGGTCAAGGAAACTTCTGCCCAAAGTTAAGTACTCTGTGGGATATGTGGCAAATATAGACGCTGTCTCATTTGGGCCATATACAGTCAGTACCCCTCCACTAAACTCCATTATAGCATCTGACATGGAAACACAGTGAACATCAAGACAAATTGTATGGAAATGATCATGTATATATAGATCAACAACGTCAGCATTTGAGATGCGAGAAAAACAAACCATAGTACACCAGGTAGACAAGCCCTGATGCCACATATGCCCCCAGCAGCTGAGAGAGGCAGTAGGGCACCAGCCTTCCCCACGGCACCTGTCCCAATACACAGAAACTCAGAGTCACAGCTGGGTTCAGATGAGCACCTGCGGAGAGAGGGAGAGAAAGAAGGACAGAGGAAGGTAGATGTTAAAAGTGAATTACAGCGAGAGAGACTGGAAGGTCATGAAATCTCAGATTATTTGTAGCCATAGAGTATGTCAGTTGAAAGTAATAGTCTTTCAGGAACAAATAAGTCAGAGTGAAAACCTTGGAAAGTTGGACAAGGCCTCCATTTATTAATGTGATAAATCCAGAGTGCTCAGATCAGCAAATGTTCAATCATATCACGGGAAATGTTAGTGTCCATTTTATATGTTTTTACCCGTGATGCCCTTGGTGAGGTACATGGCTGACATGACGCCCACAGAAAAGGCCATGTTGACCGACAGAAACTGGCCTTTAGTCTCCCTGCTGGTCTTCACCTGGGCTGCAGCAGAACAGCCAAAGAGCTGAGATAAAGGTGATATAGTGAGTAAAAATGCAATGTGGTTGGAGTCTGGAGAATCTGGCAAAAATACAGACATCAAAGGTAATTACAAACATATACAGGCAAAAATGCATGTGCACCTTCTGGATTGACTTATTTCCCTCTATGAAATTGATTAATTATTTATAGGTCAAACAGATATATCAGTTATCAAAGACAGCTTTGTGGTTGTTAAAATGTTGTTAATTTCATTCCTCATGAACTTTGTAATGGAACTGGCCACTTCATATCTAAATAGCCATAAAACAAACAATATGTATCCACAGATGTAAGGATGTTACAAGCGAATGTGCACAGCAGAGAGTTAAGAATTATCTCATGAGGACAACACATGCAACAAGGCTAGTTCTGATTAAACTTTATGGGTTATAAATCACTAATTGACTTTGTTATATTACATCTTTATCACAGGGTGAGGTCACATCAAACCAAGCTGTGGTATAATAACAATTAATGTAAATGCCAAGGCCATCAGAGCGTTTAGTAACAGTGGTAAGATCGGAGTAGTGCCAGTAAAATGGGGAAGGCCTTTATGGATAATTATGCCCATTCTTTTGTGATGCCTACAGTTTGTTTTGTCGTAGGTTCACGTTTCAGAATACTGTAAACTGACTAAACTGAAATAAAACCTGAGTCTAAAACTTCTGAAGTGGTTAATGCTTAACATTCTCAATTCACAACCTTTATATTTAATCTCAGCATTTTGTATGATTTATGGAGCAAAATATGTGGACTACTTTTCAAACTTTGGAGCAGCAGTGTTTTCATATGGTACCATTTGTGAGTTTCCCAGAGGTTTCTGTATTAATAAACTAATCTAAACTGTTTGTGTCAGGAAATAATACAATAATCACTTGTACTCTGCACCCCAAGCAAAGTAAAAATTTAAAAATAATAATAATTCAAAATGCAAGAGAAGCTAAATTATTAAGAGGGAAAATTATGTAATATAAGGCCAGGCCTAGAAAAGTGACGAAACTGTGTGTGGAGCTCGGAGGCCTGAGCGTCACTTACCAGCAAGACGAAGGTTCCCAAGAATTCAGCCATGCACTCTCGCACCAGGGCATTTTTTACTCTTACTAAACGTTGCTTCAACATAGCTGGAGTGAAATTAAATCCTTCCTCTCATCTCACACTGAACTCTGTCTCTATTGTCAGACAGATCAGTTGTTGGTCTGTCTATCTGTCCAGGAGCTGATGATGTTAATAACGGAGGTGACAGTGCTGAACCTCCACCTGAGCATCTGAGAACCTGTGTACTGTATCCCAACTCTCTGCTTCTCCCTCTCCACAGCTGGTCAAACATTATTACTCATTTATTGGTTTGTGACACCTCCGGATTGGCTGGTTCAGAGAGCGTAATGTGCCTCAGCTGTCAGAGGTTACTTATATGAACAGAGGCCATAAACAGTCAGATTATGTACCTGTCAGAGGGCAATGAGCCACAGAAACCTATCTCTATCTGCTGCTTTCAAGAAACAGGTACAGATGTTTATGGCAAACAAACATCTGTGCTTATTTATTTTGCCATTCAGCCTTTAAACACAGCACAGTCAGAGATTTACATTATGACTCCCCTCATTACAAAGCATGCTCAATACAGTCTGGCTTAAAACATTAGGTTTTAGCAATATTAAAATGGATCTTTTTTTATTTTGAAGCAGAGAACTACATACTATGTCATTGTGTTTATACCCAGATTTTGCTCATTTCAGTGTGTTTATAACTCAGAAAATTGTGCTGAGAAATAGCTCAAAGTAACAGGGAGATATTCTCATTGATTTCAAAATGTTGTCTTAAATTGATTGTTATCATTCATTCATTCATTAATCTAAATAATCTAAATCTAAATACACATGATCCTCTAAGCCAATCAGTCCCATAAATAGTTGATAAAAAAAAAACTTTTACAGTAGGGGGTTCTGTGAATGGACAGTAAAAGTTAACGTTGTCAAACTGTTAAATGCCTAAGACAGCAAACAAATGTACAAATTGCATTATAACTGGTGGGTGAAACATTTCCTGGTGAGTGTTAGGTACGGTGGTTGATAGGGCGCCCCTCTCATCGCCAAGACGCTGGATGTCACCATGACCCCTCTCACTGAACTCTGGACTGCTAATGGACTATGTAAGCCAAATAACTGCTCTGTTATTGCTGATAATTTTCTGAGAGACACATGCCATGGAAATGAGTTGACATCAGATAAGATATAAAGCACACAAAGACTGCTTTACGCGCTAAGCTAATGTAGCTCTGCATCCTCACTACTGAAAACACTTTAAATTTTTCTTTTTTGCTGTTTTTCTGAGTTTTTCTGAAGTTTCATCTGAAAACAAACTATCTATGCTATCTTTTAAATTTGGGGAAATAAGTAAAAGTGAGATGATGATTATCTCCCCTACAACATAAACCTTGACATGGCATGTGAAGACTGTAAAGCTATGCAGTGACGTCTTATCTTATCACATCTACTTTTGAGAGGTATCACTGTTTAGTGATGTATAAAAGGACAGATACCTTTACCCTACAGTTGTGTCCCCAAGGTTTTTTTTTTCTCTTTTTTCTGAGAACTGATACAATGATGCCACTCTATCTCCCTCTGCTGGACAGAAGAATAACAAACAGTGATTTGTTAGGATTTATTAAAAAACAAAATAAAGTCTAAATGTAGTTGTTGAGTGTATTCACAATATGTTACAACATGTATTTTCATTTAGAGTGCCACATTATTAGTTTTAACTGCTCAAACTATCTGTTGTATAAGTTGTATAAATGTATAAGTCATCAGTGCATTTTTATCCCAGGTGATGAGGTAGATGTAATCCTGTAAAAGAGAGAAGTGGTAAAAATACACACTGTACACCTGGTCTCCAGGATAATGTGTCCTTTAGAGCTTTGTTATAATCACTGTATGTAAACAAACTGTTCTTTTAATGGCCTAAAACATCCCAGCTAATTCGTGTTGTGTTCCTGGCCACTGCAGGCAGTGCTGTCTCTCACACATTGCTTTTAGCCTCTTGTTCGTCATCATTCCCTGAACTTTAATGTGCTTGAAGCACAGTTCCACAACCCTCATGTTTCCAGATGTTTACCAGGGCGACGTAACACCACGTCCACAGGCCCGGGGGGGAGTTTTTTGATCAAAGTCCAGGCTTCCAGGCGCCTCATCCCCACCATGCTCACACCTTCAATCTCTAGGACCTCATCACCGGGACACACCTTGTCAACTGGACCTCCTGAAGGGACAACAGAGAAAGGGACCATTCAGTAAATGGCTATAATGTGAAAATATATATACAAAGAGAACTTAAGTGGAAACTGTTAAAAGGTCAAGCATGTGTATGATTTCAGAATGCAATCTTAATTCAGATATACACAAGAAGCCCATATAAAGACTTCTTATATGACCGAAACTAGTGTTCTCTTCTCTTCATTCATAAAGAACCTTTGTGATGCTACAGCCAAGATCAAATATTCCAAAAACTTGCAAAAATAATGTACAATAAATATTTTTTTCACTCAAAAATAAGTTAATAAACACTGAGAGGACAGACAGACTTGATACAAGTAGGGGTGGGTGATGATACAATACGACAATATAGCTGCATCAACCATCAGAGAACATGTCTGGGTGTAGCAGGTAATTGTAGGCAATATTCATTGTTCAGAATGACTTTTTTCAGCAATGTGATGAAGTAGATTTATTTCAGGCATTGTTGTTTAACCAAAAACAAACAGTTCTGTCTGATTATTTATTCATTAAGAATCTCTCAAGTGAGTGAAAATGAACTGGAAAATGTCCCATATCACAACAGACATTTTTATTCTGATTTTAAAAAACTAAATTCTGCTGTAGATAGACAATTTACTCTATATTGCACACTGAGAAGGCATAATGATGCATTTCTCTATGGAGATCTGAAATACTGAGTTTCTGTTCTCACCCAGGAAGATCTTCTGTACAGTGATTGGTCTGTTCCCCTGACTGGAGCCTTCACCTCCCTCCAAGCTGAAGCCCAGATCCCTGCTCTTCTTCTCCAGACGCACACACACATGCTGATCTGAGTGGAGCGGAAAAACACAGATACTGTGTCTCACTTTGAGCTGCAGCAGATATACGACTAATGTGTTTTCGGAGCTCTGGTGAAGTTAGACTTCTCACCTGTCCTGCTGAACTGAGTCTCTGTTGGCCCAAAAGTTTTTGTCTGCACTCTACTCTTAGGGATGTCACTAAGCCCCCCCCTTCTCAGGACCACCACAGCCATCTCACGAGCCTTCGCCCTTCTCAGCACCCTCAGAGCCTCCCAGTGGGCGTAGCCGCACAACGCTGTGCCGTTGATCGACAAAACCCTGTCCCCTTCCCTTATGGAGCCTTCCTGAGCCGCCACACCTGAGTGAAAAACCTTATGAACCTAAGGAGAAGACATGAAGAGACTAATGAGGAGACTGAGGGCAATATTTTCAATTATTTTCAGAAGAGAGAAGAAAGGGGTTCTTCCTTACAGTAATTGGCTTGTTCTGGTCCACGCCTCCTGCCACACTGAAGCCCAGTCCCACTCCCACCTCCTTATGAAGAACCACCACCTGCACATCATCATAGTCCTGCAGAGAGATGGCAGACAAGTGAGAAAAAGTTGCAGCTACACTCTTAATATAAGTTTTAATAAAGATTAATAAAGATGAAAAACAGAGAAGGATGACATGGAATAAAAGTTAGCTTAATCTGAACCTTGGATTCTATGATCTGAGTAACCTTAGCCACCAGGATGACATCAATATACTTTTTAGGCCTTGTAGGAGCTATTTTCAGTCCAGTGTATACATTTATATGTATCTGTGTTTACACCTCTGACCATCAGGTAGAGCATCAGCCCTTTGAGATAATAAAGAGATCTAGTTAAGGAGGTCAAAGGGAACAGGTTCAGATGAAGCTGCTTTGAGTTTGAGTAGCAAGACTCTGCTCATGCCATACTACGCCCCAGACTTGATGGTGGTGGTATAAATGCTCGATTTTGTGGTTTGTATTTTTCACGGAACATGTTTATTTTCCTATTTACTCATCATCTTCACTGGTTGATGCCAGACAAGGAAGGACCATTGACCAGTTCAACAACAGCCAGAAAGAGAGACAGGTAAAACAGCATCATGGGAAAGTGACCTAATTCATGGTAGTGATAATTCAGTTCCATATCACAACTTCAAAACCACAGCAAAGTGTTGCTACCTGCAGGGTGTTGTCCCCCAGGCTCCTGACATCCTCCAGCAGCCTGTCAAGCTCCTCACTGGGCATCACTGACACATAGGAGAGGGCAGACACATCAGAGCTCAGTGAAGCAGACCGCCGACTTGGTGATTGCCACTCATCGCTGTCATTCTCTGACTCATAGTCAACTCCAGCAAAGTTACACAGGTCTGAAAGGCTACAGGGAATAAGAGAAGAGTACTGAGGGTGAAAATACTGATCAATTTAATGAATTATTACAAACATATGTCAAACCAGATCATGTCCAACAGAACCCACCTAACACAGAAGCTCCTACGATCAGACTGACTCATGTTACTGGTGATGGTCACAGAGGACTCTCCAGAGTCTGAATCGTAGTTTGAATCCTCGTCCTTCTGCGTGCTTTCATCATCATCCTCATCATCATCTTCATCATCATTCCAGACCTTGATCTCTGAGTTCAAGCCGGCTACCCAAGCATTCAGATCCAACACCTGTTTCTTCTCTTTGCGGTGGGCTGTGCCCGCATCTGGAAAGACCAGACTGGAGAGGTTGCTTTGGGAGGAGGTGGCGAGTGGAGGAGGGAGAGGTGGTGGGGAGTCCGGATCAGGAGTTTGAGGAGCTTCTGTGAAGAAAGAGGCATTTTCTGGAGGTGCGATGGGTGATAGAAAAGGCGAGTGGTCAGGGGTGTTTGTTGGAGTCTTGTCATCATCACTAACAGGAGAGGTAATCACAGAGGTTGTTATTTTCTGCACACTAGTTGAGGTGTCACTGGAATTAGACAGTAACGGGGACGGTGTATTGCTGGCTGTGATATCTTTCTCGCTTCCCTCCTCGGGGCTTGAGAGTTTGGAGAAATCTGTCTCGTCTATGTAAAAGTTTCTGTGGCGTCTTTGAGCTCCTTCATTCAGGGGAATTTCAAGTGTACTCCTGAGTCTGGAATATTTACCAAAATTTTCAGCACAACTGTCTCCACCATCCATTTCTTTGCTTTCATTCTCAGCTAAGTCATTCCCCTCTCTCTCCTTCCCCCCTAATCTTAGTCCAACCTCGTCCACTGACAGAGACCTCCCTGACACAAGCTTCTTCCCTGCTCCTGTCACTTTCTCTTCAGATTTATCACCTCCTTCCTCTTTCAACCCTTCCCACCTGTCCCTCAATCCACCTGGTGCTTTTGCTGACTCGCTCTTCTTCACTCCATCGTGGCCCCAGCTGAGTCGCGTTGGCACAGACAAGGCTCTCCTGGGTATCAGGACCTGTCCCGTTGCCAAACCCTGAGCTCTCTGTGACAGAGCCTCAAACTGACTGATCTTATTTTTCACACTGGCTGCAGAGGGGACAGAAAGCATCTCTGGGTACTTCTTCCTCTCTGTTGTTTTCAGTGTAATTTTTGTTGGATTTGACTCAAACACGTCCTCATCAGTGCCACCACTCTTCATTTCAGTTTTTACTATTGCACCATCATCTGTCTCTTTTGCCCCACTTATTCCATTAGTGTCACCCTTTTCCTCTGCCCTGCCCTGGTCCTCACTGGCATTTGCTCTTCTCTCTCTGAATCCAGACGAGTCTTTGAGAGAAAATGTTGTCTTTTCTGCTAAGAAAGACTCTGCAGGTGCAATAATCACTCCTGCAGCTCTGGCAGATCTAATCTGTCCTGCTACAGTGTTCCTACTCCTTGCTCTGTCCAGAGACCTTGTGCCCACCTCTGCTACACCTCTCCCCCAGTTAACCCCACCTTCCTCTGAGCACCTGCCCTGGATTTGTCCTTGCCACTGTCCCCCTGACAATTTCCTGTTTCTCCCTGGAGAAAACAAACTGTCAAAGCCTGAAGTATCTTTTTGATCCGTCCAGGTGACGGATTTCCTGCTTTGCACTGGACTGAGGCTATTTCTCTCTCCTGATGAGAAACGCCTGGGGAAGGTTCCCCCCGTTGCCCTCTCGTACGACCTCTGCTGCGACGAATCCTCAGATTTACCATGACCAGCAGACCCGTAGAGTTTCTCTATCCGCTCCAGTATACTCTGACCTCCTTTGGGCCCAAACGAATTGGCTGTCTCTGCAAACCTAGAGCCTTGGCCAGACTGGGACCTCATCCTAGAGGGGAGAGAATGACCCCTGGTGGTCCGGTCCAAAGTCTGGCTCATGTGATTTACTGGGCTCCTCTCTCGAACGACATTAGCTGTACCTGCAGAGTTATAGGCATGTACAGAAGACCTCACCCTGCCCCTCACACCGTCAGCTCCCATCGATCTTTCAACCAAGCCTCCAATCTGTTTATTGATGTCCCCTCCACTTTTGGTTGACAACATATCCGCTCTGGTGCCCCGATCAGGACTTCTCGTGTCCGTCCTCCAATCTAAACTCTTACTTCTGCTTGACCAGTTGTACCTCCTCCCCTCTGTCCTGCCCCGGCTTTCAAATGCAGGGTTCTCACTTCCGTCAGAGCCAAAATCTGTGCTCATTTTGTCTCCTCTTGAGCCATTCTGCCTCAGCTTGGGGGGAATTTCATGGCCGGACGTTTCCTCCTCCTCGCACTGACCTTTGACACTGTGGTGACACCCAGTCATGGCTTGATATCCAGCTGCTCCGTCCTCCTCCTTGCTTGTAACGTTTGTGCCAGGGTTCGTCCCATGTGTCTCTCGTTCTCCAACTCCCTTGGCGCCCTCCCTCTCCTCCTCAGAGGAACCTCTGGCTTTCCTAACACCTGGCCTGCGAGTGAGACTGTACGAGGGAGAGTTAGCTGAGCGGACAGTGAAGCGTGCTCCTGTCCTCTGCTTGTTGCACTCACTCGCTGGAGAAGGGAGCAAGGACAAGTCCATTGTCTGAGAGTAAACAAAGTTAATGACCTCCTGTCAAGTGCCAAATCCCAAAAAGAGAGCGGAAGAGTGAACTTGATATTTAAGCGATTCCAAGCAACTGTCTTTTAGGCTGCACTCTGGAAGCAGTTCATCTGAATGCTGCAGTTTTGAGTGTGTAGAAACAGCAAAACATTGGCACAATTACAGTCACCTCATTAGTTCTTTGCAGAGAAACAAGTCCTGCATTAAAAAGTTTGATATTTCAGTGACACTCTTGACGATTCACTATCTTGTGGTATAGAAGCGATGCCTCCTCTGGGTTCCTCTTCTTGCTTTCCTGTTTGTTTTGTCCTCGGGAGTCTTCGGTTCCCCAGCGCGACCTCAGTGAACAGCTCCCATTGCCTGCCAAGCATAAAAATGTACAAATTTCCATCCTCAAAACAGGATTGGGCTGGAATGTTGTGATATGTGGATTGTGGTCGCTCTGGCTGCTCAAAATGGTCAAACAGAATCACAGAGTGGTGGAGGGAAAACACAATATGTTACAGTGAATGGAGAAGATATGAAAATCAATTTTTAAAAAGAGGATAAGAAAAAAAATAGAACAAAAACACTACACTATGCTCACTTCAAACCCCCTGTCAGTTATGTCATTTTGCAGTTTGCCTTCCCAACACTCCCCTCACACTGATACAATAAGTCCATTAACAGAACAGCTGGGCTCAAATAGTTCTCTCTGTTGAGCACAAGTATCATAACGGCTGTTTACACAAGAAACATACTCATGACTACCTGTCAACGTCAGCTAAACCTGAACCAAAAACTGGAAAAACTCACCTAGCAGCAATCCACTCAGCAAAAAACAATGTATTAAAGTGGCACAATCGCTCTCTGTGCAGCATGTATTGGTCTCACAGAGGCAGAAACTGATTGAATCCTTGTGTCAGTGGACTCACGTGAAATGATCAGATAAGATGGACAAAGATGAGGACAAAGTTGCTTTCATTTACATACAGCCTTAGTGAGAGAAAGATAATGTTACTGATGGACAATGGCTCATCAGGGATATCAGAGTATACAGCCAACACACAACAGTGAAACTGTCCTTGATGATTCATCAAGTCAGAATTAGGATCCAATCATCTCTATTAACATTGAACAAACTGTAAGATATTGATTTGCTGCACAAGCACAATAGGACGAGGGGGATCAGATAAGTGCTGTCTGTATGAGTATATGAAGCTGTTTGCAACATTTTTATGAAGTCTAGGTTACAATGTGTATCTTCGGGAGACAGTCTCTGTGGTGTTTTCCAATGCAGGTGAGTTTGAGTGTCAGTTTACAGAAACACCTGTTCTGCTAGGTCACAAAGCCTCCCCCATCTGGGTAACCTGGGCAACATGGCCCCATTTACTTTAAACACCCACTGAACAGCAAGAAAAGACACAAAAGCACCCAGACACCAGGAGAAAAAAGAAATACACACATTATACTATGATTACAAATTAGCTCATTGATCCATCCGCGCATTCACAAACACATGCGCCTTACCTTCCATTAGAGTGATCTCTGTCCTAGACCATTATGTTGACTCGGGTTCATAATGAAGGCAGTACTCTGTCATGACATCAGCTCCTAACTCCTCTCTCTCTCTCTCTCTCTCTCTCTCTGTCTTTTTCTCTCTCCATCAGCTTTGCATGATGGACTGTGTACAGTGACGCAAACCTGCCACACTGGTTTATCCTCTTGTCCTCTCTCTCTCTCTCTCTCTCTCTGTCTGTCTTTCTCTCTCCTCCCCCTCCCATTGTTGTTTTCTCCCTCTTTTCCTCCTCTCACAGGGTAGCATTCCTGACTACAGTTCAATGTGTCACCCACTAAACGACTCAACAGGGAGTGCACACACACACACACACACACACGCTTACATACACACCCTACAGACACTTCAAACTACATCTCTTGGTGTACAATGTGTGACATCAGCATTTCATAGCTCAGGGGAGAGGAGATACAATTTAGATAATTGTGTGAAACGGAACAAGAATGACATCTCCCAACGCAGGTTCACATTATCACCCCACCTCAGGCAAACCTGAGTGTAATCATCTGGGCCGAGCAGGTATCAAAATACATAATAACAGAGCACCTTTAATTGGGACCAGAGGCCACGAAGAGCTTGTGTAGACTCAGAAATAGCAGCAGGGGTAAATATTGTTAAAGCACACCTCTCCTATGACATATGTTCAACAGAACAAAGCTCCAGTGGAGTTGAGAATCTGGGCTATTGTAATGTCAACTGAAGAGGAAAAGTGTTAGAGTTAGCAGAAGAAGAAGAAGTATTGTTTGTGGGAAAGCTGAATTCTGCAGAGTGGGAAGGTGAACAAACAGCCGTTGAATCACAGATGTACAAGGAGCAAACACACATAGATATATGAACATTTAAAAACAATAGCAGTACTTACAGTCAGTAGTTGTCATGCAGAAGCTCGTCTTCTTACTGCTGTTTTTTTTGCATGCACCTGTTACTGCCTTCCGCTGGCAGAGGAAGCTGTGGTTACCACATTAGCATGCCGCAACGCTAAATAACAGACGTCTTAAAGTCTCTCTGTGCTTCTCAAAAGTCACAACAGACTGAGACCCAGACGCTGACCCCGGGCCGAGTCTGAGGTTCCTAAGGATCTAGTCAGCCTCACAGACAGAGGATTGGTAGGTTGCATGATCTTCTCAGGACAGAGATAAGTGTGTGAGTAGGGACAAATAGCTCCAACACGGCTCCACAGACACCCACCCTTGTTCCTGACAGAAGAATGGCACTCAGTGTCTCTGCAGGATGTATGCAAATCACTGTCTTTCTCACACTGGTGGGTAAAATTCATTCTTTAGGGTGTAGGACTCTGAACACACCATGTGATACAGCACTAGTTTTGTGAGAAAGGGACAGTTTATGTTATTTAATCAGTAAGTCACAGCAGATATAAATAGCATACAGGCAATTCACTGTCAAGCAAAACAAAAGTAGATTGCAAGAATGGGTAAAAATGGAGAACTGGGCAGTTTAATGGTTTGTATCTTTTTGTTAATGTGACTGTTGGGAATCACAGGATAAACTGTCCTTTGTTTTCTATCAGTGTAGCATTTTTCTATCATTAGTGTTTGTTGCTCTGTTTATTGTGTCGTTGTGGAGTCACTCTCAGCAGCAGAGGGCAGGAGAGGACAGCGGAACGTCAGACATGACGTCACCTTGTCCGTACCAGCCACGTGACTACCGCGGAAGTCAACAAACCAGGTAGCGACATGTAACAACAAGAAGCACTTTATTTTACTTCCCCCCTTTGTTCTGTCTTTCGTTTAACGTTAGCTTCATGTGTTTTGAAAACGACTACCTAAATGTAACCGTGTGCTTGACGAGGGTCGACCGTTGGACGTACTTTGAGCTGTCATTTAGCTAACGTCAGCGATATTTAGTTTAAGGAACAGGCACAGTTTCAAAATGCGGAATGACTCTCTGCTCTCAAGCATCAATGTGGTGCTTGTTATGGCCTACGGAAGTCTGGTGAGTTTGTTATCATTGATTTTGATCTAACTCAGTAAATAGCTAAATCAAACTGACGTTTTAACTCCCGATAACAACAGTCTAAACGTGAGTTAAAGTTACAGCGTTGTATAACTGCTCTGGCTCAGTGTCAGCATGCACATCATAATATTTCAAAGAGCCGTCTTTCTAAATTCTTACACAATTACAGCCTTTGCAGACGAAGAGCAAAACACACAGACACCTCATATTAGCACCGTTACTCCCCACACTTAGGGGTGAACTTGTGGGGCGTTTCACAACCGACCCAAATCAATCACAGACAACACAGCTGAAACAATCAAATCTATGGCTTTTGTTAACAGAAAATATACAAAAACAACCAAGACTAAATCAATGACTGCAAAAGACACGAAGGCAAAACACAACAACAACACCAAAGTAAGGTAAAACCGCAGGCCGAGAGGCGGCAAGACCAGCAGTCACCACGCTAGAAGCCTCTCTCCTCTGACGTTACCACAGGAACTTCCTGCAGCCAGGTGCAGCTCACTGATCACTGATCAGGCAGCACCTGGGCGGCGCTACAGAGCAGACAGGACAGGACAGGACAGGAGAGGAGGGGGACAAACAAAACGCCAAGAACAAATACAGCCGTAACAACACAACTTTTACAGTTAACATGCAGAGGAGTCACACATTACCACATCAGTGCAACATGTGTTTGCAAACTCTCCTCATTTTAACAACTTATCCTGCTGAGCATCACTGAAACCAAAGTCAGCATCACTGCAACATATTTCTTTCCTTCTGTTTACTGCCAAACTTCGCAGTCCTCTCCAGCAGTAGCAAGTTTTCGATTATTGAATTAACTTACAAGTGATAGAAATATTTAGTGTTTGTTGCGGTATATGCAGAACAGAAATAGTGAAAAATCTCACATTTACTTTCATTCACAACATTCACATGTTTTTGTTACAGTTTAATTTCCTTTATTCATTTTTTCCTATTATTTGTTTGTTTCTTGTTTGGTTGTATATTTTGCATTCTGTTCAGTATGTATATAATATATAACCTGAGGGTTATCTCATTCTTGACTCTCTCCCAGGTGTTTGTTTTGCTGTTCATCTTTGTCAAAAGACAAATCATGCGGTTTGCCATGAAGTCTCGGAGAGGACCACATGTTCCCCTCGGCCACAATGCACCTAAAGTAAAACACACACACCATAATGAACCAGAGCTGTGATCCTGTGCAGCTTTTGTGCTGTTTAACTATAATGTTGACAGCTTGGTCTTTCTTGTATGTTTACTGAAGTATTGTGTCTGTGTTGCAGGAGCTGAGACAAGAAATTGAAGCCAAACTGAGTCAGGTCCAGAAAATCCACTTTGAGCCTCGTCTGCTGTCCCCAGACGATGACCGGCTAAAGCAGAGAGAACAGACTGGTAAGCACACAAACACAGAAAAGCACACAAACACATACACACTAGTCCTGAAACTGTTTGCATCGTTGTTGTTTTTATGCCAGTGTGCAGAAGAGTTTTTGTGTTTGTTACAGATTCTTACGACTACCTGTACAGGATGAGAGCGTTGGATGCCATCAGAGACACTGGTAAGATTTTCTGTCACAGTTTTGTTTTGACAGTTCTTGAATCCCTCACCACCTGTTCTTTTTGTCAAAAGATCTCCCTTTCCGTGAACTGGGTGGGACGTCTACTGCTGTGACCGGGAAAAGATTTCGGACCTGGCTTCTGCAGCTACGAAATTCCCAATGCATGTTCCGAGACAGCCAAAGCTCCCTCATTGACACAGTACTGGATGGATACAATAAGGCACGCCATGGGGCTGAGGTCAGTACCTCAGTGTGTCTTTGATTGAAGGGTAGATATGGTGTGTGGCTATTACACTCTAAATTTGGTAAAGCAGATCTTTACTGATTTGCTTTGTTTGGCTTCTGTCTTTGTCTAAAGGCTTTTGGTGAAGCAGAGTTTATAAAATACCAGGAAGCTCTGACTGAACTGGCCTCCGTGTGAGTAAACACAACCTTTCTCCACAGATGCAGCTTTCCTTTCGAACTAATCCCGGCGTGGAATGTTAATTATACGCTGGGAACAATCTGTTTCTCCCGTTTTCAGTGTGAAGTCTCACAGCAGCGGCAGCAGCACTCCGATCCAGCACCACCAGTCTGCTGCCAAAGACCTGACCAGTACCACAGATCCTACAAGCTCCTCCTCCTCCCCCACCCAAACCACCTACCTCATATCTACAATGCAGCAGCGCAGCAAGAGGCCCAGACACTTCCTGGAGCTGAAGAACTTCAAAGACAACTACAACACTCTGGACAGTACGCTCTAAAAATCCACAACGTTCGTCCAAAGGAAAGGTAGTGCCGCCAGTGATTAAAGTGCCTGTGGGCGGTGACGGGTTTACTGTCACCACACGGTCTTAGAGTGGAGTGACAAAAACACTGCCTTCATACACAAACACACATTGCCTGGTTTACAGTATAGTGCATATCAGACTACTGGCACAGTGCTCTTTACCTAAGTGTAGCTTAAGATATATATTCTGCATGTATGAGTGCTATATATGGATAGGAAAATGACTATAGTAAGTTACTATAGTGCATATGGTTGATTTGACCAAAACAATACCAGAGCTATGCGGCTATGCAATGGCATAAGACAATCAGTATTTATTGCACAATGTAAAAGCCTATGCAGATGTGTTGAAATAATCCTACTGTATGTAAACATGCTGATACTTCCTGTTGTTACTACTAGTGTTAATGATTGCCTCACACTGAGAAACCCACAGTTTATGTCACTTCTGTTTACATATATGTATTGTATGTCTCTACTGCTCATATGTTACTGTGAATTTAACAGCTTTTTAAAGCCTTAATTGTTTGTTTTATAGAAGCCATACTTGATTTGATGAATTTTGATCATTAAGTACTTTTTTAACTTAAATAATTTCTCTCAGTGCAATGTAATTCAACAGTATTCCAGTGCATTATTATATTCTGAATGAGAGGTATTACATCTGGGGTAGACTCTTGCTTTGTTTTCCCAGGGAGGCACTCTAATGCCTGTTTAATTTTATCTTCTGTGGTGCTTACTGTACAATTTGCCATCCAAATAAAACAGTGACATGGAGTCAAATTGCTGTACTGTGCTGTTTTGTCAAGACATTACAGTCATGTGTTGTGTGAATATTGCCCAGCAGAGGGTGCTCTCTTCATAGTAATCCACAGGTTCGATTCCAGTAAGCACTGAAACGAAGCATTGTATTAATTTTATTAATTTATTCTGAGAACCATGAGCACAGACACTAGATTAGAATGTACTTCATACAAAATCTATCAACTGATCTGTCTAGAGGCTTTTATTTTACATAAATAAATACAAAGAAGAAAGCTGTTAGGCAGAAATTAAAACATCAAATCACATTCATTAATATTATGTACAAAACAAAGTGACTGTATATACAATGGCAGGGAACTGAAATGCTTTATAAGAAATATTCATATAATGATGCTACGTCTTAATTTATCCCTCTGCTTCCTCACAGTTTCATCAAGTGCCATATTATTTGGGGCTTCAAAACTACAAACAGTTTGTCGACCTTATATAGGCTACAGTCAGTATTTATGTTAAAAACATCATACCATTCACTCAGCAGAGCAAACAGAGTCATGTATGAGTGAGTAATGAGTACAAGGACAGAGGATTCAGATCATCAGGTTACTGATTGACATGAAACTCATCTGTCACGACAGCTTAGTTAGCTACAGTATATTGGTGCTACATTACTGTGTATGGACTGTATAACTTTATAACCCACTTTGGCAAAAGCTCCTCCATCCTGCCCTTTGTACAGTTTTGTTTTGATACGATGATTCAGGTGCCGTAAACTCAAAGGTCAAAGACAAGGCAGGACTAGAAAACACTTGCATTCAGTACGCTGTGCTATGTGTAAAACTTTGAAAGCACATCAGGCGCATCATCAGTACACTTAATGTATCTACATTAAAGCGGTCATATGCACACTCATTCATTATGCACACACACACATACAACAGACCCCAGTGTATGTGTGCTACCAAACACCGCACAGTTTTTCCTTCAAGAATGTTTGTGGTTAGTTGAAGTGATGATGCTGCAGTCTAGGAAACTCATCTCTGATATCCAATTCCAACATGCTCGTGGTCAGATGTGATAGTAGAGCTGCTGTTTGACTTCAGTCTGCATTTGAAAAGGTTTGGTGGTTCTAAGCCCTTCACTCCAGAACTATGTCTTCCTTTCGCACAGTCGCTTCATGACTTGATTTCAATGACTTTGATGAATGGGAGTGGTTTGTTTGATGAGGTGGACAGCTTGATTGGTTTACTATGACAACAAGAGAAAGAAAAATAAGCTTGCGCACTGATAACTGCAAGAAAACGATTCCTTAGCATAAAATGTACAACTAGATTATGTGGATATTTGAATGTAACTGAGGTTATGTGTGTTAGTAAAAGTACCTGTAGACAATCTGGGGGTTGCGCTCTGATGAAAGGTAAGAATTTGACCTTTGCCCTCCCATGAAGTAGTCCACCTGGTCACGCATCTCTCGGTTCTGTGCACACAGGAGTGGTCAGTTCACAGTAACACCAGCGAGAGTAAAATTAATATGGACGCCACAGAGACAGTGGTGTCATCTCCTTCCTCTCTTTCTCTGCAGAGATGAGGCAGAGCAAGATCTATTTCCTCTCTCCCATCCCTCGCTTCCAATTAACCCTGACCCTTCATTCCAAATTCCACTGATATGCCATTAAAAAGGCAAGACAATAAGCAGTTCTCACCTCAGCCTCCAAGAATGCCACTTTCTCCTCCAGCTCTTTGATCACGCGGTCTCTCTCCTGGATCACCATGCGAGAGTTCTGGAGCTAAAGGCGAGCAAACAACACAGTCAAACACTGAGCGCATCCTGCACAAATAATGAAGATGGAGGCGACGTGTTTGCTTTACAGAGCCTCGCACATGTGCGTCTCACCTGTTCGATCATGTGTCTGACTTTCCTCTGTTGGCTTTTCAGCATGTCGTCCAGATGGTGGATCTTTTCTTTGAGGATAGCAACCTCCTTCTCCAACTGTTCAGCCCTAAAATATCCACACAGATGTTTACTCTATAGCATGCTAGCAGTGATTTGATTGCCAATGATTTGATAAAAAGATTTTTCAAATTAAATTCGCATTAGCTGACCTCTGGTCCCCTTTCTGGCCCTCCTCTCTGATCTTGCGCAGCTCGCGGAGTTCCTCCTCGCGGTTGCGGATGGCCTCCCGCAGGGTGGCGCTCTCCTGCTCCATCCCTCCCAGCAACCTCTGGAGCTCTTCGACGCGCCTGTCTTTCCTCTCGCTGGCTTCTTCTGTGGTCTTCAGCTTCTCCTCCTGGTCGCTCAGAAGCTCCCTCAGCCTGCTGCCTTCAGCCTGGGGGAGACAGTGGATTCAGTTTGTTTAAAGTATGGCTTTGAAATACAGTGTACAGACACTGTAATGATGCATAATGACTGTAAAAATATGCCGTGTGTGTATCTTACCTGCAGCATCTCCTTCTCCTCTTGGTGTTTCTTCTCAGCTTCCTGCAGCTGTGCATACAATCGCTTACTGACTTCCCTCAGCTTGGTTCTCTCTGCTTCATCATCGGCCTCCTAACGGAGAAAGAATGACGTGGTAAGCGAAATGATTGATAACCAGCTAACCCAGACAGATAGATAAGGTACTTCTATGATGATGTAATATTAAATCTTGTTTTATTTTGCTCGAGCTCAGTGGGTTCGGCTGCCGTAAAGAAAACAGGCGTGTCAGCGTGCGTCATTAGAGCTGTTGGATCATGACTAGTGTTTTCCCTCCTATTTCTGCAACACTTCTGTGAGTAAGCCAAAGCGTGAGTCACAGATAAATGCTATAATTGGCGCAAAAACAATTAGACCAAACACAACCGTGTCACAGTTTTGTTGTGCTCGGACAAAACACAGCTGACAAGCAAACAGTAGCGCGAGGCTAAAAGACAGCAACAAAGCTATTAAAGGATGAAGCATCCGTGGAATGCTGGGAACAATAAGAAGGGCCCAAGCACAATAACACATCGCAGGCGGAGGAACAGTGTGTGCTGGAACAAGCTCTCTTGCACATTTTCATACACCCTTGGGTGCTATAAGCATATTTACTCTCTGGCATCATGTCAGTTCAATCCTCCCCTATATCACATCACTGCTTGTCTCTCTGTTTAACTTTACACCTCCCTCTAACTGTGCGCCTCTGGGAGGTGATCGCTTTACAGCCATCACACGAAACACACATTGTTCAGAGAGGAAAACACACACAGTGGACTGCGGCTACGATACGCGAGATTTGATACGTGCATTGCTGAAAAGACTCATTCTGTATACGCAACCTTGAACAGAGGTCGTTCACACGAGAGAGCGCTCACCTGCCCGTCAGCTTTAGCTCCTCCCTTGGGGGTGGACGAGGCACTCTTTCTGAAGGGGACGCTGACTTTCCACCCGTTTGTGTGTGGCTAGAGGGGGGAGAGAAAGGGAGGAAGTGAGAGAGGAAGGAGTGAAAGATGGAGTTGAGAGAGGTGGAGGAAACAGCACTAAGCACACAGGATGTTAAAATTAACAATGGTATTAAAAAAGCCACAACAAAGAAGCTCAAAATAGACCTACCTTGTTTTTGGCCGCCATCTGCTCCCTCAGTGTCTTCAAGCAATACCTCACCTGGGTGAAACATAATAGTGAGTGATATTACAATGTGCTTGTGTTTCAGGTTCTAACAAATGATACAAGACTTTAATTGTCATGAAAGAGAAAACAAGAGCGGAAGACACGCAGACAGCGGCATCAGAACGAGAAGGAATTTAAATTATGCAAATTCTTATATAATTCAGGATACAGGGCGGACAGACTGTGGTGTGATAGTGTGTGTTTGTGCATTAGTGAGATAAACAGAGTTAGACACTGTCCAGACACCGACCTCCTGTATCTGGGAAACTTCGTCTGACAGCATCTTCAGGCTCTCCTGATGTTTCTGCTGCTCTTGTCTGCGTGCCTCTAGATACACCTTGAACAGGGAGAGGCACGGATGTTAAAACACCAACACAACCACAAAACAAACATCCATCAACAGCAGATCTGTTCCCACTCACCTTGATAACTTCCACCTGCTCCTCTGTAGACTTGACCGGTTCAGGGGTCAAAACAGTTCTGTCGCTGGCCGGCTGTACCAGTGCAAATGCCCGTCCGACCGGCTGGAGAGTGGAGAGCAGAGAGTTAACACCGCGGCGTGGACTGCTGTTGCGTGAGCAATGTGTGGATGGGCGTGACTATAACATTTGCAAACATGCTAAGCAAATGTGAACATGAGTGACGTCACTGCACTTTGCTAACACTAGAGCAGGCGCTGGATGGTGTTTGTGATCGATCTTGCAACACAGCATTCAGAGGAACTGCCAGGAGCACATCCGTTTAAAAACCATTATGAAACATCTGCTGGAAATTTCCAACAAATGATGCAATTAAATAATAACTTGCAAAATGCAATACTTTCAGAATGAACTGCGTGTATCAGTCGTGCCCTCAGCAATTTATTCCTGTGTGACTGACTGACTGACTGTGAACCTCTGCAATCAGGAGGCAAGGAACATTTAGCCATCACTGTGGTGACTAACCCCTAAACATCTGGTGCTTCTTTGGAAATGGTAAACAGACTTGGCCAAGACCATAAGCAGAGAGAGTGAGGGAGGGACACACTGAAGAAAGTGGGGAGAGAAGTTATGTAACTCAGCTGCTCTGGTGGTCCCAGAGCTTCTTTTTTTATGTAACTTTGGCACTTGGTTTTGGTAGAACAATGGTTGTCTTGAGACATTTTGAGTTTGTGGGAACCACACTGATGAAAAGCAGATGAAAGCTATGGCATGTTTAAAAGCCGTCTGCGTCTCTGTACAGTTTGTATGTAGGAACGTGGCGTGATAACTGTGCAAATGTAGCTGTAGGTAGCTCTGAGCTAATTCCTTGGAATAGCTGACAAGATTAACTGTCTGAACTTTCAGATCCAAATATGGCCTGAATGACAGCACCCTCACCTAGTGCCACAGTTTTTTTTCTCAACAAAGAAATAGCAGATTATTCTCCTTCATGTCTCTAAACATTTATTAAAGAGGAAATGTCACTTTAAATATAACAGCATATTATTTTAAACCACATACTTTCCTCTCAAGTATCCAACTCATCTATTTAAACTACACTAATGAATCTTATTCCATGCAACTTATCTAACACTACTCTCCTCGATCTCCTACTGTCCTGAGTGTAACATAAGTTAACAGGTGCAGGAAGTTCTTACCTTGTCCCTGTGCTGCTCTGTGCGCCGAGATGCCTGGTTCTGGTCGTGCAGTGTGAGCCGCAGTCGCCTGCACCCCTCCTGAAAAAAGGCAAAGTAGAAATGAGAAGATGAAGCGAAGCCACAAAGAGACCGTTATGTGATGGAGAGACTGATTGAGCACTATTTTGAGGAGGAGAGGGGAAAAAAGAGGAGGAGAGACTGAGTCATGCTCACTGAATGAAACAGAGAAGGAGGGGTGGGGGTGTGAGGGTGGCAGCAGCCAGTAAAGAGAGAGGGGTACGAGCGTCAGAGAGAAAGCAAAAGTTTTTCACGGCGGCACAGAGACAGATTGTTTGATTTAAATTGTGTGCTATAGACGTCAGAGGGACTTAGGCGGAAACCCTCCAGACGCTCGCGGCCAATTGGAAGCAGCGGCTGGATTTCTGGGAAAGTGGGCAGAAAATGTAATGTCAAGCAAGACAGAACATTTCCATGGCAACAAAACCTCATAGTAGCCATAAACTATCTGGTGTGCAAACAACATAATAGGGTCTGAGAGAATATAATAGGGAGGAGTAAGTCTGAGACAGAACAATTCACAGATGCTCGACGAAAGCGAAAACGCACAAACCTTTCAAGTTTTTCTCTCAGTCACAGCAGAGAAGCCACTTTAACAGGAAAAGTCTTGAGCGGGACGTGACTGGGTGTGGGTCTTCCAGTGCAGGGAAACCCCTTCTAAGTGATACCCAGTGAGTGTGTGTGTGCAGGGATAAAGCATGCGGATGTGAGGGAGGAGGTCAGAAGCATTATATAACTCATTCCAGCCAACACAAATTGTTCTGTTTATTTTCCCGTGTATTCAGTGTCCTCCTGGTGTTTGATCAGTGTCACCTCTCAGACATGAAACAGGCAAAGAAGAAACGACTGCAGTGTTCTCATGTGGTTTAATACTGTAAACACACACGCAACCGATTTCAGAAGAGTGCACACACACACACATCATCAGATTGACTGGTAATATATTATACTGGTTTAATGTGTTAATAAGTAATAAGTCTTACCAGAGAAATGTGTGGATATTTGCGTGCGTGCATTTCTCCACAAGGCCATGAAATGTGTTTGAGTGGGTGTGTCATCATTTGTATGTCCCTACTTAGCCTTTATGTACAGTTATACTTCATTTCTTTGTTTTCTTTTGGTGAATAACCTCCAGCACAAAAGGCCCAGGTACTGTGCGCTACCTTGTAACTCCGGTTTGGACTGTCAAAGAGATTGTTTTTATCACTTGACAGAACAATCTGACCTCAAGAGCCATTTAGCAGCTGTTCTGGAGCTTTCAATCATGTCACATGATCTTTGTCAGAATATGGAGTTTGCCTGATTATTATGGAATTATGGATGTTCAAATTCTCATTTTGAGCTTTAAAAACGACTTCTAAGCCAACATAGACAAGAAGTACTTGAAGGGCTCAGAAAAAAATGGAAATTTGAACATTTACAATTGTGTGACATGACAGAAAGATCCAAAATCAAGACTGAACTTTTAAGCGCAATTGTTTTTGCCTTTCAAAGTTAATAAAGGCACATCTACTGTAAAGAAAAAAACTCTGTCTGATATGAAGAATGCCCTGGCCTTCATGTTACCCAGACAGGGGAAATGAACTGGACTGTGTTGCGTAACGCCGTGATAAACAGCGGTGAGAGGTTATAAAAGTCTAGGTGATCTATAAGCTACAGAGAGCCTTTATGATTAGCTGGTTATCTATTCAGGAAGTGCAGTAATGGAAGAAAAAGCAGAGAGGGACAGATGGGACTGAAAAACGCAGGAGAGATAAGAAAAATAAAGTGACCAGGCAATAAGAACAATACTGAAGACAGAGGAAATAGCCAAATAGTTGGGTTGGGGTGGTCCAAGTACGACACACAGAAGTCAGAGAAATGAAAGGCAAAAATTTCCCTCTTGTTCAACATGCTTTCCTCTCAGATTACAGACACCTGAAAGCTCTAATAGGGCACAGCGATTAGAGGGAAGAAAAGAGATGAGGGGGAGAGAAAAGGGGAACAGCGAGCGGTCTGTTAAGAAGGAATCCATCATTATACAGCTGCTCTGGCCCTTCATAGACACCCAGACAAAGACTCTGCTAATCCTTGCTCTGCCATCAACTATTTACTGGCTAGTCTCTCTGTCCTTTTTCTCTTTTATATTCACATGCACACAAAAATACCGTCTATACCACCTTCAAAGCCAACCTGTAACACTAGACTTCCCGGGAACACAGACAAAGGGACCAGTTGGATGTGCTCACGGACATTGATGCATGCATGCACACACGTACACGGCCACTCGCACGCGGGAAAACACACACGCAGTGGCGTGCATTAACTCAGAGCACACACCACCTTTATAACAGAGCAGAAACCTGAAACTAAGCGCACACACACTATGTCCACGCCGCTGGGTGCATCGACAATGGGCACAAAAGATCACGGGGTACGGCCAGGCTGAAAGGCTTAAAGGGTATGAAGACGCTTTTGTTTTGGCCTTTGGCATCAGGAAGCCTGTAAATCATCTGAATTTAATTAACTGAGGGGAGGCTGCTTCACTGAGAATGTTTCTGATAAACAGCCTGAGCTGCAGAGCTATGTGTGACATGATATTGGATATAAAATTGCTCAACTCAGCTGGCAGCAGGTATCATGGCCACAAATAGCAAAACATCTTGTGCCTCCAGGTGTAGTGCCTGCATTCCACAGAAATTTCCTCATGAGAGAAAGTGTGTGTTTGTGTGTGTGTGTGTGTATGTTCACACTTCACCAGCCATTAAATCACTGCATCCCTCTAATGCACTGCTTTACCATACCTGCTGCACAGATGTCACTTTTGTCTTTCGTCCAACAGCATCATAAACCTCGGCATGTGAGGCCCTGAGTCGACAGGTGTGAGCCGACTACACAGGCGATTGGGCTGAAGGTATCCTTACAAATTTTTCCATAACGCTGCCGCTTACAGCACCTGAGTCTCAATGCCTCAATTATGTGAGGAACAAGGAAACTAAACATGTTTTTCTAGAAATCCTTTTTCACCAGCATAACCTGCCAGACTCCTTAGTACATCCATGTTTAAAGTCGTCTTTAACAGTTTCACACTTTGACCACTGATCAACAAGTACTGAGCTTTAAAACTAGTGAGTTTTAAGTAATGCTGCAACGATAAATGAATTAATCAATCAAAGGAAAATTAAATTGCAACTGTTTTGATATTTTAGTCATTTTATTTTACTTTTCAAGCAACAATGCAAAACTCTTGCATGTTCCAGTTTTTCAAATGTGAGGATTTGCTGTTTCTCTTTGTCATATATAATCATAAACTGGTTTTGAATACATACCTTCATACACAGTCTATGTGCATGACAGTTCAATACTTTTTGCTTTGCTTTTTTATTTTTTTATAGACTAAAATATTGATGAATTAATAGTGAAAATTGTTAGTTTCTTTTCGTATTAAATCCTTTAGAGTGTAAAGATCAACTCACTCAGGATTTTTTGAACTACACATATCGTAGGTTAGCGAGGGCCATTATTGCCTGACTGACTGAGGCTTGCAGCTTCACTCAGTCAACAGTCTGTATAAACGGTTAAGTTAAAGGTTAAGTAAAGTTTAAAGGGAAGAGACAAGCTAAGGTGTGGAGAAAGGTGTTGCACGGTTTTGCGTGTGCATTACCATCCGTGAGAACATGAATAGGTGAACCGTGAAGGTAAACAGCTTGTCCTGGAACATGGATCTGAGTCATGAGGTGAGAGTTGCCATCAGGGCAGACTCCACAGTGATGGAGAACCCTATAATTATTTTGCTGTTAGTAATAACATCTTTGGTTTTTTTTCCTGCTCTTTGTGGCGTATGGACCAGGTGTGCTACAGCACGCTCCAGTCATTCCTCTGCATAAATGTATTTATATGTCATGTTTGGACGATTCCCAGCCAGTGATGTCAGACACTTGTGACTGAGCTGGTGACCGAGGATGAGGATGTCTGGAGAGATAACAGTGGCGTTATTTAAAAAATGCCAGAACAGGAAAAAAAATCTTCTCTATTCTGGGTTTTCTGGGCAGAGAAATTGAGCGACAAGTTACAAAAATATTTAAAATAATAGCTACAACTATAATGGAACATTCTGTTTCAAAGCCAGTGCTGGTCAGTCCTCTGGTTTCAGTTCCAATAAACGCACTTATCAACAAAACCAGCAAAGGCCTCTCTCTGCTACATCACGCACATTCCCTCTCCATGTGTATCTTTATAGACCTGATAAACAATAAAGACGTTATTTTTATCAATAACCTTTCAGTCTTGCACAGCCATTATGGCATGTTACATATAGAGATGAAATACCTCGTCTGCTTTATTTAGACTGTCCTGAACAGCCATATCAGATATGTAAATACTGTAGGTGGGTGACTATTTGACTATTGGATTTGACTCTGATAAAGATGAATTTGTGTTCTGCTTGAAGCTGATGCAAATGTCCTATCAGTTGCATGTTAGAGCGCAATGTATAATAGATTAAACAGAGGCTGAACAAATATGGAATTTCGTATGTTGCTCCATGACACATTCCTCAAGCAGTTAATCAGTTTATTAGGGGTGTGAGTGGTGTTGCCCTTTGTACACTCTGACCTGTCTGGCAGTTACACAACAGAAAGTGATACTTGCGTCTAGATCACTGACACAACTGTGTAATCTGGCGCTCAAGCTCTAGTGATAGATTTTAGAAATCATAATCATGGCCTGGAAGTGTTCTCTGTAGAGGCCTTCATTAGAGAATATCACCCGATATGAGCTCAGTGGATTGGTCTGCTGCCGGCAGGAGGCTGATAAGGTGAAAGTGTCATGTTGCTCTGCAGCCTCATAAACCACAGTGCAGGTTAACAGTTTGCTTTTTCAGATGAGGTAAATGATTAAGCCATTACCTGCCACAGACAGGGGATAAAGCCTATGTATTGTGCGTGACACGAGCAGCTGCTGCTGAGCGCTCCTTTAAACCCACGTATCCATCAGCGAAGCTCACACTGTAAATCAAGCAAGTGTGCCCTTTAATCCTGTTTAACAAAACTTCACATGCACAGGTGGTGCACAAGCAAAGCTATTACAGGTCCTGTAACTGTCTGTCACAACTGTAACTGTAAGCCCATAAATGATGTGGGCAGGAGGCACCTGTGACAGGCACAGATGTTATTTGGACTAATTCTGAGCTGCTGTCTTAATGTGTGTGTTGGGACTTTGGGGCAGGAGGAGGGGGAGGAAGGAGCTAATACTTGAATTACTACAAGGCCAGAGACTTAACAGTAAATACACCACTCAGAGCAGATGAAGAAACTCAGCCATAAGCTCTGTGACAGAATCACATCACACAGAGCCTTTAAATCCAGTATACAGAGTTAAACTGAGCAGCCATGTAAAGTGATAAAGAAGGGAGAAAAAAGGAAATGAAACAAATGACCAACAGATCCAAAAATCTGAGAAAATTAAGATTTAAGAATATCTTTACTCCCTCTGATTGATTAATTTTCTTGTTTATGCACAGAAACACACAAATATCTACTCATCATTTAATAGAAAAGAGTAAAAAGTTTAACATATGTGTGAATAACATCGAGCAACTCACCCCATACTCTTGGTTTTTGATGTCCTCAAACGTGCACAGACTTCTCGTCATTCCGTTCATCTTTGATAGAAATATAATAAATAACCCACAAACAGACTAAATAAATAAATAAATAAATAAGGGCGAACTGTGTCAAGCTTCCTCCGTCGGAGCTTCCCGGCGTCTCTGTGCTGCTGTTATTATCAGCCTCCAGACCGGTGTGTGTATATGATGTGTTCCTGTCTCTGCTCCCTCCCCTTTCTCTCCGTCTCTCAGTACACTGCGAGAACTTTTCTCATCACGTCACGATGGGGAGTGTGCAACATAGAGCTGAGCCGAGCAACACGCCCACGAACCGACCGAAACAGCCAAATAGGGAACTAGGGAAATAGGGAATAGCTGTGAGGGGAGGGGCCAGGAGGCTGCTGGAGGTACTTGCTAACTCCGGTACAACAGCTTCTGGAACAATAACCTCCAGAAACTCTACTTTACATCATGATTATCACATGATAGTGGTATGTGTCAGGTTAGGAGGGGAAAAAATGCTAGGTATGAAGCAAGTGATGGGTCAACTCCTGCTAAATGCTGTCCAGTGAGTGCACTGCTCAGTTTACCTATGAATTATTAATTGGAAAAGGTTAAACCTCTGACTGAACCTGTTTAAGAAGTGTGTCCTACTATTACAAGGCAATGGAAAGCAAGGTATTACATTCAGTGATTTCAGGCTCTCTTTAAGCTGTTTTGCAGAGATATAATTTTTTATTTTGTAACATCAAAAGAATTGATGTAAAATTACAAATCACTTTTAACAGGCCTTCTATGTTTCCTATGTTTTTTGCCCTTCATTGACAAAGCACACATACATTACCCTATTGCTCACCATTTCCTAAAGCATACTGTATTAAAAAGAAAAAAACAGTGTTTTCTGAGGTTGCAGGTATGAATTGGCCTTTATTAATTTCCATACAGTATGCAAATTAATTTGCAAAGTCATCCACCACAATGAACAAACATCATGTTATTCTTTGTTTTTGTCAAAGTTGTCTTATTGTGGTGTGGTTAATACAGAACAGGCTGTACCCACAGCTATGTTACCACAAAAGGACAGCGTAACTTTGATAAAAATAAATAAGTGCAGACCTGCTCAGTAAAATCCATAAAGTCAGGTCTGTTTTGTTTATATAGTAAAAAGATTACAGATCACGAATTTGTCTCAAAGGGCTCCTCAAGTTGTTTTTATACCATATGAAAATGAATGGAAACCAATTGAAAAATTAAGGGAAATAAAAAAGTAAAATGTTGTGTTGTGTGCTTAACAGGTAGTAAACATGCTAAAGCAGCCACTAATGTGGATATGTATCTCTCTATGTTGAATCTTTCTGGCATTAATGTTACACAATATGAACCACAGAGGTCACAGAGGTCACACACAGGGAACAAAGAGACACTGCACAAGTAGGAGAGTGAGCGTTGACTCTGCTGGCATTTAGCTGATTCCAGCAGCAGCTGATCCAGACCGACGCAGACCTCAAATTGGATAAAGACCTTAACGGCATTAATGGCTGCTGAGGAGCAAACAACAGCTCACGGCGGCATACAAGGGAAGACGCTAAGTGAATCTGAGCCAGAGACAATACGAGCACACACAGAAACAATCAGAGGACACAGGAGGGAAAAAATGTCGCCAATCTTACATTTATCAGGCATGAATGAAAATTATTAAGTAAAGTCAGTGGGATGTTAATGAGGAAATGTTTTCAGATAACTCAGTGAATTCCTGACCAAGAATATAGAGTACTTTTAGACCAGAGTGGGTGTTATTTCTTTAATGGTTGAATTATCATTTGGAACGAAGCTCTCCCACACAAACACTAACAAACACACCTAAACCTTACCACAGTATGTCATCATATGTCTCACCTGCTAGGCTTTAATATGAGCCATAATTATAGTATGTGTTTACATCACAGAGCTGACCACACACACTCAGACAGACTGATCCGGAGATCAGGCTGTTATGAGAGGTCTGCGTGTTTACATACATCCATGTCTGAGATTTCAGAGTGAGTCAGGATGCTGCTATTCACAACCATTCACAGGCTTCTGATGTGACTTTATAAGTCTTCTCATTTTGAGCTGTGATATGTTGTTGAAACATTAGTAGTTCAAGGCTCTGGCACTCTGTGGAGGTGAACCACGAGAATCTGACGTGTGTTTACATTGAAGTGAATAGGAAACAAAATCATTAGTCATTTGCTAGAGGATCATAATCACCACTATGTGGGCAGTCTGTTTTTTTTTTTTTCTTTTTCTGAGGATGATGTCTATTAAAAGGTTAATGATTCAATCAGATAACGTGACCACAAGCACAGAAACTGACCAGAATATGAGAAAAGGCAGACAAAGGTCATGTTCTGGATGTATGGGAATAAATGATCAAGGGTTGAAAGTGCACCAGTGTGACACAGAGTCAGCCTGTGATGCTTTCAGGAACAGTGATGACACAATATCTGTAGTCACATACTATATTTTAGTAAAGTGAACTGTCATTTTTCTGTCCTCTCCACTCCTTTGTTATCGTCACAGCCCTACTTACCCACTGAGGCAATGTCCTTGGAACCTTTCTCTGGGAATTTAGTGGTTACAGCATCTTGGGTGGACTTTTTACGTTCTACATCATTATCATCATATCAATTCCAACACTCCACCAGAACGTCACAGCACATCCAGACTTTCATGTACAGGAATAGAACTGTAACACTTAATCTTACAAGCCTGTTAAGGAGCACTTGTTACTCACATAAAATATAACTGAACACTTAGCTAAATAAATAGAATATGAAAAACTGAAATGTTTGCACACTTTTAGAGACTTTCCCTATGTCATAACTTCAGTATTTCTAAAATTCTGCCTGATTATCGTGTTTTTGAACACAAGGGCAGGTACTTATGTATATCACTGATGTATTTAAATAATGACAGTCTGTGCTCCAGTCATCTTTGTATTTATTAAATCTAAATGATTGTAGAACTATATAAAAATAATTTTATCACTATCCAAACTTCTGTCATCTAGCCTAAAATTCTTCTATGTCCACATTTGGAGCACCTAGAGGCACATGGAAATATTTTGACACCTACGGCTGGGGTGCGTACTTTCTGAACAACAGCAGCGGCATGTAATCACAAACACACCATGATTTCAAAACACAGCACACCCAGCGATTGGCAAATCAGCTTTCAGCTTTGAAGTTATGCCTGGAAAGCTGGAATGATACGGACACCCAATCCCACCCATGGAAAGTATGTTCCTTCATAATTTATAGACCAGCAAAACAGGAACTGTACACACCATGTTGATGCTGTACAGGTTTGGTTACATTAGAAGGGAAGTGTAGTATCATGGATGCCACATCTGGTTCTACAGCAAACATTAAAGGTGTGACCTCATGCCAACAAAACATGTTACAAGTGAAGTGAATTTAAAGCTGAATTCCCGGGGAAACCAAGAGAGGCAAAGAGCTTTTGAAGATCAATCACACAATAGCACTGTGGTAGGTAAAGTAAGCTCGTCAAAATCAGCAAGAGACTCGAAAATTTCTGACGCAACTGTGGTGTCCCAGAATAGTCAAACAGTCTTGTTACGAGTGCCAAAGTGCCAAATAGGATGTAAACACATAAATAACATGAAGCATCCCTACTGAGTGCTGCCTTTCATCCATCTTTAAGATGTCGGAAAAACAAATTGCCTGAAGTCATAAAAAATGTTTTGGCCCGACACATAAAAGTATGGATTTATTCCAGTAACTCTGAAGAGATTTTGCTGAGATTAAGATAAGTTGGATCAACAGTTGTCGTTGTTACAAGTGGGATTATCTTCTGATATCAAATTTTGTCTCATAAACATTTCACAGTTCTGCAGACGTTTCATTGAAACGGTTTTTCACACAGTCAGAACATTCTTGACATACTTCACCCTGTGGTGTTCCTGGCAACAACAGACAATCCATCACTACCCACAGGCCTGTCCTGCCTGCATCTAAATCTGATCACACAGTTAGAGTTCCAACAAATAGACATAATTCATTTGTCTAACTTGGTAAAGGTGTGGTATTATGTTGCTCTCTCTCTTATAATGCTAAAATGTTTCTGACTTCATTGTTGTATGTAAAGAGAAGAGGCCTGAGCTATTTATCCACGACTGTGTGAACATCTTGTGAATGTGTCTACAAACAGGTATGCTGACCTGGCATCAGCGCAACTGACTCTGTAAAACATTACACTTTCTTATTCAAATTACCTCTCTGAAAAAATACACTATACAATGTTGTATTGCTTGTAATTCCTCTTTCAAACACTTGTTACTATCATCAACACAAACAAAATCAGCATTTAGTCCATGTTTTTCAGTTTTACCTCCTGTTTGTGAATTGCAGTGTACAGATTCAGTTGTGCATTCAACAGTTTCTGAGTTTAGTTAGTCTGAAGTCTATGCTATTCATCAGATCATGTGAACATGTCCATAAACAGGAAATGCTGTCCCCTTGTATCAACACATAAGCTGAGTTGATTTCCACTCTGCAACAAGAGATAAGAGGACAAAACAACAACATTGGCACTTAGCCATGGCCGCTGCAGGTCAACACATGTACGCCTTTTTCACAGGTCTATAAATTTGATATAGCAGAAAGCATTGGTTACAAATTAATAATATTTATGATTTAAGTGCTCCACATGTCGCTGAGTGTGTATGCACAATGTCAAGACTTTGGAACTAGTAAGCCCAAATGGGAGGAAGCTGTTACTGATGTTAATTGTTAAACCAGAGGTTTTTCTGCTATGTCAAATCAAAATGTCTGCTATCAGGCTGTAATCAGACTGATAATGTGGAATTAAGGTTGGGTACGGGAGACACACACTGATGAAAACCATTATGTGCTTAACCAGCTCTTGGGTGGTACTGAATATCTCATTCAAGTTTACACTTCTGTGGAAGTCCGGCTTACAGGACAATCATTACCCTTCAATTCTAGAGAAGTACAGCAGCCAGTCTCCAGCTAAAACAAAGACTTTCTTTCTTTCCTTTCTTCATTGTCTTGTTCTTTTGACATCAGTCAGCAGCACATGTTCACATGTTCTTATGTGTTATCTTTCCACTGAAGCCAGCAGGAGGTTTCCTTCACTCTAAACTTATCTGACTCCTCTTGTTAAAAGGAAATGAGGAAACAGCATATCGTGAAAATATGCCAGTAAACAAAGTATTTAGTAAAACCTGCTGATTAACATTCCGCAATTATGACAAAAACAATACATATAGATTGTTTTATTTTTTCTAAATTTATATGCAATAGAAAAAAGATCTATTTTGTGAAGAACAGTTACAGTGTGGAAATTTTCCAGTCAACAATTACAGTATGTACCAGCATCTTTTAAATTCAACATATTTATATTCAACTGTCTAACAAATTATACGTACCACTTTCCAGTTTCACTGGAAAGATAGGGAGACACATTACATTGCATCAAAATATAACAATTATACTGTAACTTCAACTGATTGTTCAGACTGTTTACAAAATCAACTTAAGACTCAAAAAATCTACAAATGTTAAATACAAACACTTTACAAAAAAATCATTCTGATAAGAATAACAAGTCAAACACAAATTATTTTTAAGGCATTGTAATGAAATGACATATATATGTTTCAGTGACTTAATAAGGGAATGCATAGAAGTTGTGCAGCTTCAACAAACTTTTGACGTTTTTACCACACAGAGATGATATTTTGGCTGTTGTTTTGCTTTAAAAAGTGGAAAACCACTTTTATACTTCATATTCTGACAAAAGTTGTTTTCTAAGCAGAGACCTCTGTTCTCAGTTATAAACCACAAAACCAGAGGTCTGAAGTCTGTCATACCTTCAAAGGGAAGACAATAATGACCTACCGAGTGAAGTCACAATTAAACTGGTCTTAACTTTTATACTAACATCAAGTTTCTGTCACATTTATGGAGGAGGCAGAATTTGCGTCTCTGACCAAGAAAATCCATTTGAGATGCCATTAGTGTCATATCATGTTTTATAATGTAGATCCCTACACTGTGTACCGTGTGACACTGAAGACTGGAAGGTGGAGTAAACTCTTGTCCCAAACAATTTTCAGGTATAGAACAGACATTTTCCATAGCTAAAAATATACATTAATATATATTTTGTTCAGTATATATAAACCATTATATCTGGTTACTTAACTTTCAGAAAAACAGCATAAGGGTTATATTGTATTGCTTGCAGTTTTCAATCACTTGTGGTTATCATAATGTCCTCAGTGTCAGCATCTGGTTCATGTTTTTCAGTGGTTCTACCTAAGTTCTGTTCTCAGGCAGTTGACAGCTGTGTCACAGAGAAAACTTAAGTATAACACGTAAACTGTCTACTCCAGGAAATGATGTAAGAATAATTCATTATTCAGTCAAAGCCAAACACAGTACCATAAGTGCTTAACCCAATAATTTCCACCTTAAAATGGCTTGAGATGCATTTCTAGTGTACTATGTGCATGAAATGGAGTCATTCCAACTGTACCGTGGACTTCTGAACATCTGTGCTCACTGTAGACCGAAGTGAATTCCCTGAAATGAAGAGGATGTTTTGCTTCCTTCCATTCACTCTGGTGTGGAAAATGATTCGCCTACTAACCTCTACAATAAGTCATTTATCTCCTCTCATCCTTGTATCCCTCCCTCATTGTCTGTAGTGCATACCAATTTGCCTTTTGGCAAAACTCCTGATCTACAAACCAGAAACCTACACTTCCTTCCATTTTTTCCCCTTGGCAGTGCTACTTTTCCCTGCCTTCACCCTGTCTTTACAGTGCAGCTCTAGCAGGAGCTGGTCTGGAGGTTGCTCTCAGTGAGGATGGAGGTGATGGTGGACGGGTCATAAAGGCTGTCGTCGTCATCTGAGCTAAGGGCTGATGAATCCAAAGCTGGGCGCATTGCTGCCTGAGTTTTCCTCCTGTGACACATCATTATATTCATTACTGTCATAATTAACCACTGAAACACACATTTGTCAGTTGCTTTATTTGTAAACGTTAACACTGCCAGGTGATCATAGCGCTCCCTCTGCTGGTGATACAAGGGAACAACATGCATTTCCGTGCTGCTAGTGGGAGCATGTCTGGAATTTAATTTCCCGTGTGGTACATGAGTAATGCACCGTTTTAGTTTAATGAAATACCTTTTCACACGTGGGTGATTGCTGATATGTTTTGCACGCATACACATTTGAAACACTGCACCTCGGGGAGGCTCAGTAAGTTTCTACCAGGTGTTTGTAATGCTGTGTAACAGCTGAAGAATCTGAGTTCTAATAGCATCATTTGCATTTCAGGTTTACTCATTCTGTCATTCTGTCACACACACACATGCACACACACACACACACATTATTGTACACCAATCTCTGTGGGAATCCGTCATTGACACAATGTGGTCCTTAGCTCCTTACCCTAACCTTAATCATCACAACTGAATGGCTAACCCCAACACTAACCTAAGCCTAATTCCAACCCTAAACCTAAAATCCAAGTCTTAACCCTGATTCAGACGTTTAAACTTGTGGGGTCCAGTATATTGGTCCCCACAAAGCAGTTGGACCCCACAGATATAACAGGCTCCTTTTCAGATCCCACAAATACAGTAAAACAAAACTACACATGCAAGCACACACAAACCCACATACACTGCTGTGATAATCTGTCTGCCAGGAAGTGTCTTGCATAATCATTACCAAAAGCTCACAGTGAGTAACAAATTGGATGCGAAACAAAAAAACAGAGACAAAGAAAAGGAAATGCTTACTTGAGCTCAGCCTCCAGAGCTGTGACTCTGGCCTGCAAGGCCTCTTTCAGCTCCATCTGTTCCTCCATGTCTCTCTGAGCTTTTCTTCGGAGTCCATCTATTCGTTCCAGCTCTGTCTCTCCTTCATCCACCTGCCTCTTTAGAGCCTTCACTCTCAGAGTGAGCTGCAACACAGAATAAGAATAAGGTGTAGTTTCAACAAATATGCGTTTTCTTTGTACAAAGCAGATGTCTCGTTTCAGTAAATCCAAACACTGACATGCAGTGGATAGTGCATGTGTATACCTGGTCTCTCTGTTCAGTCTGTGTCTGTCTCTCCTCATCCAGCGTCATATTGAGTTCTTTAAGTTTCCTCTCCAGGCGACGTTGAGACGCCAGCACAGAGTTCTTCTCCCTTTTCATATACAAGAGAAGAACAGGGCATCAGACATATGAGCATGTTAATGAGTAACACTCCCCATCTCAACTGCTGCCATGATGCCCGCGAGGAAAACATTTGCCATTTCATTGCACCCATCAAGCTGCTTAGCAGCAATGCATGGATGTCTGCTTTTGTATATACTGTAATATGAAGCAGAATATTTTAGGAGCATGCCTTCTAGGCAAACTCCCTCTTGTTTGAGAAGCACAAAATCTACATAAAGATGTCAAACAGAGGAGTTAAAAAGCACCAGACTTGATGTTACAGCCAAAAACATGGCTCTTAACATTTAGATTTATATTTCACAATAAAAATGACCAGATATATGAAAACCCACACTGGGATCACCACCGAAATACAATCAAATATTTCTCAGCCAAAACAAACTGTGTCTACCCACCAAATTTTATAGGCATCTGTTCAAAGTGCAGGAAGTTTTCTATATGTTGTACCATACCTTTCCTCACTGCGTAGCCGCTCTTCAAGCTCTTGGATCTTGTTCTCCAGCTGAGAGACTCCTGCTGAAGAGCGAGACTGGCCCTCCATGTCAGCCACACGACTCCTCAGCTCCTTCAACTGCCAGGACAGACATAGACAAACACAAGAGTCGGGGTGGGTAAGTGACTTCAGTTACTACTGACCACAAATTTTAGATGTGACAGATGTGATGTTGTGTGTACATACATGTCTCTCCATGGCGTTCTTGTCCAGCTCCAGGTCCTGTTTGGAGGACCTCTCCTGCATGAGCTCAGAGCGGAGCTGATCGATCTGATCTCGACTCCTGGCCATCCTGTCTGTCAGCATCTCCACACTGCTTTTCTCTTCCTCCAGCTCCAACTCCATGCGCTTCAGCTTGTCCTGACAGAGATGAGTCAATATCAACTTCTTTAAGTGCTCAGGAGGGAGACTGTGTACTGGATTTGATGGACTAGATGGTGCTGAGTTTGGAGTCTTGATTTACTCCATTTGGCAGTGAGGTGCATTGTAAGCATAGGCATGAGGAATAAATGTCCATGAAAACCAAACAATAAACAAGTCACAGAACTAATTTCTAACAGTATACTTTTTACACCAAATATACTGCATTTATAAATTTGGATGACCTGTTTATCATCTTGATTCCTCTACTTAACCATGCCTCTGAGGCACTACCACAAATACTGTAACAGAGAGATACATTAAATATACACAATATACACATTTATAGTCCTAGGACTTTAAATTAAAGAGAATTATCAAAATGTCTCTCTAACAATTTATGATTTCTAGACTTTTGCCAAAATGATGGAGCATATATGCAGCAAAAAAGTCTACATGTTAATCTATTAACCTTATATGTTTGATTTACAGATACAAGTAAGAAATTTGCATAAAAGTGTGAGTGAACGTGTAAAGACTGTCATACTAACAACGTATTCAGAGAAGGACTATAAACAGCTGGGATTCCTGTAGTCATGGTTAATCCTCCCAGATGGTTTATTCTCCCAAACCATAGACGCAAGCAGATGCACATATCTTACCTCCAGGATGCGAACCTCTCGGGTTTTCTCATTGAGGTTGTTTTTGCTGGCCTCCATCTCTCCCTCAAGGTGGCGCAGTCTGTTGGTGAGAAGCTCTTTATCCAGCTGGTGGTTGTCTCTCTCCTCACATACCAGCAGGAGCTCCTTCTTCTGTCGTGACATCTAGTTAAATTTGTCATAATATTAGAAACAGCTATGCCAGACTGAATGTTCGTCATGAGAAAAATATGTGTGTGGCTTTTGCATGAATCAGTTTTGCATTAAATACACTCATCGAAGCATGTGTCATGAATATTATGTGTCAAAACTATTGAACATGTTCAGGCCAGACATGATTTTCATAATGAAAACAAAAACGAGGCCAAACTGGAGAGTGAGCGTGCACACAAACACTTAAAACACAAACACTCAAAACACAAACACACACCTCTTCCTCCAGTCTCCTTAGATTTACATGGCTCCTTTCCAGCTCAGTCTGAGCGTCGTTTCCGTGACGCTGCACCTCGTGCATTTCCTTGCGTGCTCGCTCTCTCTGCTCTTCCAGCTGAACCCTGAGAGCCTGCACCTCCTCTCTTGAGGACATGGCCAGAGACTCGTACTGATTGGAGAGGGAGAGAGGATGAAATAAAAAAAACAAAGAGGATGAATATTTTGTGCTTTGCGTCCTCTGATGAGCAGTTGGATGCTCCAAGCTGTACAGGTTTTTCATCATTTGCAAAGGTATAAGAAGGATTGCTTTCTTACCTCTTTGTTGATTTTCTCCAGAGCTCTCTCCTGCTGTCGTTTGGTATCTTCCAGCTGGCTGATGGTCTGTTTGAGCGCCTCCTTGTCTTTCTCTATATCCTCCAGGCGTAGGCTGAGTTCACGGTGCTCCTGGCTCAGCCTGGAGGCTTTTCTCTTGGCCTCGTCTAGCTCAGATCTCAGGCCTCTCACCTCGGAGTGGAGGGTGAGCTCTGTCTCTGAACTCTCGGTGGCGTTGGTCTGCAGCTGAGCCTTAGGAAACCACAGAGAATGTCCAATTATAATTAAATATGTCTACAGGGTATCTAACACACTGTGCTGTTTGTGAGGATGCAACATTACCTCTAACCGTGAGAGTTTCTCTTTGAGACGGGTGTTGGCTTCTTTCTGCTCTTGCTCTGTGTCTTGGAGCAATTTAAAGTCCATCTGAGCTCTACTGAGATGTGTTTTACTGGCCTCCAGTTCCTCTTCAGCCAAAGAGAGTTTCTCTTTGAACTGACTGGCTTCACTACGTGCCTCACCTAACTTCTCCTCCAGCTCTGAGATGGTGGCTGGGTCAGGGAGCTATAGGCAGGAGGGCAAATGATGAGGATTTACACAAAAAATAAAAGAGAGATGAGTCTAACCAAGCAGCAAATCAATCAGTCAATCCACCACAAACACATCAGCGGCCCTTTACTGTGAGATTAAACTAACCCGTTTGTTTTTGTCCTGCGCCTTGGCAAAGTCTTCTTTGGCCCTCTGTAACTGGTCCTTTAGTCTGTCAATCTCATACTTCAATTCAGCCTCTTGGTTCTGGTGAGATTTTTTTAAGGAGATGACCTCCATGACCTTTTTGTCAAACTCAGTCCTGTGCTTATCCACCTCAGACTTTGCCTTCTGCAGATCAGCATTGCATCTCTGGAGCTCCTGAACAGAAACATGAACAATCTGACTGTGATTTTTTTTGTTATTCACATGTGTAGCTGTGGTTGTGTAAAGCTGCTTTTGTTTACTGCACCTGGTTGAGAGTCTGTGCATGGCTGGGTTCTGGTATCTGTTGTTTCATGGTGCTCACTTTCTCCTGGAGCTCCTTCAGCTCCTCCTCAAACTCCTCTTTTTCCAGGCGAGCTTGTAGAAGTCTGAAAAATGTCAAGACAATTGATGTAGTCAAGTCAAGTCAAGTCAAATTTTATTTATATAGCGCCAATTCACAACAGAAGTTATCTCGAGACGCTGAAACCAACTGTACCAATCATATATCACTGTTTAATTAGCTGATCAGCAGTAGTTAGATTATATAGATGAATTATGACAATTGAGCTCAATTCATTTTGATATGGTCATTATTTAATCTTCAAACAGGAAATAAATCACCATTCCCTGTTACGACATAACAGTCAAACATATTCACAGAAAACAAGTACAAATACAAACAAGACCATCCACACCTCTCTCTGTATCTTTTTTGTTCCTGCTTACACAATGTGCTCATAGTAACTGAATATACTGTGTGAATCCAGTGGAGAAAATCTTCATGTAAAAATGTAATCTGCTGAGGCTTCAGATTGTGTCTGATATTCAGCAACATTTCTCCTCAACCACTGTACAATATATAGCTCATGTTCTCATTTAGACTCATGTATTAATGCGTTCATGGTCCATATTTGAACTTGGACCATATAGATACTGTGGACAGTTATGCATGTCAGTGTGGATGACCTTGACACTACAGTGAGATAACTATTAGCATAGCTAACCACGTCTACAACTCTGCATATCTAAACACAAACGCTGCTCAATTAGTGACTCTCACGGTGTTTCAGGGCTGCTGGGTGGCTCTCTGACAGAGAGAGGGAGAAACATTGACCAGGCAGAATGAAAGAAGAGAAGAAGAAGAAGAGATGGACACACATTAGTAGTACAGCTGGTGCAAAATGAAATGATATAGAGATGGTGACAAAATCCAGGTCCATGTAAATATTGGAAATCCCAACCCCAGGTAAGTGATGATGAACACACATTGTGATCAGCACGCTGTGTTTAAATGCCTGTGTACTCACTCTTGTTTAGTTGTTCTAAGTTCATCTCTGGTGGCATGAAACTGCTCCATCCAGTGGCTGCTCTCGTCCCTACAGTCCTCCAACTGCTGCTGTAGAGTGCGAACTGATGCATTGACACGCAACCGCTCTGCTTCGATCCCTGCGTGAGACTAAAACAAGAGACAGAAGAGTTGAGAGCATATTACTCATCTATCCTGTCAAAAATGCTTTGAAGGAGACATGCTGTAGATGCTCTACAAGCTGACTCTTGTAAATCACCATCGATAAGGAAATCTACTAAAAGCCAAAACATAAATGTTGTCACCAGAAAGGCTCAAACCTAAAAGCATGTGCAATCGGTTTTTCTGTTGAATGCACATAGTTTGGCTTAGGGGGTCTGTTGTTGACGGACTGGTTCGACCGATCTGTCTCTAACTTAAAAACATTTTCCTGTCATACTCCTCCTGTGAGTGTGCACACACCTGAGACACCTGCTCCATGCTGCTGCGGAGCTTCTCCATGTCAGTGCTGTATTGCTCTCTAAGCACCTCGATCTCTTTGTCATGTGTGGCCACCTCTTCCTTCAGTGCTCCTTTCAGAGCCGTCAGCTCCCTCTCTCTCTGTCTCAACGTCTCCTCCAGTTTGTGTTTCAGCTGGCAGACCTCCATCAGCTGTGCCTGACAAGACATCAGGTCCTGCAGACAGAGGGAATGTACAGTACTAACTTGATACCTTTGATCTCACAGCATGCTGTTATTCAATTATTTTAAGTGCAAAAGCTTCTTTAACTATTCAACCTGTAAAAATGATGCTGCATGATATAAACACAGCCATTAAAAGCACTTTAGTTTCAAGTCTTTTTTTTATCTAGCAGTGGGCTGAGATAATTTATCCCTGTTTATCTGTGTGGGTGATTGTGTGCTCATGTTTCAGTGGTACCGTCTTGTTGCCATTTTCTCTTCTTAGTTCATCCTGAAGCTCAGCCAGCTGGTCCTCCATCTCTCTGACCCGTGCCTCTGCATTCTCCCTGTCCATACGCAGCTGAGTCAGCCTGCGAGAAAAGAGGCCATGTGAGTACACACTGAAATGACTATGCCATACTTGTTTGGCCATGTGAATAAGATACAGTAACTGCTTGTTCATGAAACTGTGAGGAGTATGTGCTTGAAAACAAAGTGGTTTTGTCATTCCCACTCTTACTCCCGACTCACAAACAATGGTACCATGCCCCTTCCCGTTTTCCTCTGTGCGTATGTGTGTGCTGCTGTGCCCTCACTCTGATTGTGTTTCATTTAATTCTGTCTTCTTCCGGTCCAGCATCTCCCGGAGCTGCAGATTTTCATCCAGACAGGATTCCAGCTCAGCTTTCAGAGCAGGATCAGAATTGCTAACAGAGTCCTACACACGAGCAGACATGATGAATAAATGAGAGCGGTGAAACATAAGACATCAGGTAGCTCTGGTGGCATAAACAATGGGCTTTTAGGAAATGTTAAAGCGAGCTTGCATTTGCCCACCGATCAATATACATAGGGGATTAAGTTCTTAGGAACTATTAGAGATTAAGACCTGCCCAACTTCCTCAATCCTCAAGTCCACATATGATGAGTCATTACTGAAGTTAGAGTATTGTGTGTGTGCACCTCTGACCAGACCAGAGGGCTTTAGGGATTAATCAGAGGATTAATCTGAAGCACACTCCAAGAAACTCCCAGCCCTCCTGGTTAAATTAGTTAAAACAACATAGAAACTCAGTGGACAGTTTCCTGCTGTCAACCAAGCAACAACTATTTCCTTCACTTGATAGTCAGTGCTCTCATTTCAAGGAGACCTGGATGAGTGTTTTTGTGTGGCACTGGATGGGCTCCATGTAATTAGAGCTGAGTTAAAGTGGCAGGTTCCTCTCTGAATGTTAACATCCTCTGTTGGCAGCCAATTCCAATCAGCCAGTTGAATTTGTGGAGGCTTGGTTGGTCATCCAGGGCACCGTTAAAGTACAGTAACAACCTAAAACTCGAGCACATATTCTCTAGGCCCTCATGCTTTGCTTACCCTTCTTTCCTCCCGCAGGGCTGTTTGCAGTTCAGCCATCTTTCTCTCAAGCTCCCTCTTTTCTCTCATCCATTCTTCCCTCTGGCTTTCTTTAGACTGAAGAAAAAGGTGTAAGGGGATACATATACTGTATGTAAGCCATTTGCCAACACTATTTCTTTATCTGACATGTGAACTGGTGCAAGAACAAACCTTCTACAGAACTAGATCTTTTCAAAAAGGGACAAACCTTGATATTCTGGATCCTCTGAAAGATGAGCTTGACTTTGTGCTTGATAATAACGTCACTCTCATTAGTTCTGAAGGAAGACGAAAAAGGCAAAAGATAACTGCTTAACATAAATGTAGTAATTAGTGTTTCAATGTAACACATATTTAAAAAAAAAAACTAATTTATGTATAATCCAGTAACAGGAGGTGGTCCGTACCCTTGCCTCAGGATGTTGTATATCATCTGCATTGCCTGCTCCTCCTCACTGCTCATCTCAGCACTCTGACCCTGGTCCAGCAAAAGGTCAGGGGTCACCTTAAGACATAGATCAGAAAACTACTCTTGCAAATTTGCATGCTCTGTGGTGTCTGGTGCAAACAAATCGGCTCAGCAAAGCCCAAGCAAAAAAGATTTGATTCTTACTTGTGCCTCAGTCAGATTGGCCTGCGGCGTTGCCACAGCAGCATGCCTCCCTGGTGAAGGCCACTGATTAGCAGACTGTCCGGGAAATTTGGTGACAGTGCCCTGGCTGCGTCCCAAGCTGCTGTGAGTTGAGGACGGAGGTGAGGTGTAGGGGTTATGAGTGAGGACAGGAGATGTAGCTCTGGGGTCTTGCTGTGGGGGAAGGAGGTCTGTCTGCTGGGCCCTGGTGTTACCATCATCAAACCTGTTTACTAGTCTGTTGACAGCAGCTTGCCTCTGATTAGAGTGAAACCCACTTGTTTGTGGAGGAGGGTTAGGGTAGGACTGACTGCTCCTCACTGACCCCAGTGACCCGTTGAGCCCTTCCTGGTATGAACCATGCCACATATTCCTTTCCATGCCCCCCTCTCTACCACTGACACGCTGAGGCTGCTCTCTCTCCCCTCTTACTCCTAATCCTCCATCCAGGTTCCCGTAACTACCAGACTTCCCATCCCCTGGTGGCCTAGACAGCTGAAAATCCTCATTGCCTGCCCCTCCCTCTCCATCCCTGTCCAGCAGAGACCCATGGGACTGGGCCCGGCGTAGTGCCCCTCCCTGCCCTCCTCCGCTTCCCCCTCCTACATCTGCCCCCGGTGTTCCTGGCTCTGCCCTCTCTCTCCGCCGGGGAAGGCTGCTGTAGCCAGACGGGTAGTGGGTCCTGAGCTGGACTCCATATGAGTCTCCTTTCTCTCCGTCCTTCAGGACCACGTACGGCTGGCCGTCGATACCCTGCACCCTGACTGCCACGCCGTATTTGGACTGTGTCTTGGTCTTGGGCTGGGACCCAGGCTGCCCAGTGTCACAGAGGTCATTGATGAAGCGGATCTGGACACCATAGTCCACTGGGGTCTTCCGACCTGAGGATGGTGCGCTCATACTGTTAACACAGAAGACATCAGGGTAAAGAGTAGAGAGAGGAAGCAAGGACAGTGTAAGAGCACATTTTAAATACAGTTTATTTTTCCTGTGTACAATTCCTGCTCAGTATGTATCTTGATAATATGTGTTCATGCTTTAAAAATTACTAATGGCTTTTATATTGTTACTGATTTTTTTTAAAAACTCACAAATATCAATATCAGTATCGGCTTCAAAAATCCAGTATAAGTTGTGTTATATAGTCAGAATAACAGATTGAGGAATGCAAAAGAGACACAAAAGACTGCTACAATACTATAGCTAAGTTAACACACACACACAAAAACACATCTCGTCCCTCAACTTTGGAAACCAAACAAAGAATACCTCAACATTCTTTAGCAAGGGTCATGAAATGTCACAACCTTACTAGATAAAAGCGGAGGCACAGCTTTGCTCAGAACAAAAAGCAACACAGATTTATAAGCAGTGACACTTAGTTTCAGGCTCTTTACTGTTTGTGTGGACTTTGTCCTTGGAGCACTACATTAGTCATTAACCTGAGAGCACACACCCACATATCACTCTCCCCTTGTAAGAAACATCTAAGCCTTTCCCAACTTTTGGAAGCTTCCCAGCCAGATACCAAAACTAATTCCCTCCACAAAACTTTGACAGCTTGAATACAAACAGGTACCACAGAAACTTGTCAAGACCTTTTCATTTTCCACTCTGTAATTTCTCTATTTTTTTTGTTTTTCTTGACTCCCTAATCTTCCTTTTTTCTATACTCTGACAGCACTTCATGAGTAATTCTAAAGTTATTCTTCTTCCACTGCAATTAATCACACCTAGCCATAAGTCACTGCCACCCTGATTTAGCACTGGAGTACTGAACATTACTGATATTACATCAATTGACTGATCACACCTTGAGGTAGGTCACATTGTAAGATCCCATTCCCTGTGTCATTACAACAGTATGGTTCATTAAACCCACTTCTAACCTATTACAACATTCCCTACTAACCTCTCCGCTCTGCACCTTTCACTTCCTCTCAACAGCTTTCCAAGGTGAGAGACAGAAAGTGGGTTGGGAGACAGAAAGGGAGGGTGAAGTGAGAGAGAAAAAAAAACAGCCAGCTTTTTCCTCTCTTATCAGTGCCTTGTGTGATAAAATCCAAAGTCAAGCCGTTCCTGTGAACAACCCTCCCCCTCACGCACAGAAAAGACTGAGTACAAAAGTAACTCTGTTTCACACCCATACATTATTCAACACCCACGCACACATTTTTATATTTCCTTACAGATTTTGGTAGCTGTATGACGTGGTCAGAAACGGCCAAGCCATTCTGAGAAAGTAATAAGATAAAATAAGATAGTGTCAGCCAAATGAGCCAAGACGTATAGTACTGTGCATTCTCTCTATGAAAGTGAATACTAACACAAAACAACTTCAGTGCAAGAGCAGGTGAAGGTAAATGCAAATGGAGCAACATCATTTGAGATGACATGAATGACATCTGAAGGTATCTCTGTGCTTGTGGTGCGTAAGGATCACCCACAGACAGATCTGCTCATCAGACGTGCACAGTTGGTCGATTTTTTTCCCCACCCATTGGGAACCACAGAGGAAGCACCGTGTCACAACGTATCTGTGAAGTCGAGCATGAAGTCTGCAGCCCACTGCCTTTACACCAAGGTCAAGCAAACACATCACGCACTGACGACTGTGGGACAGAAAGGTCGCATAGGGAACGCCGAAAACAATGTCCATTGATTTAATGTGAAATGCTCATCTGATCTAATGTGATGTGTAAAGTCGGAGGTATGAGGGAGGGCAAATTAACTTTCAAAGCAACAGAAAAATAGACAAAAATTCTCTGTTCATCTGCCTTTCTTCATCAGTTTACTTTTTTCACGTCAAAAAGGAAGAACTTGTTGCCTGCTCCATGAGGGACGGGGTGAGGGGGACCCATCCTATTGTCCAGCTGATGTGGGGCGGAAAATGGGGGCAGCAATTCCGAGAATGCTCAAACTATCCCCGTCCTCTTTTGGTCACTGCCTTACACTGTCTTATTTTGTGATTTGTTTCAAACAAGTTCGTTTCACACACCCTCCCTTTTAGGTTTCTCCCCAAAGCTAATTTCTTTCCACACCTCTCTAAAATAAACATCCTTTCCCATACTGTAGGGAGGATTTCAAACTAGTTCCTCTGTAATTTATTTTATTGTATACTGTCTGTGCTGTGCAATTAACCTGTCATTTTTTAGAAGATGACAGTTGCTTTATTTAAAAGAAACAGTTGTAACTCTCGGTCCTTAAGAGCTGAAACGTTGTCGATTTCTCAGTTTGTCAAGCAACAAAAGATTAATCAGCAGCTATTTTGACTTCAGGCATTTCACAAGCACAAATATTGAACATTCTCCAGTTCAACCTTCTCAGTTAAGAGTATTTGCTGCTTTTCTTTATCTTATATGATGATAAAGTGGTTCTCTTTAGGTTTAAGTGATATGAAGATGTCACCTTAGGTTTTATTTTTTGCTATGTTCTGACATTTTATAAACCAAGCAATTCATCAAGTGAATAATGTGAAGATAATAATATTATTTAATAATAATTATTTCGGTAATGAAAAAGACTTAGCTGGTTAGTTGCAGTCAGTTGCAGGTAATGGTCTCTAGCCAACTCTTGCCTCATTTATAGGATGTGACTTTAATAACAGACCAACTTTTACAAACTTGCTTGCCCAGCTCATCATGTACCCAGTGTCTTTGGAATCTCTTGCCCATCATGTTACCCTACAGTTACGCTGACGGGCTCTCCGCCTCGGGCGTCAAATTGAATTCTCGCACAGTAAATTGAATTGGAGCTACATCCCTGTTAAGATCCAGGATGGAACAGAAAATATAATTAGGAGATTAGCGGGTGTGGCAATGTGTGGAGTCATGAAAGTGCCTCTGCTGACTCACAGTCAGCATGGTTCATGTGATTCCATCATCTCTGGCCTGGCCTAAAACTGATACTGCTAGAGATAGCAGCAAGGGCTGAAGGTTATCTGAGTCATAAGTTATGCGAAGATTACAAAGAAACTAGGCCTACAAATGCTGCATGTGCTGCATTAAATATAGTATATATTGCTACTCAATTATTCTTCAGTCTTTAAAATGTCCAAAAAAAAAAAAAGAAGTCAGAATTAATGATTAAAGCTGGCATCTTCCATCTATTGAGGATTAAGTAAAATGAAAATGAAAGTGCTGAAAAAGTAGTAAGGTTTTTATCTCGAACGACTATTTTAAAGGTCAATAAGGACAACAAAGAAAAACAGAAAATTCTCACTTTTAAGATATAACAATTAGATTTTTGCTCGTTAAGTAACTATAAATAAAAAACTGCTTATTAAAACTGTTGCTGCAATAGGGCTGCAATATCAGTCAATTAATCAATTAGATGACTGACTGAAAATTAACTGCAAACTATCAATGAGTTGTTTAAATAATTTTTAAGCAAAAAAAGTATGGGCTGAATATCTTTTGGTTTTGGGCTGTCAAACAAAACCAGGTAGCTCCTATAAAGCCAACGCAGCCATTTACCTGTTAGCTCCCTTTCCTCTCAGTGAGTCATTACGTTTAACAGGCATAGCCTTGATAATAAAAGCGTGAAAGGTGTAAGTAACAGCTGTGGACAAAATAGAAGCTCACTTCCTCTCTGTCTTTAAAGGACAAGCAGCCACTCAGTCCTCTGGGTATTCTCTCCTTCTCTATTACATTCTTGACATAAAACCATGCTCTCATCCTCTCTGTAGTGGTCAATCTCGCTTTCCAAACTTGCCACTACTCCTCTTTCACACTCAGACAAACACCCATTTATTCCTCTTTTCAAATCCAAAGAAGTTCATTGGCATAACAAAGAGGGACTTCAGTGTTACCAAATAGTACACAAATGACACCATATTAAGAGCACATAAATACACGCCCCTCCCTTTCCTCACATTCCAGACACTTGTTTCTCTCTGTCCCTCTCACTTACACCGGCTGAGAGAGAGTGTGTGTTTGTGGGTGACACACACACACAGAGAGGGGGAGAGGGGGAGAGGGAGAGAGAGAGAGAGAGAGATATTGAATTATGGGATTTTATCTGCACACTTAGTGTTTGTACCTACAAGACTGGACTAACCGTTATCACTGAATCTACTACCACCACACTAAACTTTCTTCCATCTTCAGTCTGACAATGAAACCATGTCAGAGGTATTATTGCAGGTACAGGGCTGTAATTATTGAAACTCATGACACAATTCATGCACCTTTAATTACCCACTTCAAAACTATAACCTGCACCTCCTTCTTGCCTGTGTCATGGGTTTCATCTGATACCGTCTGTCTACATATCAGGCTGTTTTATTGTTGTGTTGCCGAGATTCAAGGTCAAGAATTATAGTTACATTTAGACTCATTCTGTCAGAGGTATTCAAATTGTTTTCCAGTGCACAGTTTTTCCAGACAAATCCCCCAGGACACAGGGCAGAGACACAGCCTCTGCACAGATATCAATATAAATTCCTTTGCCTTTAAAGTGTATCTTTCGCCAGCTGAAACCCGTGGGAGCCTTCCTGGAAGCACTTATAACTTTTATAACAATTTACAAACACCCCTCACGTGTATTTTCCCATCACATAACAGACACATTCAAGTATCCTAAGGTAAGTTAGCTGGGAGCACAGGTCCCTGTCTCTCTCTCGACCCATCAAACTAACGTTGGCTACCAAGCTAAACTGGCAAACAGAAAAACCTCACAGCGGTACAATACTGTGAGGAAATAATACAGAACTAACTTAGACAAAGAAACAAGAGCCATATAGCGGCAGAGCAGCGTTTACAAAGCGAATAAGTAACTGTCTGACAGGTCGTGTCTGTCTGGTTCGGCTGTCTGTTTGTGTGAAGCCCAAAACCAAACGTAAAGTTACCTCTTTCTCTCAAGTTATCTCCTCTGCTCCTCTTCGACACTTCTCCTCCCTTAGTTCGATGATAATTCAAATATTTTCACAGACATTCATCAAAGTTCAAACAGAAAAGCCGAAGGAAAAACAACTCCTACGCAAATTAACAACAGCTACAAGTTCATTATGTGGCGACTGCAACCTGTTACCTTTTGTCGGCGATGGAACCGTCCCGCCCAGCCTCGCCTGAGCGAGCTCTGTGATTGGACCAGCGCGCTGACATGGGCGGGACTAGAGATATCGGCTACGTTTGCTATTGGTGAGACATCTACGTCAATCATTCATTGTTCTGGACCGCTTTAAGGCCTTTTCGTGGAGACAGGGAACTCTGTTTTTTTATTATTATTGTAGCAGGTGAAATAAACAAAAACTACCGGTTTGACCAAGAAAAACAAAACCTTTTCAGGACCAGTGATGGGCTTCATGTATTTATCTCTCCAATTTACCAGTAGATGGCGCAACTATCTACCACCAGCAGCGTCAGGGTCCTTGACAAAAAGCTCCAAGTCTCTGCTACAGGTGTAAAACCTCCAGTGACATAGAACTAACTCTAAAAAAGCAAGTTGGATTGTTTATCATCCATTCAATCATTGAGAGTTAAATTGAATTCTTTTTTGTGGCATATTTAGTGTTATCTGTAACCCATTATTTATTCTGACATTATAAATCACAAAATAAGGATAACTCTTTACAACCTAGTGATAGTGATCATTAACTTTAAATATCTAAAAATTATTACCTATAGAGCTGACCTGTCCGCACATTTTTGAAACTGTGTAATAACTTGTCATAACTGTCACAGTTTGAATCCTACTTGTTGCCTGCATCTACTGACATTGCCAACAACTGCCAATAAAGTTTGGAGATTTTCTGAAGTTTCAGTTGTTGTGTATCCATTGAAATTATTACAGTAAAACTACCCCGCCCCGTCCCGCACAGCCCCTCCCCAAACTCCAGCGACATCCCACTGTCTGCGCACACAAACTTCCCTCTCCATCTCAACACTTCGCCTGGTCGACAGACTGGACGCACCACCTCACGCTCCGGGAATGGGATCTTTACTGGGTTCAAAGAAAAACTTCCAGTTCTTTCGAGTTTACGCTCTGCAGAAGCTACTTTTCAAACTGCAGGGATAGTTGTTACTGCAAGGTGCAGGGTGACAGCAACAAAGGGCCACTGGCCAATGATCTCCAAGACGCACCAGAAGTTGTCTCTGATTGTCAAGGAGTTTGAGACAGCTAGAAATCAGCACAGCATCGTAAAGTGGTCTCTGCTCCGTTTGATTAGTTTCAGATATAACTGCAGTTTTATATCAAAGTTACTTCAGCCGAGGCGTGCGTAAAATAATTGTGCGTAAATTTGGAGCTATTGCGCACGGTTCACGGTTAGTTCTAGTGGGGAAGCATCTTCAAGAGATTTGTTAAATATTACATCTGTGTGAAGTGTTAATACTGTGACAGCCATGGCAAAATGGTTCAGAGATTTTCCCATCAACCTGAAGAACGGAAATGAAAGGGTCCGTTCGGCCTCTGAATCTGGTCCACAAACTCGACCCAAACCCTCGTTCTCTCGAGACAGTTTGAAAGGAAATCAACGTAAGGACGGAGGAGTGGGGGGTTTGTTGGCAGGGAGAAACAGAAAAAATTCAGCCATAGAATTGGGTCGTAATAACGGTGGTTCTGGTGGGACGGTCTGGGACAGTCTCACTAATGGCAAAGGTCGCAAGAACTCCAAGATCGAGACTGGGGCGCCAGACGAGAACCGCCAGGTCAGGACCTCTAGTCTGGCGCAAGCGTACATCAGCAGGATGATCAAAGTGGACAAACAAGACAAGACCCCAAAACTTAACGGGATAAGTGAACAGAAGCTGCCTGACAACGAGAAAGGAAGGTCTGACATCAAGACAACGGTGAGTAACTTCTAGAGATGGAACCACAGCTAATGTAAACCCCATGTATCACTGTTTGATCTGCATGTTTCATCTGCTATTTATTTAGAATCAAACCAAACCAGGCAGAGGTGGTTATAGCAGCATGTGGGTCAAAAGTCAATACACTGTACAGTGAAAAAACAAATTTCATTGTGGGCTTTAGGTCACTGCTTTCCTTTGTGTTTTCCCTCCCCACCTCAGTTCATAAACCTGTATTCAGTTTCCATCACTCTCAAAAGAACACAATGCAGTTTCACTACATTGTGTCAGATCAAACAGTCAAGCACAATGTGCTGACCTCTTTGCACAAGTATTTCCGCTTGTCCTTCCATTACTTGTCACTCAGTCATGGACACCACACAGACACACACACACACTTAAGAGTATCAGATCCCTCTCCCCCTGCCTGCTCTGTTGTCTCCAGGTAAATGTAACATCTGAATAGGTAGTGGCCCAGCATTATGCTTTCTGACTGGTCTTCCCTTGCTCACAGCTGATTATCCTGGAGGATTATGCCGATCCTTTTGATGCAGAGAAAACCAAGGAGCAGAGAGAGGCTGAGAGAGCAGGAATGAATGATGGGTACATGGAGCCCTATGACGCCCAGGTCATCATCACAGGTGAGGTCTAGGTCATCGTGACTTCCTTTATTTACCTCTTAACACACTTTGCGCATCAGTTTTGATAAGTCAAGTTACTTACATGCAAGTCAGGGATACTTTTTTACACATCTCAGCTCAGTTTCTTTGCACTCACATTCCTGCTAAAGACATATTTTAAAGGGACTCAGAGCCAAGTTAGACCCTCAGTCTCTCTGCTGACTTCCCTCCCCACTGGCGGTTGCTATAGGAACAGTGTTGTGCAAGGACAATGGGTGCAGCTTCCTCTTCCAACTTCCTGTCTCCTGCCTCTGTTTCCTTTGCCCCATTCTCTTGATAGGAAGTTGGCCCCATTCCCCCCACCCCCCCAAACACATACACACGCACGCACGCACGCACACATAATACTTTATGGTCCCTTACATGTGAAAAAGAATTGAAAGACCCCCTCAACCCTTCCCAAAACCTACAGCCCCCCCTCACCCCCTGCCACTCACCCAATCACTTCTCAGCAGTCAGGAAGTGGCCTGGTTGGCCAGCCAATCAGCAGCTATGTTGACCTTTTCTTCCTGTAGCTCTATTGTTTGGTCACACAATAGTGCAGACACACAGGCTACCTGTTGGACCACAAAGAAATACAATAAGTGAAATTCCTAAAAATGCAATAACTTATCATAACAAACACAATGTCCAAATGAATGTACATGTGTTAGAAAACAGAACTGTTAAGGGGATCCATGCATCAAATTTCTATATTAATTAATCTCAAAAAACATAGAAATCCAAAATAAGCTTACACTTAGTTTGAACTGATGGTCAACCTTAAAAGTCTAACCCACACAGTTAAAAACAAATGTGCAAGTGTGCTTTAATGTTCTTACTTTTGCATGAGCCTCAGTTTAGATGTTTTCCTTTTTCCATTTCCAACTGTGATGATTAGGACACATTTAATATCAGTCATCCCTGTGGATATGTGACAGACACACTGTGCAAATTAAATACAGGGAAATCTGCATGGAGTGCATGCCTGATCACAGGCAAGTTTAGTTCAATATTAATGAAGTTAATGGGATTTTTTTCGAGTAACATCAATTTTTTACATGCAAAAAAAGCAACGTAAGTCTAGGTTATCAGAAGTCTCACTACAGTGCAGCTTACTAATACATTCTAAGATAGGGCACTTATTTTGCTATAATATGTATTTAAATTTGTCTGAGGTAGGTTGATTTTCTGGTAAGTCAAACATATTGTCCAGGTCATGAGCCCAAAGAACTTGCATCACTATCACCTGCCTTGTTTTTAAATTACATTTAATTACATATTCTGTGACCAAATTGCCTATTTTCAGGTTCACTGTTATTAAAAAATAAAAGCAGAAGAGCCACTTTGAGCTCAAAACTCTATGCTTAAAAAAAGCAAAAAAAATCTCAACAGGAGAAGGTCCCAGTCTTTTGTCTGTTGTTAGATATGGAAAATCCTATATCTGAATGTCTAATCACATGACCATTCTGCTGCAGAGGTTCGTAGACGGGGCTCCAAAGACCTTCTGAAAGTGTGTGTTCTCCTGGACCGAGGCCATGGACAGGGGAAGGGAGAGGAGGGCAAACCCATGCCTCCAAATATTTATGACACACCATATGAGGGCGGACTGGAGGGCGATAGTGAGGGGGTGTGGATTCCTGTCACTCGGCCCGAGTCTGACGTCCGTCCCGCTGGAGAGTACGAACTGCCCTGGGAGTGGAGAAAGGAGGACATTGTTAGAGCGCTGTCAGGTAGAGAAAGGGAGAGAGGGATGATGGGAAGGGCGGGAGAGGTGGGGGTTTAGGGTGTGGAGGAAGGATGTCATGAGTTGTATTTGTACAGTAATGCCACTACAATTTGGTGTTTGCTTTATAGAGGAAACAAAACAATCCTGCTGAATCAATTTCCAGAGATGTGTTTACTTTGGTAGCTCTGGTGTGCTTTGATATCATTTTATTATGAAAGGTTGATATTGTCTCTCCTGCTTCTTTCAGCTCAGTTTGAGTCAGTGGATTGTTCCCCCAGTAAAGAGAATGGTTCAACCTCCAGCCGCCAGCAGCAGCAGCAGCAGCAGCAGCAGCAGCAACCCACCCTGAGACAGAAGAACTGGAACCACAAAACTCTCATCCCCTCCTCTCCATCCTCCTCCTCCTCTCCCTCTTTTCCCTCCTCTCCTATTCTCAAACTCTCCCCTCTCACACCCCCGTCTCCCTCTTTCCCCACCCTCAAACTCTCGCCCCTCTCACCCTCCTCCAGCCCTAACAAACTTTCCCCTCCGTCCCCTACCTCCCCTGTTGCCCCACTGGATGGGGATGCGGCCAAAGTGGACCCAAGTCTGCCCCTGGAGAAGCAGAGGTAAGGAGGGAGAGGACATATTTGTGAAATGTTGCATGTGATGCTCTAAAATTCCAGTAAGAAAAAAAATAAGAAAGCATTTGCATACTGGGTCTTCATCAGGAAAATGTGCAACGTGACAAACAAGAAATTTATTACATCATCAAACAATAAGACACTCAAAAAGAGTAGGTTGTCAGAAGAGTTGCAAAAACAGTTGTACAAATGACACAGAAAATATCTAAAATATTGAAGATATGACATCATCAATAGACCACACTGACTAGAAAATAAAAGGGGGAAAAATTTGCCTCATCTCCCCAAACATCTAGGGAATTATTAAAATGTTAACATATTCTTGACAAATTTTTAGATACCTTGACATAAATAACAAACAATTGTGTAGATTTAAATAAATAAGGAATATAAGGAATGACATGGTAAATAATAAATGAGTTCTAGCTTCAAATCCAACCTGGGTTGAGGCAGATGGCCGCCCACCCTGAGCTCGGTTCTGTTCAACTTTCTGCCTTTTGAATAGAAGTTTTTCCTTGTTTCTGTCACCCTATTGCCTGCTTGTGGTGGGAACTGGTGCGTCTCTTTGAATAATACTATAAAGATTATGGGCTAGACCTGCTCTATATGAAAAGTGCCACAAGATAACTTCTTGTTATGATGTTGTGATGTGGTGCTATATAAATAAAATTTACGTGTCTAGGTTTCTGCAGGTAAGCTTCAGCGCTCTTACTCCCACAGTCCAGAGACAATCAGGTTAGGGTGAATAGGAAACTCTAAAACTCTGTTTTTAGTCTCTGTTTATGTATTAGTCTGTCAATAAGACTTTTGATCTGCCTCTCACCCACTGCAAGCTGGGATGAGCGTTAGTGCCCACCACAACCTTGAACAGGATTAGTGGATTTAGGGAATTAAACAAATGAGATAAGGGTTGAGACATTTGGTTGCCTTTATCTCATGTCTGCGTATGATTTGTGCTTATCAAAATTAACACCACATTTCTTCTAAACTCATAAACTGCAGAGTGTAACTTGCATTTGTAATGACAGTAAAGAATAACTTTTTTTCTTTCTTCTTTTGGTCTTTTCTTGACTATCTGGGCAAAGAGATGGATAAAATTGGAACAGCGCCCTCCTCAGTTTTAGCTGCAAATCAATACCCCCTTGTAAAAGTTGTAACACCATCAAGCAGATTTACCTCAACATCTGATCTGGTGGCTCACATTGTCAAATACAGTAGAGCAGCTGCCAGCCCTCTTGGCCCCAAATCTCATATGTATATTTTACACTTGGCACTTTAGAGATCTTTAAGTGAAACTGGGTATTTATTACTGTGAGCATAAGCCAGCTGCAGCCATCAATGTGCTGAACATAAATGCTGGAGGAAGCTGCACCTTGATTGAACAGACAGGAAGAGACCTGCTTTAACTTTAACCTTCTTTCCTCATCTCGTGCCCTTTTCACCTCAGATGGAACATGTGAGGAACATGCTCAGAGCATTTGTTCCTCTCATGTTGTGGCTGAATGCATCAGGCATACAGCCTGTTTATATATGGCTCTTGCCTGTAGCCACTGTCAGCACCACCTTACGCTCCAACAGGCCGCCCTTGAGACTCTACACAGCCACATACATTTTGTATGTCCCATTTTATCTCTTTGCCCTTTCAAGTTCACCTTTGACATTGTTAACACATTCAGTCCACAACATATACCTGTCTGTCTGATTTACGACGACTGTAAATCTCAGCTGGTCTGTTTTGTTCCTCCCATCAGTCTCTTTCTCTCTCTCACCATCATCACCTATCATTAACTTGACATCTGACTTGTCTCCATATGTCACTGTGCTATAATGTCAGTGATCTGCTGTCTCTTTTTGCATTCCCTCCCCCTCCTCCTTCCACCACAAACCCCCCTCCCTACCCTCCTCTCCTCTCCAAGCTGGTACCATGGCAGTGTGAGTCGGCAGCAGGCTGAGGCTCAGCTGCAGCGCTGCAGGGAAGCCAGCTTCCTGGTGAGAGACAGCGAATCAGGAACCAGCAAGTACTCCATCGCTCTAAAGTGAGTGCGGGGATGTGTGTTTGTTGAGCGCAGGACATGTGTGTGATATAATGCAGCATTAACATATTTATTTATGGTGCTATTTTAATCTTCCTTTGTTTTGCCACATTGCAATCTCAGTTTTTCCTCAGGCCGAGTTACAATGCTGATATTCAGAAATGTTTTGCTTGGAAATAAAAATGTTTCTTGACTTTTCCTTTTTTTATTTTCAGTTGTCACACTTTCTGTCTGTTTACATGTACATTAAAGCAAACTTATTTAAAAATAGACATGGGCAGGACATCTGTCATACTCTGTATTTTAGTGAATAAGAACATTTTCAAGTGTTGATGCACATTGAGACTGCATGCCATACAGATTAAGCCTGATTTTAAAGGCATTATTAAGTATATACAGTAGCTGGCATTTTAGCAGAAACCCCTGAGAATGCAGAATGTGTGTTATTTGTAGCGTAGACACTACTGACAAGCGTACCAGAAACAGGTTCTCTAGGATCAAGGCTGAAATTCTGTGTGCCGTGTGTGTGTTCGTGTGTGTGTGTGTGTGTGTGCATGCGCCTGAGTGCACATTTGTTGTACACTGCTCATTCATTTGAGAGTCCACATCATTAACCCCATTTACACATCCACTGAACTTGGTAAATGCACAGCCTCATCTGGGGAGAGACTGATAAGAGAACAATTTTTAAAGTTATGACATGTATATTATGTTTCCATTCTCCACCATTATATAACTCTGTTACTGCTTTGTTTCTATTTGAAAGTTCATCTTTACTAACACTTTGTATTTTTCATTTTGTGTCTTTCTCTTTTTCTTGTTCCATCAGGACAAGTCAGAGTTGTGTCCATATCATTGTGGCACAGACTAAGAGCAGCAAGGGCTTGGGCTACACACTGGATCAGAGTAGCTGTGTCTTCTCCAACATCCCTGAGCTGGTCCACCACTATTGCACACACAGACTGCCCTTCACTGGAGCTGAGCACATGACCCTGCAGCATCCTGTGCCCAGGCCGCACTGAACATGCATAAAAGGACAAACTCACTGGGACACAGGCTCACATGTGCACACACAAGCAGAGCCATGTATGACACATTTATGCACAAATGCGCACAGACGCACACGTAAACTTGTTACTTGTTACATACTCCAAGATATGCTGCATTGGATTGCCCTGTGTACCACAGTAATAGGTTCGTTTGTAGCTCTTCCAAGCGCTACCTAGTGGTCAAAATTTGACACTGCAATAACCATTGATCACATTGTTTTAGTGCTGATTGTTTCCAGTATAAAATCAACAAAACACACACACACACACACACACACACACACACACACACACACACACAAGAAACCCTGAATGTAGTTATACTTATAGGAAAAACCATCTCTTCTTCCATAGCCAGGTGTACTGGCGCTGTCGTTTTGCCCACTGAATCTACAGACCCACTCTCTACCATGCAAACCTCATTGATTTGTGTAATACCTTCAACAATGCACATGAAGCACCGCACTTACTGTAGCCAATATGATATTTGAAGTAAGTGGAAAGGCTTATAATCTCCTCATGAGATGGGCTGCTCTTACACAGGGGTGCTGACATCATCAATTGGCACCATTCCATCTGGGTAGGTCTTGGTCAGTAGGATCAATACACCTGATTGGAGTATATTCATTCATCCATCTGACACGTCAATCAGCTTATTGATCTATCCTGAAAATCAGGTGGACTTACCAACCAATCTGTCTGTCAAGAGAAAGAGCTTTATTGATTAGATGATTAGAGCTAGTGTAGAGGGAGGGGTCTCATAATGTTACAGTATCCAGTCAGCAAAATTGTTTGAGCATGTGTCAGTGTACAAATAAATACATGAATATCTGGCCCATGTACGTGCCTTTACTGTACTCTAAATATGAGGAATTTATGATTAAAAAAATATCTTATTGTGAAAGAACTCAAAAATGTACCTACTGTATGCATAAATGATGTATGTCTGAGGTGATTGTTGGATATTGTCAGATTTTTTACATCAACCACACACTGATGTGGGCTGTATATTGTTGTTGTAAAACATTTATTCAGTAAATAAAACAAAATTCATATTAACTGAGGACAAACAGTGTTATTAATAGACATGCCGGTAGCAGAAACCAAAGCAGGGTTCAAGGAAAAAAGGTTCTGAAACAGAGATGAGAAGCTAACCGGAGTGAATCTGTGTGCTTTTCTCTTGTAGCTGTAAAATCATTGACCTGAGTGTGAAATCAATTACAGTCACACACACGCATTCACACAGTCGTAGTCAACAAATCCTGACAAACCTGAGCAAACACAGAAGCACACATACAAAAAGCATACATAAATAGTGTACACATGAATAGCATTTCATGCACACAGCCCAAAAGTTGGTGTATTTAAATCCTTAACGACACATACACACATGCACACGCAACGGTTCTCACAAAACACAGAGGAGCTTTATCCTCACAATGAAGCATCGAAGCATGTGTTTGTGGTAAGATATGTCTTACCAGTAAACACCAGCGTATTGGTTTGCATGAGTATCTCTCAGAGAGAGCATGTGTGTGTGTGTGTGCGTGCATGAGTGTGTATGCAAGCGTGAATGTGCCCATGTGTGCATCCATGTGTGCATTTATGTGTGTGTGTGCAGTCCTGTTATGTGTATGTGTGTGTGTGTGTGAGAGAGAGAGATAGAGAGAGAGAGAGAGAGTCAGAATTTTTCTGTTCAGGGATTACCAGGTTGCCATGGTGATTAGTTAGAGTGAGGTAGGGCCATCTCTACAGGGAGTGAAGGAGAGGGAGGAGAGACAGACTGCAATATAAAAAGAGCTATGAATAACTGTGGCCATAGTAGCAATGTGCTCCCCCACAGAATAACCTGCTTGGTTTGTGAATGGAGAGTGGCAACATGTAACGTCAAAGCAGTGCCGCAAAATGACTAAGTAAAACGCAATTAAATCCTCTTACTGTCAGTTCACAAATCAATTTTTTGCAGCACTTTGTTGATCATCACGTCAGAGGTTCAAAGTGTGAGGTCGACTCCAGAGAAAACACACAACTGTGGATGCTTTACTTTTGTGTGGGAATCGAATCCAGACTTTCCGGGCTGAGGAGCTGACGACTCTAATCTTGGACATCCTGCTACCCAGAGTGTCACAAATGGCAATGTTACACAACAACAAACACCACTAACTATCACCCTTCCTTCCATCCGTGTGATCTGTAATGGTTAGTCCTCTGTGTTCTCTTAATTAAATCACAAAGTAGGTCAAAACAAACAACAAGCCTGAGGTGCTGGACACATGACTCTTGGTTCTGTCTGTTTTTTGGGGAATGTTGCAGTCAGTAACCATCCAGCCCACACAAAATCCTGAGTGCTTGTTTGAATTTTCCTGGTCTCACATATCTTTACTGTCCAGTGAAAAGCATGCATCTCAGATGTCAGTGATTTTGAATTTTTTAGATAAACTGAAAGATTAAGTGTTCCTTCATGGGCTGGGAAAATTAAACCACTTCCTTAGCTGAATAAACCATTTAAAAACCCACTGGACTGTCTGAAAACTGCACTGTCACATAGCTGAAAACAGGGTTGTTTTAATAGCTCTTGAAAAGCTGACCTTTCAGAGGTACATGGTTTTCACCAGACAGTGATGATATATCACCTGCGTTCAAGATAAGCTTATAGTGTACATCATTGATATTTATTTCCTTTACTTAAATATGCTAAGGGCTGCCTTCAAAATGTTACATAAGTTGAGCTACATCCAAATATATTTACAGAAATGAACCAAAACTTTACAGATTATGCAACAAGATGACAATATCATCGTCTTATTTTGTTATGATATTAGGGGATTATTATCACATTAACACATTAAGGTCAGCAGCATTTTAATGTATTAGCTAGTCACAGCGGAGCTAATTTGAACAAGTTTTCATGTTTTTTGATTGTTTAATCTATAACAATACCCCATATTTTATACGATAATGTTAGGTTTTGAATGCAAATCTTAATCTGCAAAGTAACTACAGCTGATTTATAAATGCTGTAACTATAATATCTACCTCTGAAAAGTAGAGAGCAGGCATAAAGTATAAAAATGTCTAAACATACTTTGTTACATTCTGATGTACTTTGTCTTAGACTATTAATCAGTCTGTGATTCGTAGATCAGATTTGTATGCTATTAATCAAAGTGTTGCCCAGATTTGACAGAATCACAGGAAGTAACTGCAGCCACCAGAAGACAGAATGACAGCAAGACAGGAAGGGACAGAGGAAAGAAGACAGAGAGAGAGAGAGGGAGAGAGAGAGAGAGAGAGAGTGAGGGGGTGTTAGGGGAAGACAAGCACTCGTGGGGGTCCCAGCTTTTAAATAATTCAGAGAGAAACTCACAGCACTCAGTGCAGAGGAGGAGCACTGTCAGGTCAGCTCATTCACTGCAGAGGAGAGGTAGAGAGGGGGAAAAGGAGAGGACTGTACAGCGAGAGGGAGAGTGTAAAGATAGCACAAGAGAGGAAGACATTACCATGGAAGGGCTTGCCTATGTGCGCATGCATATGTGCATTTGTGTGCAGTTATGTGCATTGTGTGCATTTATGCAGGAGTGTGGGGCACGTGTGTGTGTTGTGTGCCAGCGTCGCATGTGTGTTCTCCTTTGAGTATGTGTGTGTGTGTGTGTGTGTGTGTGTGTGTGTGTGTGTGTCGGTGATGAAAATAGACAAAATGAAGGAGAAACAGGTCGTTTCCTCCTGGAGCTTTCTGGTTTCTCTTAGTCACCACGGCAACCGCCTCCTCCCTCCATCCTGCACTCCTGTTTACTTTGTTTACTCTTCCCCCATCCATCCCTCCCTCCCTGCCTCCCACGCTCTTTTGACTCCCCACCTTTCCCTCCCTCCTGCTTTTTGAGTCCTGTACCCCTCTTTATTTGTTTCATTCCCCACCCTCCCTCCCCATCTAAAATCACTTGGTTTACATTTCTTATTATCTGGCATGACCTGCTCAGTATAAGCATGTTACAGCGTCTAGAACAACCTGGAAGTGTCTGTATGTTAATCGTAACTACCTGTCTACTCTCCTCCTACCTGTTCTCTCCTCCCTCCCCATCTTGCATCATCTCCCAACTTGCATGTTTGACTTTGCGAACGTGGATTAGAGGTCACGTCAGTGGGGAGGAAACAACACTGTGCATTTAATGAAAGATACTGCAAGTAAGAGGAAGGGAAAATAGAAATGGAGAGAATAAGAGAGTGCATGGGAAAAGAGAAGACAGGGGATCACCGCTCCAGCTTTTAGAGGGTGAAGGATTATTCACAGAATAATGACTACATTAGTCTGAGGCAGTCCTGGAGAGGAAGGTTGTTTTAATGGGCACAGCTGTGAGGTGTGTCACAGATACAGGGAAACCAGGGCAGGGATAGTCACACCTCAACACACTGTAACAAGACAGTATCGTACATGACCAAATCTTGATTGTTTTATGCTAAATTCTTATATTTTGTTCACTATACTACTATATTTTACAAGTTGGCAACATAAGCTAAGATGCAGATGTCATCAATTGTTATCAAAATTTCAGATCTAAAACACCACTGTTGCCACAACTATTTGGCCTGACGCTAATACTAAAGATAAAGCAGAGAGAGATTAAAGTTTAGTTTAGATTAGTTTATTATTATCCTTTCAGAAATTATCTTGTCTGTCTATGGAAAATGTCAGACAAAAAAAAAAAAAAAAAGAGATGCCATTAAGTCTGACAAGGTCACTAATAAAGTCACTGCTGGGCACCATAAACATTCTGCAAGTGCCTGAGAGTGCTGAATATTATATGGTGATGGGTGACTTTGTGCGGGGAAGACACTGGCATCGTTAGCCTGTATGAGCTGTGGATCCTCAGAGGTATGCCACATCCCCCCTCCCCTCCTCTCCCCCCTCCTGCCCCGCCCCCGCCCCTCCACCGCGCGTCGCATCGCTGAGCGGTGTTCAGCCACGGACAGCCGAGCAACCACCACCACCACCACCACCACCGCTCGACCCAGCGGCGCAGAGCTTACCTGGGCTCCGCCGAGATATTTCTATTTTCCCCTCTAATCGGTGAGAAGAAGAATAAGTGTGGGAGCGACGGAGAGCCCTGACGTCACTATGCCAGGTAGAGAGTGAAGGGGAGGTTTTGGGTTCGTGAGGAGGAAGAAGAGGAGGAGGAGGTGGGGAGTATCACTGCGGGTGTGCTTTGGGGGGTGGGGGCGCGGAGGTGGCCTCTCCATCCCGGTGAAGAACACCTTTCGGGCTCGGAGCGCGATCGGGACGCACGTATGATGATGGACGGCCGGCCGCCGCCGCCGCCGCCGCCACCGCCGCTGCTGCAGCTGCTGCTGGCTCTCCTCGCCATTGCTGGAGGTGAGTAGCCCTAACTTGTCCGTCTAATGGCTCCATCGATGCGCTTTTTTGTGTGTGTATGAGTGTGAGCGTGTGTGTGTGCGTGTGTGTGTGTGTGTGTGTGTGCATCGTCACCTTTACAGGGCCAAAAACACGGTGCGTTAGTGCATTCGGGGAGAAATCTGAATAGCTTTCTTTGAAGTAATGAGGGAGTGAGTGTGAAAACAAAAGGAGTGGTTTGATGCCGAGGAGAGGCAAAGGTGGAGAAAATGACTCTTTCATTGCTGTGTCACCATCTCTCTCATAAGAGCAGCGAGCGCGACGGAATGATGTAGTGGAGGAAAATTGCCCACTCTGTATATCACATGCGCACAATAAGACACATAAGCAAATGTAGTAGCTAAGGAGATTTGCATTGCGCAATTTAAAACCTAAGACAAATTCTTTAAATGAAGATATCTGCTGCATTTAATATAGTGCGTTTAGAGACCTTACTATAAAGTAACACCAGGTGGTATTATATCACAGGTGTGGACTTGTCAGTGAGCCCACTGCTGTATTTCTTTGGGGGGTGGAGGGGGATCAGATTTTGGAATCAAATTAAATACAATATGGCGCATTTTGAAGACATTTCCAGCATTTTGAGCCCACTGAATGTCACTCACACGCATTGGTTTGGCTGCTATTTGGCTGAATGTGAATTACTGGTTACATGAAACAACACACACCAGACCACAACATTATTAACCTCCATCTAAAAAAGGCTCAGGGCCATTGTAGGTGCAGTTATCCCCCTCTCTCTACAAACAGCCAACGTTGATGTGAGAAAGAGAGAGATAGAAATATTATCACCCACTTACCCCTCTCTCTCTCTCTCATTAACACTGAGGTCTTGCATTGAGTGGGAAGGTTAATGAGAGGCACTTTGAGCTAAAACAACTTCTACATCCTGTCATCAAAGGACAAATGATGTGTCATCCAGTCATACAGGAAAAGCCTCCTGCCTCTGAATATACAGCTTAGACAGATAAATGGTCTTTGTGTCTTAATAGGGAGCAGGCATTAAGTAGATGACTCTTATTTACAGCAGTGTTTGTTTCATTGGGAGCAAATGAGGCCTATGCATTAAGTGTAAAGCCATTAGGGTGTTTGGACATATTTTATCTCCCGTAAGTTGGCTCTAATTTGGTGTTAATTTGTGCTCAGCAAGGGTTTCGCCCCAAGCAGAGGGGAAACACATCAGCTGATTGGTTGAATTACAGCCGCCTTAATATTTGCAGCCAATCCATAGTAGTGACAGGGTAGAGGCCAACTCAGTGCCTCCAAGCAAAAAACAGTTTGTCACTGTTTGCCTGCGTAGCAGCACACAGAGCCACAAACACTAACACACCTCCATCCACTCACACACACACACGCACACACATGCCTGGCCATCTGCCTCGAATTGACTAACTGTTCATCATCACCCATGGCGACAACACGCTCCTGCTTTCACTGTGCTGTCACACACGCACACAGACGAAGATGAACCATGTGGTTCATCACAATGCATCCAGGAGCAATCACAAAGACATACAGTAGAAGATCAAACGCTTTGACCTGCGTTAACCTGCCATTTAGCATTTTAGGCACTAAATCCAAACACACACACACACACACACACACACACACACACACACACACACACACACACACACAAACCAAATACGTAGGCTTATGTTTCATTTTAGTAAAAGCACATGTATTGTGTATATATCTATATCTATCTATCTATTTATCTATTTATCTATCCATATATACAATACATGTGCACACACACACACACACACACACACACACACACACACACATATATATATATATATATATATATATATATATATATATATATAGTATTCAAGAAACAAGTGCTACCATGGATACATGCATACTGAATTCATGTAATTTTTTGATAGTAAGTTAATGTTTGATTTAGTTAATGATACGCTTTATTTATATGGCTATATTTTCAGCAGGTTTACACAGTGTTTCACAGATATGAGAGCAGACAAAAATCAGTATTGTAATAGTATAGTAATAGTAAATACCCCAAAGAGCACATAAAATACATCTGAAATAGAAAGTGTACAAGAACGAAATTTAAATAGTTTACAAGGCTGAGGCCTATTTGTATTACAGTACAAATTAGATGAAATAAAATAATGCCAGCAATAATAAAATATAACAACATTAAATGAAAACTGTGGCACCCAGAGCAATACATTTTTTCAGTTGATTATCCCAGAGTTCACACAGAGGTATGTGCGTTAAAAGAAAAAACGCTACCAACATGAAATATCACTTTAAGGAGCCTCATAAGCGGTGGAGTACTAATGAGTCATCTTCCCTAAAGGGAGAAAATCTGATTAGCATCATCCTCAGAGACGATAAACTCAATCCACACACAAACACACGCAAACACATGTTTGAAGAAATGCTTACAATGAGCACATGCTCGCACACACACACACACTCACACACACACACACACACACACACCTGGAGCGTAAGCTTATAATAGCACAATTTAGAGATTTCCTGTAAAGGAGAAATTATAAAACAAGTACTTAGAAAACACAAAAAACACACACACAGACTCAGACTAAGATGTGATCTTAATGCATTCTCATTTCTTCACATTTGCCCATGATGGCCCCCAGGCTTGTAACATTCATGTCACATTCACAAATAAGTGAATTAGAAGAGAAGAGACGTGTGTTTGTGAGTTGATGCATCACACACACGCACACACACACACACACACACACACTCACACAAATATCCAGTGTCAGAGCAAATATTGGAGTTGATCGAATGAGATGGAGAAAGTCATAACTTTACACCTCCAGATCCACAACAATGCTTTGTTACATAACAGATACACAAACATCCGGCCGTGCAAGGACTCTCAAGGACATTTCACCACCTGTCTTTAGACGCTGTCGTGAGGATGTGGCTGTCCTGCCGTGTGAGGAGGATGTCTCTTGTCATTTCCCCCAGCAGGCCATGCATAATAAACAGGTCTGTGGTGCTGAGCTGACCTGATGCAGGGGTTACTGGATATGGAGCAAGGTGTGCGACAGTTCCATCAACCGAGGACGTAAAAGTGTACTTGGATTAGTTCTACTACAACACTTTTATTACCTGCGTCTTAAAACATATTTCATGTATGAGTATACATGAGTGTATGTATGCACTATAATCTTTGTCCTCTGCTCTATGAAGGCACTTAGCGTGAGTATCAGCTAATCATTTCCTTGGCAGTGCTACAGTCTAGAAAGTTCTGCCTGGTTGGTTTGGCCTGTCATCACCTTCCTGCCGTGCCGTTCCAGCTCTCTGATCTCTGCAGCATCTCAACCTGAACATTACAACAACCTCCTATTGTCTCCCCTTCTCTCTGTCACTCTCTGTCTTTATTTTCTCTGCCTCTCTCTCTTTGGACTGACTCCCAATACACAGCAGCAACAGGATCAGATCAGTAAATAGGAGCTGCATCTTTGATTAGAAATGCACAGCAGACACAAAACACAGACCTGCGTTTGTATGTGAGAACGTGTGTGATTCTGTGTGTAAAACTGTGTCCTCTTGTGTGATTTGTGGGAGATTGTGTGCATGTGTGTGTGTGTGAGAGAGAGAGGGAGAAAGAATCAGTGTGTTTGTGTGAATGAATGTGCAGCAGTAGTAGCAGCACACAGCAGCGTGTGGCCCTGGAGATTAGAGGGAAGCAGAGGGAGAGCACAGAGGTTTAATAGAAACTTAAGCAGAGGAGAAGAAGAGGCTGATAAGAGACATTTGGAAAGTTAAGAGTTTTAATTTTGACTTTGTCTGAGAATGTATTAAAAAAAGACAAAGGCAGACTTACACTGAGGCAGCACGGTGCTTATGTTGCTCTGATGCAGAGGTGTATTCACAATAACCGGTATCTTCTCCTGATGAAATCATGTATGAAAGATAAAACTGCTCTATCTAGTATGATCTGACATCTAAAAGCAAACTGGCCCGGAAAAGTACAGGGAAACGAGATTTAAAAAAAAAAAAAAATCACATTTGTTATGATTTTGATCACAGCTTCAGCATGATTGTTATCTAAATACATGTGTTGCTGTCAGACAGGCAACCTCCTATTTCTTCATGTGCTTTACTTTCAGGCGGCAGGCTTCGACCTGGTGATAACGCAGCCTCAGGATTTATGAGTAGCCAAATAATAGCTGTTATGAGAGGCATAATGCAGTTCAAGTGATGTGTTTTATTGCAGTCCCTGAAATAGGCACTACCGTTAGACAGCCTTACCGTCATCATCCAACAGCTGCTTTGTGCTGTAAATAATACAAATAAACCACACTATTGTTCAATGTATGAGGAGGATTTCTGGACATTTTACATCACAGCTTCTGATGGTGAAGCTTTTCAACCGCAGATTCTTCAGTACCACTGAACCACTTTAATATGCTCACCTTAAATTTCCCTTGATGTGACTTTAAAATTATGTAGTATTCTATGTTATGTATCATCTTGTCCCAGTGCTGCATTGTGGAAATACCAGTCATATACTTATATATTTGAAAATATTCAAACCTAAGATGCAGCTTTATATTAAATGGAAACCTGTAGATAGACTTATCATATGGTATCAAACACTTGAGATGTTGACTGTAATTTGTAAATAGTACATTTTTATTTCTATGGATGGAACAGTACTTGCCCCCACAATTTGCATTACCTCAGTTTAAAAGATGAGAATGAGAAAAAGAACAATAACTATGAAACTGAATATAAAGCTATTGTCATATATTTATGCTAAACAGTAACAGTAGAGAGATGTCTGTGATAAATTCCTCAACAAATGACTCTTTATCTCTGCATATGTCTTACTACTTATTCCAGGGTTGAAACCAATTATAAGACAGTGAATTATTAATTAGATTAATCAATTAATAGGTTGGTCTGTAAAGTGAAAAGCTCAGTGTTCCAAAGCTCAAGATGCAGTCCAAAGAGTCCAAAACCAAAGGTACTGTATTTGGTTTACATTGATGAACAGAAGCAGCAAATCCTCAAATTTAAAAAGCTGGAACCAGTGAATGCTCTGCGTTTTTTTCTTGCAAAACAACTTAAGACATTTATCGATTATACAAACCGTGTTCTGTTAATCAAATAAGCATGTAATTGTTTCAGCTCTAACATTAGCCTCTAGGCTATAAAATATGCTGCAGGAGTCTGTCAGTGTTTTGATTTTGCCCATGTTTAAAAATCGTTGTTGTTTCTTATTTAATTTTCTTTGTCTGTTTATCACAATTACATTAGGTTTTTTTTTGCACGTCTCTTTTTGCTTCTATCTTTATCAAATTTAATATTTGCAAAAATGCTGCAACATTTGCCTCTGTAAAAGGTCTTTATAAATACATTAGTATTAGCATTCAAATTGTTGCTTATAAGAATAGACACAGTATAAAGTATAGATGCATAAAAAATGTCAGCAGTATTGTAGAACGTATCTCCCCATCATTATTACTAATTACAATAGCACATCCTCAACTGGCCATATTTCTCTTGACTTGGATGCTTGGTGAATTTGGTGACAATAAAGCTTCCGCCCTCAGTTAGTCCACAGAGGGCTGGCTTTGTTTTTTGAGTGCTGTGATATTGCGGCCGGATGGAGGATCAATATTAATATCTCAGTTCTATGGGAACTACAGAGCCAATTGGGTGTTGCCAGTAGATCAATGGATCTCTCCATTATTGATTTAAGAATATTTCAGCATAAAAGGTCCCAGCTGCAGCCAAAAAGCCTCTTTACCACAGCGCTGAGAGGAGAGCGACCCTACTCTCCCTCCAACCTTTTTTCATTTGAGCGCTCTGTATAAATAGAGATCATCACCGTAATAGTCTTAGCGGGATAATTCAATTTAGCTCCCGCTTCGCCTTCATTTTCTCCACATTTGTCTTTAGAGCGTGTGTGGACTCTGGCCTCTGAGTAGCATCATAAACTACAAACAACAGATGCTTTAAAATCAATCATTCAATATGATCAAACACAGAATCACCAAAATCAGGACATAGAGCTGCGTATTTTCAACGGTCCATCAGCATGCTAAGATGAATGGCTATCTGAGGAAAGGAAAGAGAGACGGATGTAGCTGTGAAGCAATCGAACATGGTAAACATGGCTACCATCTAATCTCTTCCTATGCTGTGTCAGTGTGTTTGCATGTGCATGGTGGTGTGTAACTTCCCTCGCTCCAGGGTCTAATGGGGAGCCCTGCTGAAATATTCATAGTGTCACATTAAGTTTGCAATATTTGCACTGGAAAACAACCAGAATACAACCTGAGCTACCAGCAACATTACAACCACTCAGCTCCGGCCTTTAGCGTGACAGAGTGTCGTACGCGGAGACAGAGAAAGGGAGAGATCGGCCTTTGTTTAGAAGCATTAATAAGTGCTGCGGATGAGCAGCCAAGTTAACATGCACACTGATCAGAGCAGAGGCTGTGGATATTTTTGCAGGCTTGTTCTCGAGATAAGAAAAAACCAGAATAGACTAAAGCCTTCTGTTTGGGTCTCTTAATTTGTCTCAGTGTCGTAAAATATTAGTCTAGACTTTCATCCTGATCCCATGCAAATATTTTAGTAGGAACTAAAAATAAAGAGAAAATAAAAAGATTCTGGGAGGGGATAAGAGCCAAGACTGTGCAGTCTTCTAAATTTGTTGTTTTACTTTGTTTATCTGCACCTCGATCAAGATTTGCATCAAAATACATATAGATGAATATACATGCCAGACTTTTATTATTGGAGTAAGTGCAGTACTTTGTGAGAAAATATTGAAAATGTTCAACCATGCCATATTTCACTGTGATAATATTCTGTTAAAAAAATCTCCAACTGTTGCTAGATCTACATAAAAGACTCTTGGCTCATTCCTTGGCCTGTTGAAACTCATGTTTTCGACAAAGTCTGGTAGAAATAATTATTCTGAATTGAAATGATGTAATTGTCCACAGGACTTCCTTTGCATTCAATCTCTTTTATCAGTTTGGCCTCGAACTTTGTGTCGGCTCCTTGTAAAAACGGGCTTAGTCATCTCCAAGTGAAAAACCACTGAATCCTCACACTGCTCTTATATGATATCAAAGTGAATCAGCTTTCACCCATTATAAGGTTTGGATGAGATGCGAGGGTCAGTGTGGTGACCATTAAGATCTTCCCTTTCATACATTCACGCTCTTAGGTGCTTAAAGATGCTTCATACAAATATAATGTGACATATACAGTAAATATCATTTCGTGCTCCTCTCACAAAGTGTGTTCACAAAGAGGAATGACTGATCCTTTTGACTGTTAAATTGCCATCTAGTTAGTTTAGGCACAAACCTTCCATTTCCATTATGAGCTTGGCTGACAAAAATACGGATGTTTTCTGCTTCATCATTGTTTAAGTGAATTATATTAGCTTTCTGTCTCATCCGACATCCGTGTTATTGCCTTGTGCTTCTGGGAATAATATACATTACTCATATGGCTCAGGCACAGACAGTAATGCTTATTTCCCTCATGAATATTTGCACACAAAAAGACACATACACACACAGACATAAAAAAAAAAGAAAAGCGGCGCTTGTGCACAATAAACAACCGGAGAGCTACACACATGCGCTGACAAGCTGTGTATTGATGATGCTGGATAAGCGAGGGAGAGGGGCAATAAATGGACAGTGGCTGTCAGCGACAGGGAGATGGAGATAACAGGAAGGAGAGAGTGAGAAGAGAAATACGGACCGGCAGAATTAGACAGAAGAGAAGGGGAAGGAACAGGAGATTCTAAAAAAAAAAAAAGAAAGGGAGCGAGGAATTATGTGTTGAGTTTACAGGAATAAATAGAGTCCTCATTGATCTAGAGACAGAGGTTATCATTCCTGCTCAGTGAACACAGCAGCGCCACAGGGCAAGAGGAGAGAGAAGGGGAGGGAGGAGGGGGGGTCAAGGGAGAGATAGAGGGTGAGGACAGCGTGTCAGAGAGGAGCTCAGAAACACAGAGGTTCAGCTAAGAGGTGAAAAAACAGCATTAGTGGGTTTTATCTAGTTAGTTTTTTAATTTGACATTTTATTCATCATTAACATCACTTATTAGACAAACCCCAACATTTTACCTCTCTCAAATGTACCTGTCCTGCTTTTTCATTATCAATACTTTTAGATATCTATGTGTAGCTAATACATGTAGCTTCTTTGTACTATTAACTAAGGCTCAAAGTAAAGATGCTCTTATTATTGATTAATCTGACAATTATTTCCTCAATTATTTGGTCTATAAAATTCAGATCACTATTTTCAGATTAGTTTTTTTTGTGACCGACAGTTTAAACCCTAAAGATATTCAGTACAGAGTGAAAAAGAAAAATTCTTACATTTTAGAAGCTGGAACCAGGGATCTACTGTTAACTTCATTTTATTTGATCCAGCCATTGTTAATAATTAATTCAGCTTGGCATTAATTTTGTGCAGATGATACTTTTAAAAGAGGATGATGAAAGTGATAAAACCCATGGTATGGGATTTGTCTTTGTCTTTGTATTTTATTCTGTGTTATTTTGATTTCTGATTTCAATTTTTTGTGTATATAGTTGACCTTGAAAATGAAAAACGCTCATCTTCTTAAATTAAGGAAAAAAGGTGTTGCTTTCACCCACATCAGCTTTTACAAGTTTGTTTTCCTGCACTGCTAATAGCCTCTAAAATAGCAGGTTTGAATATGAAAACACCTGTACCAAGTTAACATTAAGCAGCCTGTGTTTATATTCAAGGGGAAAGTGTGAGGGGATTGTGAGAGGGAAAAGATGCAGCACAGGAGCGAACAGATGCCAGAGAGGCAGGGAGTTAATAGCGGGAGAGAGAGGAACGAAGGAGGAGGTGCAGAACAGTTGTTTTTCTCTATGCATTGTGTCTCTCAGTAAAACGCCTCCCCTCTGCCCAAACTCGAGTGCTCGCACAGATACGACTACAGTTGGCTACAGATGGGGGGATGGTGGACAGGAGGGAGGGAGGGAGGGAGCGACGAGGGGGGGAAGAGACAGGGGAAGGGACGTGAGAGATGGAGTGAAAATAACCCAAAGCTACAAAAGACTGGCAGCTGGGGAGAAGTGCAACACAGCAGAGGAGAATAGATAGAGACAGAGCAGAGGCACGAAGAGAGCGATAAAGACAGAAGGGATAGCGATAGAGACATTCAGACTGGTTGACTCATTCTTATGATGTCAGATCTTGTAAGAAGTGTGTATCGAGCTGTGCTGACGTGCTCCAGCCGGCAGTGATGAGTAATGCCATGGTTGAAAGGCTTTGCATTTTCAATACACATGGATAGCCATGCAGCTCTCAATGCTGGGAGTGAGGGCAGTGGCCAAACACAGAAACTCAACAGCACCACTGATTTCCTGTTCCTGAATGTTTGTACAGTGAATCCAAAGATGATGAAATTCTTTTTAAATAATGCCAAGAGAGACACAGATGGCTGCAACTTTTTTTTTGTCTCCAGATAGAAGCAGATGATGATGATAATGTGTTCTCATTACAGGCGGCCTCGGGGCAGACACGGAGGAGCGGCTGGTGGAGCATCTCCTAAACCCGGCCCACTACAACAAACTGATCCGTCCTGCGACTAATGGCTCCGAGCTGGTTACCGTGCAGCTGATGGTGTCGTTGGCCCAGCTCATCAGTGTGGTGAGTGTGCACATGTCTGGCCTTGCGTGGCTGCGCGATAAAATGATAAACATCGCAATATAATTGTTTATATTAAAATATAAAACCAGAAAATAAAATACAAGTGATAAATAAATTGATGATATATTTTTCTGTGATAGAAATATAAAAAATGCTCGATATAATTCATTTTCATGCTTAGATAGCATGCACAAAAATGAATTACAAACTGTTACTCACATTGCAGCAATAGAGGTATGCATTTTGTAAGTTAGGTTTTAGATTAGTTACGTGAGATTTGATCATTATATATATATATATATATATATATATATATATATATATATATATATATGCCTCAGATTTTTGAAATGTTTCACTGTTCAGCAAGTGTTAAACAGTAAATGATAAAGAATTTATCATTGCATTTTCCATTTAATGTTGTAGCTGCCTGTGGTGGAGTTAAGCTAACTAACTGTTAAGTACCATTATCAAATAAATGTAGTAGTAAAACTGACAACATTTCCCCTCTCTAATGTTGCGGAGTAAAAGTGGAAAAGAAATATAGGATTAAAATACTCAAGTAAAGAACAAGTAACTCAGAACAGTATGTAAATACAGTACTGGAGTAAATGTACTCAGTTGCTTTTAACCACTGCACACAAACTCAAGAATAAGGGTAAAATCACTACTGTCATCACTACTGAGTAAAATACTCTGGAGAAGTATATTAGTTTTATTTTTGTGTATGTTTGATGGCCACTGCAGTGATTTCACACAGAAAGATCTACTCAGCTTATGACACAGTTGTTTAATGTCTTCTGTGGTTCTGCTTTCTAAAGTCTAAAATTAATCTCGATGACATATTCAGGGTTATCTTGTCTTGAGCTTAAAGACTTCAGTTGTTTTTCTTTTCTACAGAAAGTCTGTGTTACAAACTGGGACATGGAATTTGAAAGACATTTGCATCAACCAAGCCGGAAGGGTCTAATGAAAGATGCTATCAGGTTGCATTGTGCAAAGTGTTGGATCCAACTTTTTGAAGCATGACTCAGCCTATAGGGATTAATAGTCAGGATGTCCTGGCCTTTCTGCATCCATGGTACCCCATTAAAAAAAATCTGTCTCGTTGGAAGTGCTGTAATGAATCACTGACGTACCCCTTTTGTCTTCTTCCTATGCAGCATGAACGAGAGCAAGTGATGACCACTAATGTCTGGCTAACACAGGTGAGACTTCCCACTCTTTCACTAATCACTCATCTTTTACTCATTTAGCTATCTTAACATACTGTAGTAAACATTCTGCAAAAAATAAAGAAAATAAAATTTGGACCAAACCATTTTTTGTATGGTTTTACTTCAGATTTCACAGTGTGACAGTCAGGTCAGTGGAAGTGAATCACAAACCACTAGGGACTTGAATGGCAGTCACACATGTACTCAGAAACAGAAACTGATACACTACAGTACACATGCTGAGTTACATTATATAATCAAGTGCCATAGTGTTGTCATACCAGTAGACCATAGCGTATGTGCAGTGGTCCAGTTACTGGAGGGGAAAGATGCATCTCAGTGCTCCATATGTTTCATTGGTTCTGCGGCTGGCAGAGTCTCATCCTGCCTCTACTCCTCATGTGGCACAGCAGCTCTGAGATCTGACAAGACTGGTGAAGTGTCAGACAGCGAAGAGAGACGTCAAAAAACGCCTGTCCTCCAAAACCCAAAACCTGACAGAAGATGTATGAGAACTGAGTTGAAATTTATGAGCAAGAATCAAGGCTTGTTCTTTCTTTCTTTTTTTTTTTTTTTACATCTAAAAGCACAGATAACTGATGATAAAAGAAGCACATTGCAGAAATGCTGAACCCCTGTTTCTCTGTTAGTTTTGTGATTTTGGATGAGACCTAACCGCAGCTTCACCCTGTGAGACCTGTGAATAATGTGACTCTGACTGGATAGTGACCCTCTTCTACATGGCTGGCTCTTTGTAATGCTTACAGCTGAGGCCTTTAACATGGTAGAACATGTAGGTGTACACATTTAAAGGAACAGGGTATACAAATGCATCTACCCACACGCATCATCAACATATGTGCTTTCCTGGGAGGGCAGGTGTTAAAACAACAGACATATGTTCAATTTGGATTCAAATTTAGATCTATATATGAACCAGCCTTCTGTGTATAATGTCACCATCTTGTGTGCTGCATTTTTGATTAGGCTGTCTATAGCTTCATGCATTTTTCTATCTCATATTGACACACATACACACACTTGCACCTGAGCAAGTTAGGATTTATGACATGTGACGGAGCGTAGAATGGCCATCAGTGCTCTATGGATTCCTCACCGTCTGTAAGCCGGGGAGCCAAGGACAGCAGTCTTGAGCCAAGGCAAACTGTAATGACCACAATGCATCACAGTTACTGCAGACGACCCAGGACGGGCTTTACAGCTCCAACTTGGCTATAATGTAGAAGAGCCAAGCGGGGCTGTTGTTACAGGTCACAGAGGCTTCAGTGTATCATTGTCAGCGAATGACCCACAACATACAGAACAAGATAATGCTGGTCTTTTATACAAGGTTGCACAGAGGACATAGAGATGTTTGTGGATTCACACATGTGCACTCATTGGAACAGCCTTCCTGTAGATGCCATTTTAATCACGCTGATTGGTTTGTGGTTGGGTGTGTTTAAAAGACCATTCAGGTCAGGGTTGACATGAGCACCTCTCTCTCTCTGCCTCTCTTTGGCTTATAGTTAGAGGTATGATGTAAGAGTAGGGAGAACAGAACAGAAAGCACAGGATGTTCCCCAGGCTTACGTGGCTTCAGATGTGTTATATTGACCACTGACTGACTGACTGACAGACAGACAGATGAAAAAATGGACAGAGGGACTCTCTCCTCTCCACTCCTCAGATGTCTTCTTGCTGCTAAGTGAATCTCGGCTGATGCGTGACTAAGCATTATGTTTTTATTGGCCCTCAGGAGTGGCAGGACTATCGTCTGACTTGGGTCCCTGAGGAGTTTGATGGAATGATGAAGGTCAGGCTGCCCTCAAAACACATCTGGCTGCCTGACGTGGTGCTCTACAACAAGTGAGTCACTCACTCACCCTCCTGTCCTCACTTCAGAGGACTCCCAGAAGACACACGCAGGCTCATGGAGGCATGCACACTCATAAACATGCAAAACAAACGCACAATTCTCATATTAAACTGATTTTTAAAAGCTAACTCTCTGGTGCTGTGATGCAGCTGCCACCACTGTAAATTGCTTTGGAGAAGAACATCAAGGAAACGCAAGAAATTTAACTGTGTAATACTCGCAGGCCTGCCACACATGACTGAATATGTCCACTGTAATCTGCTCATATCACTCATGCAAGGTTACTATACAGTATCTCCAACCCACATGAGACACTTCAGAGATGGTGTTATGTGGACTACACGCTAGATAAGTGTACAGCACATGCACACAAATAAAGTAGATGTGTACACTTAACTGATAAAAAGCATTTGCACATAAATTCACACATTCAAAAACAAACAGCACTTTTTTCTCTGTGCGCAGAGATGCTTGATGAATAACTGTATTTTGATTTAGATTCTCTACTCAGGATTATCCCTTACTGTTAAATTTTTACAGTTTCTATGACATCAAGTGTAATTTACATAACTCCAGACTTCAATATACAGCAGTAAGTTTTGATTCTGGCTTCTACAGGCCATGCCTACAGCACAGGCCTAGATTATTCTACAAGGGTACCTCAGGGGCACAAATTTGCTGTTGGGCCCCTCTTGACTCATCCACACCCCCACGCTTTGCACACTGTGCATGCACTCTGTTACCTTCAAGTTCCCATTAGGTACACTGCACACAGAAATTCAGAAACTAACTCTGATACTTTGTGGTAATTTAATTAAACACCATTTTCCTGAGGAATATGCACCATGGGAGCACAGCATAAACTATACACCTAATTTTAATTAAGTCTTAAAACTACATTTTAATACAGGGACCAGTCTCTACAAGGCAAAACTGAAAGGCCAAAATGCAGGAATCACTTTAGTCAAAGTTGTATTGAAGTGGTGAAAATTCCCAGACAAAATGTACAATTAAAAAACCAAATTATTATCAAATTACCCAAAAAATAATTAAGGCCCCTTGGATGTTGCCTGTTTCACCAGTTGTTAATCCAGACGAGTGCCGGTTTGGTCAGAGGCAAATATATGCAAAATCGTATATATAAAAATCATATACGGTATATATGTGTTTGTGTGTGTGTTGATATATACATATAAAATTATCAAGTTTTAGGTTCAGTGCAATGAACTGTGTCCCACTGTAATGTGTTATATAACACAAAACTCTTCATGTGTAAAACAGAAACTTGATCTGTTAGTTTTTAATTAGAATTTGCTTGCATGTCTGAGGGAGTTAAGGATGTTGCAGACCACTCATCTTAATGTAATGGAAACTGAGTGTCAGCCTACAGTATGTAAATCAGCTCATCAGAGTACAGCGATCTGTCTGGCCTTCTCCTCTTTCCCTGCCTCGGTCCTTACTTTACTAAAGATTAAAAGATCCCTGACCCACCTCAGCCTGAATGAAATGATCCCATTAATCCTGTGTACCCCAGGTCGACACGCTATCCTCCAGGTCTTCTCTGCTGTGTTGAACTCCTGTCAGCCACTTGAACAGGAGGATTATCTCTGCGTATGGCAGCGTTACAGTCTCAATTTGATTTTGTGACTAAATTTGCAGGAAAGTTAGCAGGTTCCTAGATTGTACTTGAGTGGATGGGTCAGTTGTGTAGTTGTGCAATTAGGTCTCTTGCTAAAATCCTGAGTTAAATGGAAATTCAGTCCACAGCTTTAATGTTGTAAGCTGACCTCTGACCAAAGAGTCTAATTCTAGTCGTTTAACTCGATCTAGTCTGACCTGTAAGCTGTGTTTCCTGTCTAGACTGCCTGTTCATTTGATCCCACTTCCCTGTTCCCTGTGTTTGTATAAGCAGGTGAGTGTGACCCCTCAGAGTCTTAACCTCTGAATCTGTATTTGTGTGTGTGTGTGTGTGTGTGTCCTAGAGCTCTGTAATGAACCCATATTGCATAATGAGATGCGTCATGTTCCACAGTTTATAAGACTCAAGGGAAACTTAGCCTCTCATTTGTTAGATAATTGAATCATCACACAAAGGTGTTTGTTTATATCTGAACTCTCCATTTTTTGTCTTTCTCCTCCCCCTCTTCATCTCTTACTCCTTGTCTCTCAGTGCCGACGGGGTGTACGAGGTGTCATTCTACTCTAATGCAGTGGTCTCCTACGATGGCAGCATCTTCTGGTTGCCCCCGGCCATCTATAAGTCAGCCTGTAAGATTGAGGTCAAGCACTTCCCCTTCGACCAGCAGAACTGCACGCTGCGCTTCCGCTCCTGGACCTACGACCGCACCGAGATTGACCTGGTGCTCCGCGCTGACGTGGCCAGCATGGACGACTTCACGCCCAGCGGAGAGTGGGACATCATCGCCCTGCCAGGCAGACGGAACGAGAACCCGGCTGACCCCACCTATGTGGACATAACGTATGACTTCATCATCCGCAGGAAGCCTCTTTTTTACACCATCAACCTCATCATCCCATGTGTCCTCATCACCTCGCTGGCCATCCTGGTCTTCTACCTGCCTTCAGACTGTGGAGAGAAGATGACGCTCTGCATCTCAGTGCTGCTGGCTCTCACTGTGTTCCTGCTTCTGATCTCCAAGATCGTACCACCCACTTCACTGGACGTCCCTCTGGTGGGGAAATACCTGATGTTCACTATGGTCCTGGTCACCTTCTCTATCGTCACCAGTGTGTGCGTGCTCAACGTGCACCACCGCTCGCCCACCACACACACCATGCCGCCTTGGGTTAAACTGGTGTTCCTCAACAAGCTTCCCGCCCTGCTTTTTATGCGCCAGCCGAGGAATAGCTGTGAGCGGCAGCGGCTGCGCCAAAGAAGGAGAGCCCAGGAGCAGAAGGAGGGTGGGCGCAGTGGGGAGGCAGGGGCCTTGATGGTGGGTCTCGGGCTGGGCGGTGCTGGCGGTAACGGAGGGGGACCCTCCACGGGGGTATTCGGCAAAGAGGACAGTGACCCTTGTACCTGCTATGTGAACCGAGCGTCCGTTAAACAGTTTGGAGGGGATCTGGGAGGTGCAGGAGGTGGATCCATGGATGGTCTGAACAGGGTGAGGGAGGGCCGAGAAGGGGGCTCTGGAAATCTGCCAAGAGGGCAGCAAGCAGCAGGGGGTCCTGTTCTGTCTCAGGCCCTGCTGGCTCAAGCCTGTCCAGGCTTCGAGGAAGCTGTGGAAGGAGTACGCTTCATTGCCAACCACATGAAGAGCGAGGATGATGACCAAAGTGTGAGTGTTACTGTCTATTTACCATTTACAGCATTACTGTAATAATCTCTGTTGCTCCTAATCAGAGCCCAAAAATACTAAACATTTTGGGGTGACAGTGACATTGACACTTGGAAACATTTTGTGGGAAAGAGTCAAAGCAAAGATATCTTACAGTTTAACAATGAACTGTCTTTAAATACTAATATTTTTATCTTAGTTTTCTGAAGTAGCTGTAATATTTTTTTTCTAGTAACAATGATTAGCCATAAACGCCCCCACCGAGAACCAAGTCACCTGACCCTGCTGTTGGGAACTGTTAGCTAAAACACTTTACTTTAGCTCATTGTTTGGGATTTTCGGCCGCCATCTTTACGTTTTTTCCTCACTCTCACAGCTTTCATCAATTTCATTTCCAGCTGCAGTACTGCCACTGTTTTCTATGGAAAACCTTTGATAAACCTACTGTACCTAACCCTCCCAACACCAAACAGCAGACAGACAAAGATAGCAACAGGCTATTTAACAACAACTGGAGCATTTAGCAGCTAAAAAGTCAAATATTTCCCTTAGGAGTTGGTGGAGACCAAAACAGGTAAAAGGAACAAATATTGGATTTATATCCCACAAGATTAGAAACTCAAAATTAATGCTAATGTTGCTCTGTATCTGGCTGCCAGATGTGTAAATAACCAACCGTTTGCTAACCTGTTAGCCACGTCAGTGTTTGTCTCCAGCTTTCCGCTCTGTATCCAAGAGGTAAAGAAAAAAAAAATCATGAATATAGGTTTAAATAAACACCTAAAACACATAAACAATTCATATTTACAACTATATTTTGTGATTTAAACACAAAACCACAAATACAAAGTAAATGCTGATGATGCTGTCAGTAAATCCTTTATTACAGCAGATTACTGCTCTGCAATTTCTTGCCTGTGTCGTTTGGGCTTCTCTCTATATTAAAATAAAATATTATCTTGTCTATGTGTGGATAACATCATGCCATAAATCACCTCCTTTTATGGGAATATGTTAGTAACCGTAAAAAGCATTCTGAGCAGCACAGATCTGTCCTCTCAGTGCCATATCATGTTATAGTGATGATCGAGCCGTGCAGCCTTGCCGTTTAGCTCTGCCATTTGAAACGCATGGGGGACTACACCAGAGCATAAGCAAAGGAGACAGATATGGTGACGCAATCATAGCCCTCTGAATATTCAACACAGACATGCAATTATAGCAGCGGCATGACGTGTGCATAGAGAAGGAGTACAAGTGGAGAAGTGCTGGAACGGAGGAGCCAAGACAGCAGAGTGAGGGTGGCATTTTTTATCGCTTCTCCTCAAGGCATGGGGAGCCGAGGCTTCTCTCCTGGCATGAAAGAAACTGACATGGGAATTAACAATCCTCTGTAATTCATCCATCATCGCCATAGTTACCATCCAATCGCCATGCAGATCCGGTTTAAAATCCTCCCTCTCCTGCCTCAGCTGTTCTCCCCTCCCCCTCTTCCCCCCCTCCTCCCCAAGTCATCATCACTGGGGTTACACTGTCAGCGCGCCCTCCATCTCTCTGCCCTCCATCACTTGTCCCCAATGTCCTTCTCCTCCTCCTTGACTAGAGACCTCATCAGCGCTTTGTGGCGGAACAAGTCTCCACTCACATTAACCCTTCACCTCCATTAACCCCCTGCATAGTTAAAGGCAGAGAGATAGATAAAGACAGAATGAGAATCAGAGGATGTGGGAGGGTGCAGTTCTGCTCACCTTAATCTTTTCTCTTTCGCCACACCCCACACCCCTTTCATCCCTATCCATCCACAGGTGAGCGAGGACTGGAAGTACGTTGCCATGGTGATCGACCGCCTCTTCCTGTGGATCTTTGTGTTTGTGTGCGTGTTTGGCACGATGGGCATGTTCCTGCAGCCGCTCTTCCAGAATTACACAGCCAAGACCATCACCAGCTCGCCAGGCTGACCACCCCGCCCCCCGGCCACAAACACGCTGACGGACAGCTCCCCCCGACCAATCAGCACAGCAGGACAAGGGCCGGAGGTGGGAAGGGGAGGGGGGGGCCCGGTCTGGGTTTTACTGTGTCTATGGAACTGGAACCAGAACTGGAACTGAACAGCAATCACGCCCATTACCTTTATAGTAACATTTTTTGCAACGAACAAGTTGAAGTTTTTCTTGTATGAAGAAAAAGGAAAAACACCATCATACTCTAACCTGCAGTTTTTTGTCCAGATGTTTAATGGACTGATCTCCCCTTTCTGGTGGAAACGTCCCTCCCTGCTCTCTTCTTCAACCAGTCAGGGAGCGAGGATGCTATGATTTACTCCTTGTTGAACCTTGTGAGAGCCGATCGACACTTTCCGCCTGCTGCTGACTGCTTAATTGACACATGACATGACATGCCCGCCTTCAACTATGACATCACTTGTTCACAATATTGACTGATGTCAGTTTGAGTTCATCAGAAAGGGAAGGGAGGTTCATATCAAGGTTCTTATACTTTGATTTTATTTTCTCAGAAATCCACTACGTCAGTGAACTGATTCAGTATATTTTATCATAGCATATAGCGGCTTACCACAGTATAGCATTGAGTATATATTATTACGATTTCTCTATGTGTTAGCTCATGCAAGGGTCTATTGCTGATAGAGAGGCTACGGTGTGTTGTATGATTGTATAGATATAACAGGAATGTGATATAAACTGTACTACACAGCCTGTGACGCGCACACTAACACAATATGTGTACAAGCAACAGATTGTGAATGAAAATACATAGAGGGTACTTATGGTAAAGAAAGAGCCAGGACGCATTATTAGATGAAAGTCAGAGGGATAGAGTAATAGATTATGCATGGACAGTTTTTTTGCCTAGAGAGTTGTGCACAGTAAGTAGAGAACAGCGGCAGCCTGCTGTGCCAGAGTGCACAGCTGCAGAGATGAGTCCAGCTCCTGAGAAACGGAGGATTTCTGAGCCAAGATGGTGGATAGGACTTCCTATATGATGGTCAGCGGAATATGATCTCTGCTGAGTATTTAGAGCTCTGGGGCAAAGATCGGTATTGAGAAAAGTTACATGTAAATCAAAATATATTGATGGAAAGATGGGGAGGGGATTTTATCATGGAAATTAAGCTATTATGTGTATTGATATGTAATTTCACAACTGCTTATTTTCTGTCATTGCTGTGATTATCAAATCAGAGTAAGACAGCGTCTCATCTGTTCCTCCGTACTTTGTTTTCTCCTCTCCTCTCCTCTCCTCTCCTCTCCTCTCCTCCCTTCTTCTCTCCTCTCCTCTGTTCCTGCAGTGGATTCTGTTCATGTATGTAATGTTAAGAGCATATGTATACATGTATGCCTGTGTGTATGCGTGCCCCAATACCCTAATCCATTATCACATCTGACAGATACAATGTTCAGGACAGTGTGTGTGTGTGTGTGTGTCCTCCCCTCCCTCTCTTTCTATTAATCTCTGGCAACCTCTCTCCAGTCCTCTTCCCCTTATCTGGTCTTCCACAGGCAAACACATTTCTGACATTTAGTCCAATTAGAATAATGAAAGCCTACATTCTCTCAACACCTATTCATTAGGGCAGTTTTCCTTTCTTATCACCTTTTCTATCTTCAAGTGAGATTGCAAAAGGTCCTTTTCGGGCGCACATGCGGGTGAGGGATGAATTACATTTTTAACAAACAAGAGAAATGGCAACATGGCCAACACTGAAGCAAAATCATAAGCAGAAATAACGAAGAAAGGCTGCAATACATGATGCTGAAGAGTAGAAACGTGTTTGACTTTATAATGACGCCGCAGTTTAAGATTAACAGGGAAAAAACTGGATAATCTGACCACCACAAGAGCAAGCACAATCCAGAGAGTAAGGAGGAATAAAGCAGGATAGGCAGAGACAAAGAACTGTCGGTGTTGTTACTGCATAGGAAAGCCACTATAAATCTCTGAAAAAATGCTGTCTAATCCTTGGTCACTGTCACCCGCTGTGAGTTTCCCTGGCTTTTTACAGTCATGTGGCCAAGTCTGCAGCTCAGCTCAGTTCTAGACTGAGGAGCTGTGCCTCTCTCTCCGTCTCTTTCTCACTCACTCTTTCTGTCTCTGGAGGATGGGATTACCCAGGGGAGATCCCCAGCAGATCCCGAAATAAGTGCGAAAAGCCTATCAGAGACCTGTGAAAACTGTAGGCTGCACAGCTCCACATGGACAAAGTGCTGTTGTCCAACCCTCTTCTCTCTCTCTCTTTCTCTCTCTCTTTGACCTTTCCACTCTCCTTTCCTTTCTTCTCACTTCCTCCCTCATTATTGCTCCCCCATCTCTCACCTTCTCCTTCCTGACTTTAAAATCTGCTCCTGTGCACACCTTAACCAGTCCAATAAAGGTTGTAGGTCCAGATTAATCAAAGGATGTGTCTGTGTTCCATGTTTTTACTGTCATACACACACACGTAACATATAGTCAGTAAATTACCATATTACCCAAACTTCCCATTAATCTTACACCACAGGATAGCATGAAAGAAAGAAACGTTTCCTGGCTTTCTAATATTGAGCCTGGCAACTTCCTTTCTACATACTCACAAACACACACATAGACATGTCCACAGACTCACACAGTGCTTTTTTTCATTTGGGAAACCGGGCTTTCAAACAATCATGGGTGTAGGACCCAGCCAAGGTCACTTCAAGCTCTCATTATTCTGTGATAAAAACAGGAAGCCTACCTGTTCTGACTCTTTTGATGCAATGGGACAGTATTATGTTAACGGAAAACTCTTGTATATTAGATAAATATTCTAACATTGATATATTGGCAGTGAAAGACCAATCAGTAATCTATTTCAAATCTATATTCCTCAAATCAAATGAAAGCCAATGGAATATGCAGAATAAGAAGATTCAAATGAGGGCCACTTGCTGCCACCTGGTGCCCATCATGTGCTCTTTCTCTCGCCATAGTAAAATACAACCAACATTGGATTGTTTCAGTTAAGGTCGCATTTATTCTTTCCAGGGGGGAATTCCTTCGTTTGAATGTGTTACAAAATACACGAAAAGAACAAGAAAGAGATATATTCACATATTCAACAATGACAGGTGTTGAAACTGGCTCAAACTCTGACTTAAACTCTCCTGATTTTCATATTGCAGTAAACACAGTTTGTAATGGATTGATGGGACACTGCAGACAAATACACAAACACCCACCACTTACTTCTCAAAGTGACAGATGTGTGTGTGTGTGTGTGTGTGTGTGTGTGTGTGTGTGAGTGTATTTGTGCACGTGAAGTCCATGACAGGATGTTCTTCTCTCCTGTCTAAATCTGTTTCCTCCCTGGACCTTGTGGGCTTGCAAAGCGGGGGTGTCGTTGTGCAGAGGGCGTTCACTTCTTCTTCTCTTGCTTTTCGTTGTACTCCAGGAAGAAGTCGTTGCAGGCTACAGTGAGTGCTCCGACCAATATGATGAACTCGGTGAAATCTACCTCGCCGTCGTTGTTGGAATCCAGGTCTCCCATGACTTTATCCACTGCTTCCTTATCCTGGGCGTTCTGCGTGTGTGTGAGGATAGAAAATAGAAATGTTGGCTGAAATCTGTTCTATACACATGAAACTTGTGCGTGCATCCTGTATCCCTAAATATGTACACGTGCATCCTTACCCCCAGGTAGTTGCCAAGCTCTGCGGTGAGCATCTCTTTGAGCTCGGCCCTGCTCAGTGTGTATTTGTCCCCCTCATTTCCAGAGTACTTATGGAAGGTCTGGATCATGAGCTGCATGGCGCTCTCCAGAGTGGAGGCGTTCTCAGAGTTGGGCAAAGACATTCTGGAGAAAAGGGAGGGATGAGGAGACAGCAAGAGCAAGTCCATGTCAATATCCCTGCCTGCAAAATCTGCTCTCTCAAACATGAAAGACAAGTCTGCTACAAATCAATAACAGGTTAAAGCCTGTCTCTGTTGCTCTTTCTCATACACAAATTCATGCACACAAAATTTTTCTCTCTTGGACACTCTGCCAGATTGGCTGACAGACAGAGAAACAGATAAGGCATGAAGAAAAACATACTGCACATAATGCATAGCTACAAACTGATGGCGTCTATGCATTGCTCTCTAGTGACAGCAGAAGTATTTGGCAGAGTCGGAAACCCTGCACAGCCCCAGAGTCGAGTTTGCTTTCACATTTTCCTCATCAGGAGTGTTTCCTCTGTGGAGGTGGCCCTGATTTTTGCTACAGATAAAACTTATCCTCAATCTGTTTGTTGCTTTGCCCCAGTGAAGAGGACCTCCGGGAGTCAGCAGCCGGACATGTGAGCCAGCTGATAAGAGTGAAACTCTAAGCTGGTAAAACAGCTGAACCAGTAGAGGAGATGTAACCAGGACGCACAGAAGCAACCCGATCTGGGCTTTTACTTTAGCTCGGCCGGATGGTAGAGAACACTAGAGACAGGTGTAGGTCCTTGCCTTTCCTCAACCTGCATCACCTCTGAACTGTGAAGACTTTTCTTAACTGTCAGTCACATCTGACATCAGTCTCCAATTTGTCACGAATCAGCATCACAAGAAACGATCAGAGAGACATTTTCGGCAAGCTTTATCTTGCTGTTGTCCAGATAACAAGATAAATGAAGGTTCCAGAAGTTATCAATTCTTCCTATCTTTGCTGTTGATTTGCACAAAGACTTTGAACAGGCAGTCCACCCACAGACAGCATCATGCACTAGCTGCGCCTGTAAAAATCTACTTCTGGAAGTAAAAATAGTCAGAAGCGACCTCTAGGAAATACAGAAAGACAGTTTTCAGCGTTGAAGTCTGTTCTCCACATCCCTCCAAAGCTGTTTCTTACCTGAGTGGAGGATGAGTGCTGGCCTGTTGGTCAGTTGCAGAGAGAGAGAGAGGGCGATGGTGATGATGAGGAGGATGAGGGGGACACCGTCTTAAATACATCCCTCACTCCACCCATCCCACCTCTCCCGTCCTCCTATCTCCTTCCTCCCACCTGTTGCTCCTCCACCCCACCCACCCCCCTTCTTCTCTCCTCCTTCTCTGTTTACGCATCAGACACCTGCTATGTGCTGAATGGACACAGGTTACATCCACCTGCCCCCACGCAGAAAGCACTAATGGTACTGTAACTACAGCAAGGCATTAAGTAAATTGATGTGTCCTTAATATGACCACAAGACACACCACAATTGCTCTTGTATACATTTACTGTGGTCTTGCTATTCTCAGATGTCAACCTGCATGACAGTTAAGTAACTCAGCAGCTAAAGAGGCTAAATAGTGATTTTGAGAGACATAGAATTAGTCTGTAACATTCATTCTTTGATGAGTGCATCTCACTGGTCCAACAGCATTTCCTGAGCACAATGAACTGCTGTGGAGTGACAATGACATATCACTTACTGTGCTACAGCTCACTATTGTGACAGTGGATTATCCAGCTACCCTGTTGTGCAACCATTTTGTACTTCATGTCACAACAAAGGAAAGGCTTGGAGGGAGTGCTAAAATAAATACTGTGCCAAGATGAAGATGAATAACTTGACAGCTTTCCAAATGTTTGTGGTTTTAAGCGGCAAAAAAAGGGCAGCATTGGGGTAAGATGTTTACTGCAGAATGGGAGTTGGTGGTGGTGGTGGTGGTGGCGTTGAGGGGGGGGTCATGCTTGATATAGTATCCGAAGGATTAGTGTAGCACCGATGAATGGAGCCATCACACCTGGCAGCCATGCAGAAAAAATCCCCATACAAAGACGTAAAAACACACACAAAGGCAAACATGCCGATGCAAGGACACACACACACACACGCACACTTTCACAAATACATTTACTCCTCAAGCTCCAAAACACACTACATGCCTGCACAAGGCATATGAAAGGTTCAACTAAAGATGCAGTTGGAGACTTATAATAGTTTAGGTCGTCTATCCATCAGACTTGAAGCAGTATAATAGATACAATGAGAACCAAAGGGCATGAAAAGTAAGTGATGTAATGATGTAATCGTGAACACTTGAATGAATGATCTAGGGGATCATACATATAAATGCAAACAACATCAAAATGAATGACAAAAGCAGTGCGACTGCTTCTGCCATTGTGGTACTGTGAGTGCATCCTCTTGTTTGTGTGTTGTTGTTGCAGTATATTGTGTCTGTGAGTGGGGTAGCACAGTGTGTGTGTGTGTGCAGTCGCATGCGCCATATGTGTGTATGTATAGTGTTGCAGAGTGGAGGACGGAGCACAATAGGAAGCGTATACTGTATGTCAGGATCTGGTTGCAATACTCTGTGTATCTAAAGGCTGCTGAGTTTGACTAGTCAGGGATGTCACAGCTAAATTTAGCAAGTGTTGCTGGTGGCTATGGAAAGGAACAGGTATCATTGCAGCGGTGCCTGTGTGACAATGTCAAACCATATGAGGGAAACCTCTGTATGCATGAAGTATTTGTGTTTGGTTTCCTGGCAGAATTAAAACTGAAATCAGGCCAACAACAGCAATGAGACCAGCTGCTCATTTATGAAATGCTAATGAGAAAATCCACACATGGTTTTATTATAAAGCATTTATTTTTTTAAAATATAGTAAGTATCCTTTGTATGATTGGTATAAAAAAGACACGCCCAGCTCAGGGTCCTTCAATGTGTCCTTGACAGAGGAGATCAGTAATGATGTGACTGGAAAAAAAATAAACAGATTGATCTGGACAGACATTAAAGTGTAGTTCAGGGGATTATGCAACTGCTGGATTAGGTGAATGAAAATGACTATGTACTGTCATGAAAAATTAATACATGATTGTTGGAACATTTGGAAATTAGAAAAGATACTTAAAGGGTGCAAAAAAAAAAAAAAAAAGGTGTTAATTTGATCCACCCAACACTGCAGCTTCACAGACATCTACGATGCATCTGCGTTGGATCCGGTCTTGCTCTGACTGAGGGAGTTGGCCAAGTAGCCAATCAGAGTGAGATATTCCTGGAAGCTGACCTTTCCATCGCTGTTCTCATCCAGTCCCTGCTGCATCTCCTTTATGGCAGAGGAGCTATTTGTGTCCTGAACAACAACACAAAAAGACAGACAGAAGCCAACAGGGATGACTCTTGGTGGTAACAGGGTTACACCTTCCAAAACAAAGACAGAAAAAGACATTCCTATATACTAATGGTTACGAAGGTACTTACATCCATGATGTTGCCGAGCTGATTCTGTATCAGTTTCTTGAAGGCTTTCCCATCTAGGTTCTCTTTCCCCCTGGTGGAAGAGAGAAATGTCTTCACCACCGTCTGAATGGCTGACTCCATATCTAAAGACAAAGAGAGTGTGGCAAAGACAAAAAGTAGAGAGGAGGATTGAGTATGGAAAGTGGCAGGAAGAGATATGGCTATATCTCAGACACTCAGACGTCATGCCGTTAGGTTACCAATTCCAATTCCAAACAGTCTCCATGAATTTTATTAACATGAAAATACATTTACACTGGGCTGGACTTTGGGTGGATAAAAGGCTTATATCAGTTATTTAGTGCATCATTTGTTCACACTGCAGAAAGGAGAAATGTGCACAATAACCTTAAAATGCTTGTACACAGCTTACTAAGAATACACACAGGAGTTATCACAATCACAATATATTATAATGTATTTAAAACAGGTGTTAGCAATATTAAAACATTCAATCTAATTTAGAATGCCTCGTATGTTGGAAATAGTCAAAGTATTGCATTTGAAGGACAATATTGTCATGATAAAAGTTATAATAGTGATTAAGAATGCAAAATTGCAATGACAATAGGATGGATGTAATTCTATGTTGATAGCTCACATCTTGAGATTGTATTGGAATTGGATATGTTTAGATATGTCCTCTGTACATAAACATGTGAGTAAGGTGAGACACACAAGTGATGTCAGCATAGAAAAAGGAGGAGGAGAGGGAACATGGGAGGGTGGAGATGAAGGGACTGAGCCCCGGAGGCTCTCTGAGGTAAACAGAGCAAGAGAGAGGGAGTGATGGAAGGGCTGAAGAGGAGGGGAGTCTCTGAGGTAAACACAATGGGAGCTGTGATCTCTGACGGTGGACATCTGATCCCCAACAAGCCAGCGGGAGGCCACAGGTTCAGATTACTGCCTGCTGTCCGTCTGCTGCAGCACACCTCCCCTCACACTGTAGAAAATGCACTGCTCACTGTGCTCAAGTATGAGCTGGAAAACATCACCCAGCCAGTGAGCCGAGCAGTAATAGATCAAACCAGCCTGAACGCAAAAATCTAATGCTGCTTTTATTGAGAGAATCTAAAAGTCATTTGAAGCTAAATACTCGGGGGAACATTGGATACATGCAGATTTAAGTTTTGATTTGTATCACTCGTTGCTTACTGCCAGCTGGACGTTGCATGATGGCCAGGAACAACCTTTGTGCTTTCACTGGATGTCAAATCTAGTCGCTAAAACAATAGCTGCATCCCAGTTCCATACTACATGCCAATTCACACACACAAATTTAGAGCGTCTTGTACACACTGGAGACAAGAAGTCAGAATGCGCGCTAACTTCACTGAGCCACTTAATGTTTTAAGTGTGTTTTTGATCAACATCAACAGGCCTTTTTCACTGAGGATGATTTCACTGATTTTGACATGTAGAAAAAGAACAGGTGTAAATAATGAAATTAATTAATTCCATTAAGCTGCTTCAGTTTTGTGTTGTTTATACTAGCTCCCTGTCACACACATTTGAATGGCACAGAGCCATTGTTAATTAGTGACAATGAAATAAATGAGCTATGTATACATTTTAAAATCTTTTGCTTTCTCCATTAAACAGTCACATTCTCTGAAGTCCATAGCTCATACTAATTTTAAACAGGTCCTATGTCTGCAATGCGTTGACTCTAAAAAAGTTACAAAGTATAATCGAAACGGTCTAAAAACTACAAATCCCTTGATTTTTGAGGATGTTGTCCATGCACATTGCTTCTCTACGATTCGAGGCACAGAGAAAATGAGGAAGCCGTTCACAGCTGCAACAAATTAAAACAAATTGCTGACAGTGGTAAAACAGATCTGGGAACACTTCAGAAAACAAAAAATAACTGTTAAATCCAGCATTTTGATGTTCATTTCGTTTTAATTGGCAGTGACATTCCAAAATGTGATTGACATCCATCACTGCACAAGTTTATATAATTTTGATCAAGATGACTAACTGAAACAGTTTACTATGACGGTTGGTCATTAGTATATCTTGTGTTGGCCTGGGACACGCCTAAAGCTGCCATCTATCAGCACATAAATTACATAATTTCCTGCTAATACAAAATGTATACTGTATATTAATGCTATTCAGAGTGACTGTTGGTTTAGTGTATAATAACTACAAAAACAGTAAACTATGAAAATGACTGTGTCGTACATACAGTTTATTTGCTTATGTCAAACTGGCACATAGAGAGTGTTATGTTAGTGCCGACACAGTGTTAAAAGGTACAGCCAGTATCTATGCAACCTATCCTGACATAATTTGGCCAACAGAGGGGGTCTCACTGGGTTTCTGCTCCCATTTAACTTTCTGTTGTCACAACTAACAAGATTTCCAAGGCAACTGCTCACAGAAAATAAAGGGCCTGAACAAATGCTGCAGATATTTGAGTAGAGTTGATAAGTATCACAGCAGCGTGGGGTGAGACCTTGCCGCAGGATTTCCAGTGTGTATTGGAAACTACCACAAGGCAATGGTGGCCACAGGACAGGTAATGATGATGGGTGCCTGGGGCGCTGTTGTTGTGCTGTAGTAACTGTAGAAGCTGGTAAATCTCCCATCTGACACAGATGTCACACCTCGATGCTTACGCACCTATGCACACTGACCCACACACAAAGACGTACATATAGATGGACAGAAAGACGCACACATATCTAAAGAAGGACGACACCAATTAGGACTTCTGTTGCATTAACCTAATTACTGGGTGAGTGAGAGCAGGCACCCAAACCCTGGATTCTGTTTCATGTCTCCCTGCCATGCCAGCACACACACACACACACACAGACACACACACGTCTCTCCTACATACAAGTGAGCATCTGTCATCAACATGCTCCTCATCATTATTTAATAGGTTACTATAATTGTCCCAACACCTTCCTAACATCCTTTACAAGACAAACAGCAGCACAGGAGCAGGCGGACCAGTGCCTGCGTTTGTTTGTACCCATACAGGCCATATATCAAAATCCCTGACAGGCCACCATCCATTAGCGTCTCTTCCGAGCGTAATGAGATAAACATGAAACCAAGAAGCCTTCGGTCAGAACTGGAGACATCAGGGCCACAGAATTACAAATGGGTAGAAAGGAACATGTGGTAGAGTTTGTCCGATAAGAGCAGGAGATGGTCTAGCTGCGAGTGTGTTTGTTTGTGTGTGCTGAGTACACACGAATCTGCTATAGCCCTACAGTGCACACAGATTCACAGCATGGAGATTGTGATCATATGACTCAAGTGTGATGAATACTTCTGTGACTCCCAGTGCGTTGTTTCATTTTCACGCCTGTTCCATTTTTTGGAGACATTTTACCGGAATCTTGCACCATACAGATGCTCGCTCAGTGGTTTCGAGTCTTTTTTTACTTAGGCCATCTTAAATTAAATCAATGTCTGAGTGTAATGCTTTGAAACCAGTTCCAAGTGTATGTGATACAACTAGATTAACAAAAGAGTGGTAGTTTCATGCCTTTTTGGAATATTTTTGCAGGCCTAAACTTATAAAACTGCAGCAATACCTAAGGAAAAAGAAAAAAAGATTAGAGGGACATTTAAAAAATAAAAAAATATTTTATTACTTTTTCTACTTTCCCATCCTGTCTTTTAAATATCAGGGATATACTGCACTAACGGTATGGAATTAGGTTAACTGAATGTTTCTTATTAGTGTGGTAAAAAGTTATATAATATGAAATTGAGGACACTGGTTAGGGAATCTGGTTCTCTGGCAGAATTCAAGACAATTTAAATTACAAGGTAACTGTTTGTACCTTATTATTGTCTTTTGTTTTGTTTTATCTGTTGGCCTGATCTGGTATATTTTGTCTGATCAAAGGAGCGTCCAAAAGAGGTTTCCAATCACCGTAGGACTAAACAAATGAGAAACATGATTAAATATGTCCTATAATATATTGTACTGTATGTGATTAGTGTCTCAGTGCTTGAATGACCTAGAGCTATCACAGACAAACATTAAGGTCACAGTCACCATTTATGAATCATGTATTTGCACAGTTCCTCTCAAATCAAATAACATTGTGCAGAGGCTGGTGACTAACAGTCAGACATAGTGAGAGCTGAAACCAGCTTTAAGCCTTGACAAGTACAAACCAGTTCACAGGTAAGTCAGGCAAGGCCACCCAACCCACCCAACCAATCCACCCCACCGGGTGGCGCAAGCTTCCGGAAAATGCAGGTGTGGGTTATCTTTGATATCTCACTTTTAAATTTCAGGGTGACCACAGACCACCGTTATTCTGCGATGACACCCGATAGAATTTCATGAGCATTGATTGGTGAGCGATCAGCTCCGGCCGCGCGGTTTTTTTTTTTTTTTTTTTGCACTAAGGTGTGACTGACTCACTTCCTCCATGAGCATGTTACCTGTCATCGCCCAGGTCGCCATTTCTCCTCCGCGTCATTAACTACACCAGGTTGAAGCCACTCGAGTCTTGCTACCGGAGTCTTATCATAACGTGAATAATTCAGACTGATAAGAGCCAAATCTGACCGCCGTCACCACGATCACAGTTATAGGCTGTTTAACGGGGCGACGACGGCCTCGGCGCAAACTACGCCAAAACTTGTCAGTGCCGTGCGTAACGGAGATGTCACGGGCTTGCCCATGTCCCACATTTACATTTAGCCCTAACTAATCTTGACAATTTGTAGGGCGGCCAGACGCAGGACTGACACACAACAAATAAATAAGTAAACGTGGCTTGAGACTCCAGTTTCTCTGAAGTGTAAGGGGATTGGGGTTGGATTACCAAGGAGGAGAACCCGATCCTAGTGGCCACCAAGCTGGGTAATGACAATAGAGACGCTCGCAAATGATACAAAATTGATGACACGGTGGAGGAAACAAGCTAAACTGATACATTTCTAGTTTGGAATCATCTGGAAAAACAAAGTGATTAACTAAAATACGAGCTCAGTACAAAATGCATAAAGAGAATAAAGCAGACTCACCGTTAGGACAGGGAACAAAAGGCAAGAAACTAATTCAGCAACTGCTCTCTTTCTCTCTCAGAGATCCTCCTCTTCACTCTTGGGCTGGATTAACCAACAACACATATCTTTTCCGTGATTTAACTTCTCACTCCAGCCAGCTTTTTTTTTTTTTTTTTTCATTGTCATAGGGCGTGTGCCTGGGAGAGGAGGAATGTGGAAAGAGGCGCAGCTTGAGCAACAGAGGAGTTCTTCAGCAACATTTTCTAACAAACATTTCCGCTGGTCAAGAAAACAGATCAAATCTTTGTAGAGTGGTTTAATACATCTGTCAAGTTTATTTGTCTTGTCTGTTTTTTAAAAAAAAAAATCATCTCTAGATGTTTTTTTTTTTTTCCTCGGGCCCACTCTTTCTCTCAACATGTGGGAACAAGCGCGCGCTCGAGTTTTAGTGCGTGTGTGTTCAAAGCTTTCCCAACAGACTGATGTACTCAAGCCACACCCTGAAACTTCACTCACTTGTGCAAAGAATGGAAAGATAGTGTTCACTAGAAAGGAAATTTATGAACAAATTAACAAATAAAAAGCCAGATAGGTGAAAAGCACACAGGTTCTTGCATTTCATTTCCAGCTTTAAACATAAGATCTTGCTTTGCCAACGCCACACCTCTGTTTGTGTCCTGGAAAGAGACGCTAAACACCGAGAGCTGCCTTTTCAGGAATAAAGACAAGCCAAGAACACATAATGCTTATACACACATTCTCAGCTTTCACATAATGCATTCCCCTTCTACAACACCCTCGCAGACCTGTGAGCACAAGCAGCTGTGAGTGCATATGTGTGTGCGGTAAGAAACAGTCTGGACTGGTTTTCATACTGCTGAAATTGTTCAGTAGTATTCTGTGACAGAGTGTGTGCCAGGTTGGCAGCAGCTGGTGAGAGAACAGGGTGAAAAGAAAAGCAGACCACTGATAAAAACACAGCATTGTTGCAGCTGAAACAGACTTTAGGGTGTTTTCCATTTGGCAGTTTTCCCATTTTTTTCCTAACTGTATGGCACACAGACAAGTCAGTAACACATGTGGAACTGTAACAGAGTATCTGGGGACGCTCTATTGGCTGAACCCCCCATGCTTGCTTGCGAGATGCCCAATCAGCTGCCAGAACTCCAAGAAGTTGAGCTCTCCATCATTGTTCTCATCCAATGAGCTCATGAGTTGGTCAACAACAGCAGGGACGCCAGCATTCTGCAGGAAAACAGGAAGATATTTGTATCGAATGCCAAAAACAACCCTGATAGTCACGGTAGATGATCCAGGTCTTCAATATTACTGGTGCATGTGTGTGGTGTGATGAGACAGAGCCAAGCTGGCGCCACTGGCACACTACTGTACATCCGCTCACAAATTCATGCAACATCAGCAGAGGTGGTTTGGCACAAGGATCTTTGCTTCTGTCACCATCTAGTGGCTGTTGTGTTTTTTTCAGCTCTTCATCCAAGTGGAAACACATGGAATTTTCCACACTTGGAAGAAGCTGTATTCTTTATTAGGCCCCAGGAACTGCTACTTTCTACCACTGTGTTCTGGTTAAACATGCAGAGTGAAGACAACACAACACCACAACAAGGAAAGACTAGAGTGAAAATTCTCTGAAGGGTGGCAACTTTTTGTTCATGATAAAGTCATTGTCTCAGTGTTTAACATTACATGTAGTTACATCCTGCCACATACCTGGCCTTTCCTGCTGAAGGTCACAGGAAGGAGTGGATAGAGCGAAATATTCTTTTCAAGTACTGTCATGTGACTCAGAAGTGCACTCAGACCACATGCATTAAAGACTGCCCATGTAAAAGAATGATGACTAACACTTAATTATATGGTCAAAGCAATGAGAGCAGCCAGATGATACTCATTTCAGTATGACTCCACCCTTATGAGAAAGCTATCTTGCCTGGAAAACAAAAAGATTCAGAGCAAACTTTTTAATAGTTTTTGGACAACAGTGGAACACCATGCCACAGATGAAGATGCTATACGGGGGTTTGGCTACACAGGCAATACTTGCTGGTCAGATCATGTCATTGTTGGTGTATTTGTAGGATTTGTTGACAAGAGGAAAACACAGACTGTCACTAGACGTATGCTCCAAGTCAAATAATGGCTAATTGTAGAATATACCCAGAGAATACTGTACAAAAAAATACAGTCAGAGTAACAAGAGTACTTATAGTTAGTTACTTTCTACTTCTAGAGTGTAAATCAGCACATTCATGATACATCTTAAAGTTACAACAAGAAGTCATCTAAATATCTCAATGGATGTAATATATAATGGAATGGAAACCCTCCACCTGCTGTTATGTATAAGAACACACCATACTAACAATCTTCACTACACAAGTTAATCACTGCATTACTGTTTGTTAATCCTACAGTTCTTACCTTGACAAAGTTAGGGAGCTCTGATGTGACCAGTCTGCGGAACTCGCCTTTGCTCAATGTGTCAGAGGAACCATCACTGCCAGCATACGCCTTGAACTGGGACACCAGCACACCAATAGCAGACTCCATCATGAGCTGAAAGACGGACAGGAAAGATAAAAATGAGAAATGCGGTTCAGTCTAAGATAGAGGAGAAAAAACATCATTTCAACTAGACCTCTATCTGATTTGATCTGGTGGCACAAATCATGGAGACTCACCAACTATGCGTGAGGGTAAACTGTGCTGACACAAGCCCCCCTGGCCTTTTCTAGTCTACCTCTCCTGGTAAACATTCACTGATTTGTCTATATACATTTACAACTTGTGTTTTGGTACACTATTCAGTGCAACTGGTAAAAATGTAAGCCATGTTTCCCAAACACCACTGACTTTTTTCCATGACGTGACCGCAGTTTTAGATTCCACTTCATCGTGTAACTAGTCTCTGGCAGAAGTTAAGGATTACTGGATGAATCACCTCATTCAAGAGAACCCCAGACCAACTCAGACCTACAATCCAAGTTAAGACAGTTTAAACATATCACTATGTGTGTGCACAAACAGTTTAATGTTTTGCTCAGTTCATGCCGATGCATGGACAATGGCCTAACATTTTTCCTTCCCCCGTGTATGAGTGTGGAACTGTGGGCAAGACTGCTGTAGAGAGCAAAAAGAAGGCAGTAAATCAGGTATAATTATACAGTCTGTGTTGCAAAAACTTTTGAGAATGAGGCACTTGGGTTTCACTTCAGAAAAGTCATATTATTTAAGCCGTGCCTCTGACAGGATGTGCACAATTGGCATATTAGGGAGGCAGTTAGCGCTAACAAGCACAATGGCTTTATCATCCAAATATACCCACACATTGTTTTCTTGTCTCAGCTGTATGACACAGGCACACACACAAACACACACGCACCTATATCCCTATAGACCTGAAACAGCAGTCTGCACTTCTCCTCCTTCCATTCCCTAGGCCATCATTGAGGAAAGAGAGTGCAGCTACTAACACAAAATAAATGGCTTACAGACAAGACTGAGAAATCATAGTTCTGTACACAGCGCTTTAAAAACATCAGGGTTTTCCATGGGGCAATGGTGCTAGTTGGTCTTATGATTAATGGCTTGTGATTGATGCTTAGCTGTAGGTGTATTTGCATCTAAGGGCTTGTTTGTCTATAGTTCAAAATTTTATTTATACTTCTTGAATTTCTTGTTTGCCTGCTGTGCCCACTCATCCAGCTTTTGGCCTTGAGAGCCGATGCAGTTTATGCTTTAAAAGTTTCGTTCAAAATATTTAAAAGTGTGGGGAAAACTCAAAGGTCCTTAAAGTCATACACTCATATAGCAGCGCCGCAGGGCTGATTTACGGTGTCTCCTTTCACAGACTTCATTAGGTAGTTGTTCATTACAGAGAAGTGTACGTTAGGGAACCTAACTCTGCAGGAAACTTTGCTTTTACACAGAGGCAGCAGGATATGGATGGATAGATAGGTATGTGTGTTTCTTTTTGTGTGTATGTGATATTAGCACTGAGGCTATAGTACAGCAGTTACATTATTATGAGGAGGAATGGATATCTATACTGTAGACAGTAAAAAAAAAATCTATATTTAACCAGGTCCAAACTCTAGTTTCTAGTCTTTAACAGGCATAATTATTGACTGATAAAATAAACTCAGTGACTGAATGACTTGAAATCAACATAGTCAACCTTACCCTCCCTTTTCTTTTTCTTTTTCTTTTCTTCGGCTAACCTCAGTCAAGTGCTCACTCCACACATCCAGGTGCAAAGAATCTAAAAGAAAGGGGCAGCAAAAAAAAAAAAAAGAAAAAAAAGAGAGAAAGAAAAAAGTACACCTGAGTACATGAAGACATCATTCTGGCAGAAGCAATCCATGGTCCATGGACAGGTAGTATTGACCTAATCTGTCAAAACACAAGTTAACAATCACACACTCAACTGACTTTCAAAGAAATTAATAAGCCCGTTGTTCAAACAACCATAAAATCATTATTAAAGCTGGATAAATAAAATATCCCACTGTCTTTCCAACATTGGAGAATCATCAGAACTTGTAAATTGAATACAACTAAATTAAGGTGAAGCATGAACAAAGACCTTAAATCACTGTGTTTAATATAAATAAAAGAAGAAGATGTTTGCAGATGTTTGTAATTTCACAGCTGAGCAAAAAGAAGACAAAATACAATGTCTTTCATCATGTAGATGCACAAATTTATTATTCTTCTATTACGGCAATTATATGGGCAAATATGAACATCCTAAGATATAAAGTTCTCTATGCTGCCAAAAAGCCCACACAGTATGTGGTTCTGCATTGTTACCTTTTGAAAAACAATCTCTGTGTTGCTGTATGCCCTTAAATCAGCAATTTCATAAGTTAGCACTGTAAACAGATAAAAAAAGATGCTATTTTTGAAAACTATTCCTCATGACCTAAATGCCATGACCAAACTAATCAATAAAAACAAATGTTACATTCATGATAAAACAATAATTAAAGACATTTTAGTGCACAACGTGAGTTCTGTACCTGAAAAGAAACAAACATGCTCAACATGTCAATATTTCATGTGCCTGCCAATTGTTTTTTTTTTAAACCTATATTATGCGAACTTCTATAAAATAAGTTAACTATATATCTCTGCATTTCAGCATAGTCCTTAAACATGTTTAATGCAATATGTACAAACAATCAAAACAAAGTCAATGCAGATTTCTCTAATTTCACTGAACCATTTCAGCAGGTCACAATCACTCTTAATATATATATATATATATATATATATATATATATATATATAAAAACTGTTAATGATTTAAAGGTAATCTGACAATAAGAGTCAGGCTAAAGCAATTACAACATAAAGATGGCGTACAGTAGGTACAGTGAATAGGTAGGCTTCAACAGTGCATAGTGCTGTTTGCAGAGGAGGAGGTGTAATGTGTGACTAAGAGTGTACAGTAATTATTCTAGAGATGAGTCTGTCTAACAGGTTAAATCTCCTCTATGTAAAGGGAGAAAGTAACTGTGTCTACAGAACTGCCTTTCATACCAGTGGATGTTCAACATTACAAAAACAATGCTTTACAAGTGTTTAGCTGCTGCTTCTCTTCTATGTCAATCCCAAAAAATCTTATGGTCTGATTTAGCTTCAAGTCCTTTCTCGATCACTGTGTATTAAGGTGTGTGCATGTGTGCAGGTGAAATACAAAACTTTCCCAAAACAGTGAAATTAAATTGTAAGCTGAGTCACTGGGACAACAGACGGCAGTGGTAAAATAAGATCCTGTAAAAAAATGGGTGACAGGATGATGAATGAATACTTGTAAGCATTTGTGGTCCAATAGCAAGTGTTCCCTTTGAATAACCTCTCATCTGTCATGACTCCTCTTAGCTACGTTTGACAGAGCCATCAATTTTTTTTCCCCTTCAGCCACGTCCTCGTACGCTCTCCTTCCTCGACTCCGCTTTGATTTTCTCCTCTTTCTCTCCGGCTCCTGGCACTGAAAACTTTTTCATGACCTCTCTTTCAAACTCCTCCATTTCCTCCTCTCTTTCAGTGTCGCTATCCTCTTCTTCATTATCCTCATCCCCTTCCACCATGTCTTCCAGAATATCTCCTACATCCTCCACGAAATCTTGAAAACTCATTTTGTCATGAACAAAGACTCCATCCTTGAAGAACTCAGCGGCTAGCTTTTTGAGCTCCTCCCTCACAGAAGCATCCACTCCTGCCTCCTCTGCCTTGGCTAGGTAAGTTTGGAGAATGGCTTCAAACTCTGGGAGGGGGACAGGACGCAGCCCCTCAGCCTGAGCGCAGGTCTCTGGTGAGTTACACTTCTGTGGTGGTTTGGGGTCGTGCTGGAGCCGGTCTTTCTGCTGGACCCAGTACTCTGGCTGTTTGACGGAGGGTTGGCTGTGTGAGCGACGGGCCTTCCCGTCTACCCACACATCCTCTCCATGGTTTTTATGATGGTGAATACCAGAGAATTCGTTCTCATCTTTGTGTTTTTGAGAGCTCGGTTTGTCCTTTTTCCAGTCTCCGTTCTGCCTTTTCTCCTCTTCTCCCCTCTTCCACTCTTCCTCTTTCTTTTCCCACCGCTTCCTCTCATCCTTCCTCTTCCATTCCTTTTCATCTTTACCATTTTTATTCTTCCACTCGTTCTCTTTCCACTGTTTCCTCTCATCCTTCCATTTCCTCTCTTTACCATGATTTTTGCCATGATTTTCACTCTCTTCCCACTGTTTCCTTTCTCCCTTTCCTCTCCCTTCCTTACCCTCATATTTGCCATTTCTACCCTTCCACTCACCATCTTTCTTCCACTCTTTCTTCTCTCCTTTCTCTTTCCAATCTTTCTTCTCCCATTTCTCTTTGCCACTTTCCTTGAAGCCATCTTTTGCCTTCTTCCACTCCTTCTCTCCCTTCCATTCTTCCCTATCCTTATGTTTCTCTCCATGGTCCTTTCCTGCCTTCCATTCCTTCCTCTCCTCCTTACCCTTCCACTGTTTCCCCTCGTTCACTTTCTCGTGCTTTGCCTTTTTCCAGCCTTTCTCTTCCTTCCAATCTTTTTTCTCACTCTTCTCTATCCACTCCTTCTTCCCTTCCCTGGACTTCCATGGCTTTCCCTCATCACCTCTGCTCGCCTTTTCTTTCTTCCACTCTTTCTCCTTCCATTGTTTTGTCTCTTCACTCTGCCTCTTCTGCTTACCCTCCTTATCTTTCGCCTTGTCAAGCTTTCCTTGCTCATGTTTTCCCTTTTTCCATTCTGTTTTACTTCCATCTTTGCCCTCCTTTTTCTCTCCTTCCTTCCATTCAGATTTTTCTCTCACTTTCCACTCCTTCGTTTCTCCATTGTCATATTTATCCTTCTTCCTGTCTGTCTTCTTCTCCTTCTGGTCCTTCCATGGTATCTTGGCTTGTCTCTCTGCTGTTCCAGCTGCATCCTGCCTGCTGTCCCCTGGCTGACCACTGGGGGGCGACGTAGTGGGCTTCACAGGTCCTTGAGCTGCTTCAGTAGCTGCAGGGAAACACAAGTACTGTAGTTGTTAGAACTACAAAGATGAACGGTGAGCAGTCAAGTGGAAAAAAAAGAATAAAGGAGTAAATGTCCTACACTTTCCCTTGCTTTTAATAACTATCATCCTTCTACCCTCAGTCATGTCCCCTCCCTACTTTCTCCCTCTGTCCCTTTGTACCTGAAGAGCGTTTTAATTCAGTCACAGTCGATCTCAGTGTTTCTAGTTCTTTCTGTAGGGCCGGGACAGACTCCAGCTCTCTCGTCATCCTCTCATTCTCTTTCTGAAGAACAGGGAGAGATGCCATCTCTGTCTTCAACCTACTGTTTTCCTTCTCCACCTCCTCCCACCGCAGCCGCTCCTTTGCTTCCTCTGCTGCCTGTCCCTTGGCTACTTTTAGCTCTTCTTTCTGTGCCTGTTTAAAGAAAAAGAACAGTAGAAGAGGGCCCTGTGAGAATATTACACACTCCGATACATACTGTATGTATATCGCATGCACACACACACGCACGCGCGCAGGAGACAGAATGGAGTCACACCTGAAGTTGGGCTTGTAGCACAGAAATCTGCTGGTTCCCTTTGGCTAACTTATTTAGAAGCTCTGTACTGTCAGCATCTAGTGGAGGTGGAGGAGCTTCTGGATTAAGCCACTCCTGTCGAAAAATTGTGCACAGTACAACACAATGGCAGGGTTTTAGAGGACTTCTCAGAATTATTATCGCCAGACAGAGTAGTCGAAGAGTGAGAGAACAGTATGAGTTGATGAAATGGGAAAGAACAAAAGTCCAGAGTAGACAATAGCGGTAATGCTGCCAGAGTTGTGGGTGGTCTCCTACTGAGCATATCACACTAAAAATTCATGCCATGGCACTCACTGTACTTGTACACAAAGTGTCATATATAATGAATAAAAGTTAGACAGGAAAGACAGAATAGAAGGAGGAAAAAAGAAGTGAAAAACTTATGTCAGACTGACCTGTTTTCCTGGTGCCTCTGAATCTTTCAGCTCCCTTGTACCATAGTCACTCTCTGCAAATCATTATGCAAAGCTTTATTTCGATATGCATAATACACTGTCAGAGAACACAAGCAGAAGCTTTATGCTCCACTGCTTATTACTGAAAAAAGTGGCAACCACCCAAACAAAAATCAAGGCAATAAAATGTGTCTTCCTCAGCTGTGTGAGGGTGTACATACTGCATAATTTCATTAAACTCTAAATGAAAAGATAGGGACAATAAACGCATTGCTGGTTGAAAACCTTGTATTTCCAATTTTACTAATTTTCACTCTCAACTTTTACCTTTCCTCTATGTTCCTGCAGCGTTTTTACACTAATCATGCTGAGGACAAAAACAACAACAACAACAAAAAAAAAAAACTAAAAATTGACTAGAAAAGGCATGGTGGTCAAGCTAAAGTTATTGGTTTACAATGTGGTGATGTGGTACAAGGTTTTCATTTACCAACAGCAAATAAACCTCAAGTGCATGAATCACCATCTCCCTCTTGTTCACATGTTTAAAAGCGTGCAGTGCTTTAAAGGTTCACTTTTAACAAGTGTCAGACGCAATGTTTTTTGTTTTTTTTTTGCCATGCACATTCATACATACAAACGCATGCTGTTCACTCATGCACACACGAGCAACCAACCTACCCTCATCCAGGTCCATGAAGACACCTGCAGGTTATAATACACCTCAGTCGCAAAGTGTCCTTTATCTGTTCCACTTCTAGCACCACTTTCCTCTATCTAACCTTATTTTAACATGTTAAAATCTATTTAAAAATAACATATGAATTAGGGATGTTTATCCACTTAGCGAGTCAAATGGTGATGCCTACCTGAGAAAAAGATGGTGCCAAGACCCACCAGAATGACTGCACCAAGGATGCACTTGTTCAAAGAGAACCCGCTGTCTTCCTCTCGCCGTGGCAGCTGGAACTCTTCCTCTCCTTCCTCTTCCTCCTCCGTCCTCCCGATCCGCTCCAGAGAGGCTAAGAGAGACCTCCTCCTCTTCACCTCTGGTTCTGCCTCCTTCTCGGCCTTCTCGGTCCTCTCCTCACCCACCTCTGAATCCACAGGGGAGTCTGGAGCAGTACAGGGAAAAGCTGCTTTTTAAAGTATATTTTGACAATTACCATGCAACTAACAGTTTTAATTTACTTTATGGGACCCCTAAGGCATGAGTGGCGAAAACAGCAGATCATTTATTTTGTAGGTATCCATTAGACAGCAAAGCTGTTGCACATTACTGGGCACAAATTTGCTCTTGCACTTACAGAGTTGACATTAGATTGCACAGCAGCTACGGTACTGTAACTGGTATGAGACAAATCTCCTCATGGGAGGCAAGACTGGCTTCTTTATTGGCTCTGCTATGCATAGTGCAATGGTTAATTTGCTCCATTGGCATTCCTTATTTTCCTTTAAACTACATAAATAAGGCTTACTCTCAAGTAAATAGTCTGGAAAATGATGCAAATGCTTCATTTATTTTGGCACCTAGAAACAACAGTGTTTAAATTTTCTGCAAACTATTCAAACTATCTGCATCCCATTTTATTGTTTAAGAAAAATGGTTCAATAAACAGACACTGCACAGAATTCACTGACACTGGACTCTAGTTGGCAGACAAAGAATGTATGATAGAATGCACAACAGAGCAAAAGAGGGCTCATTCTTTAATGTTGTAGCGAGGCAAAGAGCAGCAGACCAAAAACACCTCACTGCACAAAAACTTCCAGGTTCCAGTCCCTCTGAAGCCAATTTACTTCTGCAGGGTGTCATGCAAATAAAAGTTCCTCTGTCACATCATGCTCCCTTCCTCATACCAACCACAGCCTCTCCAGACAACTTCCTGGCCCAGATACTGAACAAGTCCATAACCAGCTGGTCCACCAAGTACACTCTTCAAATACAAATAGTACATATGGCTTAGTTTCCAAAAAATAACAAGAAGATGAAAAAGAAGAAGAAAGGAAAGGATGCAGGCATACCATGTGATGATCTTTGCCATTTATATAACATACACATAATAAAAACTAGGCATTGGCCAGTATGAGATTGTGACAATACAATAACTTTAAGCAAAAATATCACAGTGTCACAGTATAGTGGTATTACTAGCTTATACCATAGGAACAGTATGACAGGAAATATTAGTGGTTTTGAAACCCGGACTTTTCCAAACCGTGATCTACCTTGAAAGTAACTGGCCCATGCCTAGTGCAGAGGTTATTATAATATTCATAACAACGACCCGAGTGTTGCTGCACATACCTGCCTGTTTCCCTAAATCAGTCGTCCGTGGAGACAGGTCTGACTCCTCCCCTTCCTGCTGCACCTCTTCCCCATTTAACTGATGCAGCACTCCTTCCCGTGCAAACCTCTCTTCTTCTTGTGTATACTCCACCCCTCCCAGAGTCTCTGTGCTCAGCAATGAGGCTGGGGGCTCATCATCAGGGGAAGGGGTTATGTGGGTATAGGAGTCAGAGAATGAATCAGGGTCAGGACTGGACTGTGCCAGGCCTTCAGGCAGGCCCTCTGACTGGTTAAGCGCATCTCTGTCTGGAGCAAAGCTGCCGCTGACTTCCAAAGAGGCCGGAGCAGGGGCATCGGTGATGGAGGCGGACACAGAGGTGTGCTGCTCTGTGCTTGTGTCGCCACTCAGCTCTGCTGTTTTTTCTTCTGATGCCTGGAATGAGGTCATTTAAATTCCTTAAGGTATGACACTGTCACTCAAAGGTTTTAGGGCACCCTACATTTGAACATTTTTGGTTTTAACTCAAGAAAAGCAACTAATTCAAAAACAAAAGTTCAACATTTTGGGGACGCAGTTGTATGAACAGAGTGTTACATGAGAAGACTGGTCCTAGTGTATGGTAAGTATTAAAATGAACCTGGCTGATGAAAGTGGTATTTGCCATAAAGCATAGAGTAAGATGCCAGAAGGCAGAGACTAAGTTATGAGTGAAATGCTTATGTCTTTCTTCATTTTGTGCAACAGTCTTAGATAAAGCCTTTGATAAGAACTTTCTCCTATTTTCTAAGGTTCTTTAAATAGAAACTTTGTGTTGGCACTGCAAAGTTAACACAGACAAACATTATTTAATAACTCCATGAAGAAGCTGTAGCCTGGTAACAGCTGAACTGAATCATCCTCCAGGTATGAATATTTAGTTTAAGGGGTGTTAATGTGGCTACAAAACTTCTGGCCAATCAGAATGAAATACTCCTGCAGGCTACGCGGTTTAAATATATAAATATCCTCTGTGTATGGGTGAATGTGTTCACCCAAACTGTGATGTAACCACAAAATAAAAGGCAGCAGAACACTACTGTTGGCCAATCATAGCTACATATTCAGCTAAACAGTGTAACAAACATTACATAATAGAAAATGATGGGTTTTGCTGTCTTACCAGGTGTTCCTCCACAGGGGACCCCTCTGCAGATGCTGCACCCTCTGCAGGCTGGTTTGCTCCAGAGCCTGAATCAAACATCATCAAACACAGACACAGGGGGCAAGAGAGGAAACTTTTAGAGCAATAGCTTCACATATTTCAATTGTGATCTGAAATGGAGAAAATCTGACATGGGATAACAGTGCATATTCAGAATAATGAACAGTGGTTATGTGGTATGTTATTTTTAATCTCACTGTTATTTCTGTTTTATTTGACAAACTAAAAAAAAAATCAAAGAATACAAAGAGCTAAGGAAAGTAGGGAAAAAAGAAATAAAAGCAAGACGTTATATTATTTACATTTGTTCAAATTTTCAAATTTATTGTGAAAAACACCTGCTGCAGATGCAAGGGCTTCTTCATGTTGCTGTGTTCCCTCTGCCAAAGGCCTCAGGGTTTCAGCAGCAGTCTCCTAATACAAACAGACAAACACCAGACAGTCAAAGATACAAACATACAGATGAGCTAATACGAACATTCATTTGTATCTTTTTTTTATTGTTTCTGACATGCAGTAGCTACTACTGCCAAAGTCCAGCTGAGCAAGGCAGTAAGTGTGTGTGTGTGTTTGTGTGTGTGTGGTGTGTGTGTGCAACTATCCTTCAGGCCAGTGCTTCTGAAAGCCAGTTCACCTTTCTGAATTATAGTTAAATCCAGAAAAAGGCAAGAAACACAGAAAGTCTTATTACAGAAACCTACTTCATATTCAGGTGACCCAAAAGAAAATCAATTGGGACAAGGAGTTTTCTTTTTTAAAAATAATGCATTTTCATTGAGGTCATGCACGATCATGCGACTCCACGTGTATTCCTATGCTCTTTGAAGTGTGGTAATACCTCAGGAGTGAGAATGGTCCAGCTGTTGTTAGCACTGCTGCCGCCAGACATGGCGGCTTTGCCTGTCTCCTGCAACACAAGAGGACATACAGAACAGATAATTCATAGCAGTTGACAGAGAATAGAGTCTTATACTCCTCTACCCAACCCCAAGGTAAATTCTAAATTTTAAAGGTGGTTGAGTTGGAAAAATAGGATATTGATTTGTTATCAGTGCACCTACTGAAGCGACATCTAGCAGCCCCATATGAGCAGGAGTATTGTTCAGAGACCTGCCACTGCTGCCACAATTAGGGTGACAGTTTGAGTACTGCAGCTTTAAGAAATTTACATCTTTTGTGTACACATGGCATGGATTTGAATGGATGCCTCGGCTATTCAGCCTCACCCATTCTGCCAATAAAGGACCTACTGTAACATGTTGTTAAGACATTACTCTATGTGTGTGTGTGTGTGTGTGTGGCCATGTGTGTGTATATGTGTGCAGGAAGTCCAATTCCCTGGGTGCATTCAGTTCTTCATTAGTAGTTCTTGTGTGTTGTGGGCCTTTTGATCACCCTGGCTTTTGAGTAGCTGGGAAATGTTTTGGCAGAGACACGGGTAACTAAGGTCAGCACTATTCTGGAGATACAGGAAGCCGAATGGGCTGTCCATTTCAAGGCTACTGGTCAGCTGAATAGATGTCTAAAAACTACTAAATAAAAACTGTATATTGTATATTTGTATAGTGCAGGAAATTACACATTTTACAGTAAGAGAAAGACTTGGTGGAACGATTTTCCTCTTGTCTGCCTCTGCAGTTATGTCTCTGACCAACAAAACTTCCTTAAAACATGCTGACATTTCAATTTAAGTGTCAGGTATTACATCTTCCTTTCAAACAGCTGAGGATGACATAACAGAGATGTATATTTATTATGTGTAGTCTGGCTTCCTTCAGTGAATACAGAAAGAACGATCCACTTAAGTTAACACGACATTGTCTGGGTAATGACACACTTCACTCCCCAAATTCAATTCTCTCCCAGCTTTGCAATTTAGGTCTCCTAATCGAGTGCCTCCCAAGAGAAGTCTACTGAATCTAGCCTAGGGCCCAAGGAGCATTGTGGAGCATATAGCAGAATGGCTTAAATAGATACCGGCTAAATATAGCTACCAAGAGATTGAGCAGAGACAGAAAGAGGGAGCATGCAGAAGATGGCCATGGGGAACACAACAGAGACAGCAGTGTATTCTAAGGACACTTTTTAAAGTATTATTTTAAATGCACCACAAAGCCGGCGGCTAAATAATTTTCACTGCCTTGTTGGCTGGTCTTTAGCATCTTAGATCTTTATGAGCAATATCTAATTTAACCTCTAGAGCTGTAGCTTTGGGAGTCTAGGTTACATCATATCTTAACTTTGCATATTTACAGATACTTGACACCCTGCCTAGTCTCTGTTTACTCATACATCTTCAAACAAAAAATAATCCTAAAACTGCATAAGGAAATATGACCATGCATTTGTTTTTCTTGAGCAAACTACAGCCGAATATATGGTTACAGCTGCAGGCCTAATCTTATCATCCTGGACTCAGCAAAGGAAAAAAAACACCAAAAAAGGACAAGAGAATAAACCACAGGACAGGCCATTAGGACAGAAATGTTAAGCTGTCAGCAGAAGCACCACAGTTTGTTCACAGCAGTTCACACACAGCATCACCAACAAAAAGCAGGCAATTTATCAAACTATGGTATATACAAACTGCTTTGAGTGAAGCTTGTGATAGGAAATGTCAAATGGCGATGGGCTCAGGGGAAAATAATTCTTAACATCGCATTAAACTCAAAAAATGACATCTCAAACGCGTTGAAGGCAGGTGTTTGCAAGGTAAACTACTCAAGGTTTCAAATAACGCGAGAATTGTTAACATTAGCCATTAAAAACAAAACTTTCCACGTTACGACAGTTAATCGAGAAACCAGGAAAAAGTGAGTGAAACGATGTTGGCGACGCAATGGAAAGGAAAAAAACAACAAAAGACCAGACGTTATCACTTCGTATTTTAAGAAAACTTATATTAGGTGTAAATTTGGGTCTTCCTTACCGTGGTCCGTCGCTTTCCTTCAGACCCCACAGTAAGTCACAGATACAACAGACACTTCTGTCTTCCCATCCAACTTGGGAACTTAGAACATGCCTCCTGAACTTGCATGATCCACAGGCGTCTCCTCCAATCATAGGCGGCGTTTGCTTTGGTCCCGCCCCTTGTCATCCAGCTCGACCAATGACAATACGGTGTCACTATACTTCAATGGGAAAGCTTCCAAGTTGATTGACACATGCAGGTGATGTACGTTGCACGTTTTTTCAAACAATTCCAGTTCCCAGCTTTTGTCGGTGGTCCACAAAGCCCGAGCCGATTCCACGTAGATATTTTAGGTCGCGATATCTTCCTTTCCAATTTAAAACAGCTTGTAAAATTTGTATTAATATTTTTTCTCCAATATAGAAATCATGGATTTGACCCCTGTAAAGACATGCAACGTTGCAAACTTTGTTAAATTAAATAAACTCGAACCATAAAGTCTCAATAAAGGCATATAAAGGCAACAAGAGTAAATGACCAACCACCAACCACATTATTTTCTCACTTTTTTAGCTGCACCAAATGAATCATAATGACATGGAAAAAATGCAGACATAAAGGTAATAAGTTTCTATTCATTAGTCCCTTTATTCATTGCCACACCAGTTTGTCTTGTACAGTGAACATCAGTTCAGGTGCTACTCCTCAACATCTCAGATCAGCAGGGTTGAACTCAGGAAACTCTGAACCAGTCCCACTATGAACATTTGTAGCATCTAGAAATGTGCAAATGAGTGTTTCCTGAAAACCCAAGAGGAGCATCCTATAGACCCTGAAAAACAGGAATAAAAAATAATGTGTGTTTAAGTGGCTAAAAACAGTTTTATGATTTTGTAAACCTATTCCTCAATATAACTGCCTCTTCCCAAAATTGAGAGCTTCTTTTCTAGTAGGTAATTGCATTATATACATTAGAAAGATTTTAATTCATTATGTACTGATGTGGTAGATTGTTGTTGTCATATGAGACAAGATTCATACTTGCCAACGCTTTGGCAGCACCGCTGATCAAACACTCCATTTCTGATGAAATAAAAGCTGGCTGAAATTACACTATAGGAGCCAACGGAGAAACAGGGAAAATCAATGTTTGACCACTTGATCTACTCTGTCTCAGTCTGTCAGTCCAGGATCTCTTTGATGCACCAGCAGCAGAGGAGGAAGTAAAGGCACTCCTTAACTGACTGGATGAAGCTGTAGGCAAAGTTTCCTCCTAGGAAGTTCTTGCCTCGTCCCAGGCCCATGGCTATGTCCCGCAGGTGCTGTCCCAGAGAGGCCGAGGGCATGGCCTGAGGAAGAGGACGCTGAGGATGCATTGCTCCAAAATGAAAAAGGTAGTGATCAGGCAGAGGCAACAAGGAGATGAGAAGAAATAGGAGAGGTCTGACAAATGGGATTGGATCGGGCTCGTGCAACAGCTGAGGTCTGCTCCGTATTCCTGGCACAGTTAACTCCTCTACTTATAACCTCCTATACGAACTGTAGGCCACCTCCGTTCACATCCTGCTTTATCTAGACTCTTCCCCGCTTTCAAACATCCGCTGATTGATTAAAGGCCTTGTTTACCTTTGCTGCGCACCACTCACCTCTTTTGTGTAGGCACCCCCCACACAGACCCTCTCTAAGCTCTGACAATCACTGAATCAGCCCCCAGCTGTAACAGCCTCATACGTTCACAAAAAGGAGAGTTCCAGTAGCTTCAACACACCCCTGCACTACACCCTGCTCTTTGTTCACGACAGCGTGTGACAGGCAGTCATACCTTCTAAGTGTGAGCTGTGTTGTTTAATTTCAATCAAAGTTTTTTTGGTGTACTTTGATAGGAAAAAAACTATAAATGATGAATACTTAGGTCAAATACACAATTACATCAAAAGCCAAACTCACAAAGAGAGATGAATGATATATGTATTTATATATGCAATCTATATTTTCAGATAGATACAGGTGTAAACAGACATGTTTCCCTAAAAACAAACAAACAAAAAGCATTAAAATGGAAATATATAAAGTAAAAATCAATATCTGTGCACGCTATCTGAAAGTAACCTTTGGCTTTCAAAAAAGAAAAAACCTAATTAAAAAGTACAACAGCATCATTAACACTATCACCATCACCAACAACAAACACATTTTTTAAAAAGGATTTTCATGCAACAAAAGGCAACTGTGATAAATGATGTTAACACGGGGCCAGGTCACTAAATAATGCAGAGGGTCAGGTGGGTCCATTTCAGCACACACACACGCACACACAGACACACACACACACACAGCAATGGCAGAACTTAAAGCTCTGGATTTCCTATCTCTGATCTACAGACACCCGAACAAGCAGAGTGTGAGTGTCTGACTCGATCCAGCTGTCTCTCTGGTATGTGTGTGCATGTTAAGATTACATGTGAGCCCGCTTCAGGGTAATGAGGACTAGTTGACAGTTAAGGTTTAAGATGACAGATCCCTTCTCGTATTTCAGGAGTTTTGGCTGCAATCTCTTGGACAAGTTCAGTTGGCTTTAAGAGCTACCTCAGTGCTGTGGTGTCTGGCTCGGTGTTGTTACTTATCAAATAGGTCTCTAAATGTACAATTATGGAAACATTAATCCATTACTAAGATGACCAGTCAAAAATTGATGTTATTTACAGATGGCCAGGAAACATCCCCCCCCATGGTGACATCAAGTATCTGTGACTATAAGCTGAATGCAAGAATGTGCATCAGAGGAGATTGCCATCACTGGATCTGTTTGTGTGTGGTTACTGGAGTGTCATTTTTGCAGAGTCTTTGTTTAACTGAGAGGCTTGTGTAAGATTCTCCTGTAGTACATCTGAATTAAGTACATAAGGTGACTGCATTGAAGTGACGTGACTGCATTGAAGAAACAAGGCACGATTAAAAAGATATATAAAAAACAACACCATGAACTGAGGGAGGAGGAAGAGGAGAGGAGAAAACTAAAGTGTGAACTTCTCCCTCCAGATCCTTGACAGTTTGTGAAAACAGCACACTGAGGAGCAGCATTTTGGCTTAACAATTCATCGTTAGCGATGCTCCAAAAGCATGTATTCAGTTACCCCTGACCCATTTCATTTGATACAAGGTTTTTTAAAAATGATTCCCTCAAGTGATTAAAAAGTAAAGCAACATCACAATACACAATAATTACCAAACCAGTTACTGTGACATACTTTGCATCATTTTTGCAGAGGGAAATTCATTGCTTAGACTGCTCAACATCTCTCATTGGCCAGCGTGTAAAGGGGTCTCCTTTAACAACTCTTTCTTTTTGCTTCAGAGAATACTCTGTAAAGATATAACCCATAGATTGTCAAAGCAAACACATACTAAGGTGTCAGTGAAAAGCAATGATCAAATTATCTGGTCTATGCTTCTCTAAATGTAGTACTTATTGTGTTTGTGGGTGACACTGATGCACTTTAAAAAATTGCCTTCTTGATGATGTATTCAGGCACAATCACCTAAATTCTTCTTCTGTTCAAAACAGGCCCATTTTGATGTGCATTTCCTTCTTTCTAATTTAGCTCCCACTGCTGTAAGCACACAAGACAGTTGATAATTAACATGGCTTCCTCTGCCGTTAGCGACCAAGTTCATGTTCTTTGGCATGACAGGTGGTGCAGACTGTGCGTGGTGTAAAGGTGTATGTATATCTGCGTTTACAGAGAGATTAGGGCGATACAGCTGCTCAGATCCCCCTGAATTTCTAATGTCCAATTAGTAATGAATCCCAAGACAACTGACAAGGAAACAAAACATGTAATGCTCATTGGCATAGAAGTCCCAGTTTTGCATACAGGCTTTCTTCATCACCAGGTATCACTCCAGGGGTCAAAGTTCAAAAGTCTTTAATAGGGGAGTGGTTGACGGGGGTAGGGTGGCCCTCCTGATTATACTGGAAGCAAACTCGTTAATGCATATTCACCAGGCAGAATTATGTCAAAGTCAGGTTTGCTGCTGAAGTGCTCAAGTGACACCTGAAGGGAGTGTTTATGTTCGAGCCTGGTTCAGTCTCTACAACAAAGAACCGTTACCATCCAGGCTGCGTTTTGCCTAATATGCTCCAGCGACAGTCAGACACATTCTTTAAAGCACAGGAAAATCTCATTCCATGTCCCATTTACGTTCCTTTCTTCACTCTTCAGTTCCACCATTTCTTTGTACACAATTCCATGTATTAGTAAAGTGTTCGGTTTTTTTGTTTTTCATGATTGAATGTTGAGATTTTTTTTTCTTTAAAAAATTGCATTTGTTTTCTGCCCTGTTCTGAAATTAGCAAAGGGCTCCTCCCTGGTTCACAGTAGGCTGTTGAGAAATTGCAGCAGTGCTTCTCCGTTGTGGAGGGATGCGCGGATGATAGTTGGTGGTGTCGAGAAAGGACTGCAGATCACAGCTTGGCTTTCAGAAAGGACAGGAACATGTGGCAACAGCAGCAAGTAAGTGATTTTGCAGAGAAACTGGTGATTTTTTTTCTTTTTTGGCTTTCTTTGCTAACGTGTGTGTGTGCGTGTGAATATATCTTCCTGTGTATGTTGGAGTGTAGTGTTGCTGCGTGTGTTATAGCATATGAGGGTGTGTTTATGTTGTGTTGAATTGCAGTGGGAGTGTATGTATATTTGGTGGAGAATTTCATTGGTCTGCGTAACGTCAGGCCCTGCGCTCAACTGGCTGTTGCAGACACACTTCGCTACCAGCTGATACGATGGGGAGTCTGTTGTCCATGTGATAACTGATCAAGTGACTCACACTTTCAAAACGATGGTCTTTTGTACGGACCTGAAAGACAAAAACAAAATTGTAAAAAACGAAAAGACATGTTTAACTATATAATTATACAACCATGCATTCTGAAATACTACTTTAAAAATGTCCCTTCCCATCCATTCTCCTCCTTCCCCTTTGGCCTTGTGATCCCCTCCTCCTGCCCTGACTCACCACTCCTTCTGGGTCGACTAGTAGCAGGTGTTTGGGCTGACCCCCCTGCTGTCCTGTGAGAACGTACTGTCCGGGTGTGGTCCCAGACTCCCTCACCAAGAAGTCACCATCACGGGTTAGCAGCCTCTCTGCTTCCCTGCGACTTAAGCTACCGTGGAACCAGGCCTCGCACTGCAACTGCTGCACCAGGGGGGGCGCTGCCGTCACTGAGCTTGAGCCACTGTGCCCAGAGACCCCCAGGGCATCGTCAAATGGCTCTTTAAAAAAAACATCCAGATATAAATGTGTAATACTGTATTTCTCTGATGTAACGTTCAAATACATTTTCTTTTGTCCTTTAATATTGTCTGTATTTCTATTCAAAACAATAACTATTGGACCATGTCCAAGTGAACCACATGGTCTCTGACAGTGTGCTATCCACTGATATTGGACTGCATCTTTAATGTGAAAAGCTTTACCCAGTCAACCAATCATGTTACATAAAATGCCCCCGTAATGGACAAAGGCACTCTAATTCCCTTATCTCCCTCCAAGGCTGCCTTCTGTGGGCAGCTCAACTCCTCAATTAGCCAGTCATATGGAATGTAAAGTACACACTACTCTGCTCATCTCCTTAGTCACTGATTAACCCTTATGCTTGCCACATGGTAAAACAATTGCACATTTCAGTTAGGAGTAATATTGGTCATTTTGATTACAACACACACTTACATTTACAAGAAATTATGTTTCAATATGTCTCCCAGCAAGCTAGTTAGTCATTTCAGCACAGTGGGGTTTTTTTTGAAAGCAGTCTATTTCAGCTGGATTTATCAAGCTGAGATAATATTCCCAGCACAACACATTAACTAACATAAGAGCATAGATAGACCAGGTGAGGCTCTTACTCATGTCAAAAGCATCTCTGTGAGCATTTCCATTTGCTGCAACTGGGGGGCGGGGTTTATCCACATTGACGTATGATGGGTCATCAAACAGTTCCCTTCCCCCTTCTTTGGCACCTACTAAAAAAAAGAAAAAAAAGACATCAGTAACCTTGGCACCTCCTGTGTCTCATATCAGCTGTGCACAGTCAAGACAAAACAACAAAGACAAAAGAGTGGAGAAATAGTGCCACCGATTCCTCTGCTAGGAGTCAATTGTAACAGGGCTGAAAAATGCCATTGTTTTTGAGTTGTTATACTGACCTACAGCACTCCTACGTACAAATTAGACATGAGGCCATTATAAATGAGCAGTGTTCCGTACTGAGGGAAATAACTAGTTATCCAAGAAAGAGACAAGGAAAAATAGTTGTTTAGTCTCTTCATTTGTGTCTGAATGATACCCTGAGTCATTTCCTTTCAGCCTCACAGTGAATGACGGATAGAGAGAGAGATGCAGAGAGACTGACAAGCACAGACAGATCTCACCTGGTAGAGGCGGCAGAGGCTGCTTGTGAATGTCATTCTGACCTGGCTGTCCATAAGGCTGCAAACACAGAGACACATAAACAAATGAGTCACTGCACCATGTAGACTAGAATTTATTATCTGGGCTACTGAAAAGGTTACAAAGGTCAATAATGATTTGTGTATATCAAACAGAACAGGGTTACAGTTGCCTTTTCTTTTACTAGAAAGTGGGCATTTCTTTATCGCATGCTGCATAGCTAGCAAATTCCTTACGAGTGTATCATCTTCCAACTGCAGTGATGTGTATGAGCATGTTTCATTCTCCCTTTGTGTTTATGTGCACTTGTCTCACCAGTGTGGCCCCTGGGCGGGTCCTCATGTCAATCAGTCCACCAGGGGGAGGTTGTTTTCCAGGGAAATTGTTATAGTAAGGGACGTCAGGAGGCGGCGCAGCCTCATCATCTTCTTCCTCCCATGCAGAGCCGTCAAACGGAGCCATTCTGAGAGAGGAGGGGGCGATACAAAAGCAGATAGAGAAACACACGATGGGTGACAAATTACAAACACAAGTGCTTGTTTTGGGCTCATGTGAGCAAAGATATCCCTGTTTACCTGTCATGAGGGGTGACCAGTTTGGGTGGGTTCTTTAGGTACTGTTTAAATCGCAGTTCAAAGGCCTGACCGATGGTGCTGATGACCTCCTGGGCTAAACCCTCTGAGCACTCCAGGATGTGACATGCTGAAAGAGAGGACGCACAAATGAGCTGCAGCAACACATTTCTGTGAATGTGAAACCGAGAATAGTTTTTTTCTCCTCCATTCATCATTATTGCTTGGAAAAAAATCTGGCCACATGTTCATATATTTAGCACATAAGGATGAATAACAGTCCTGTTACTTGTGATGCCTATTTAGCAGTAAATGTTGTGTTTCTCCCTTGGCACTCTGGGTCTATAATGTCTCCCGTGGGCGGTGTGTCAAACTCAAAGGGAAATGAAAAAATTAATAGAGGCATTTTATTTATTTAATAGGATTAATTTATATCTTAATAAAATTGTGTGTTTGAATTTATATTTACGGCATTTGCTGAAGGTGCAATCTGAAAACATGAGTCACCATGTTGTTATGGTCAAACCAAATTTATTTAAAAAAAAAAAAAAAGTATATTGGCAGAAGCTGCCTGAGTGAAGGTGTCATTTTGCTGTTTCTGCTCACCTCTCTGGTTGACTGGGTCTTTGGCCACATATGCTACGTACTCAGCCGTATCCTGAGGGAGAGAGGGGAAGACAGTTAGGGGAAGAGGGAAAGGGGAAAAAAATTGATAGGAGGAAAAAGGGAAGGGCAGGTTTAGGATAGAAAGGTTGAGTAAAAGAGGGAGAAGAAGCAGGAGAAAGAGATAAAGCAAAGCTGCAGTCCTTAAGTCATACAGAAGTTAAAAGCATACACTGAGCTGAAAGAGAGATAACAGGAAGTAGTGAGATCAGGCTTGGAAGAGAAGGACTGCAAACCAGCGAGGCAGCAACAGAGTGAGTGGTATTCATAGGAATAGACAATGACAGAGGACAGGAAGGAAGGATATGGAGGCTGAAGAAAGATGGAAAATGTCCAGAGTGAGATTTGAGCTGAGAGAGAGAGAGGGAGAGGGAGTGCTGGGTGACTCACTGGGTCTCCTCCAGAGGCGAAGGAGATGGACTGCATGTGATGATTGGCGATTATCTGTGGAGAAAAAGAAAGGGAGAGTTGAAAGTGAGAGAGAGAGAAAGAGAGAAGGAGAGCACGTGGGTGACATGAAGTATGTGGGAAGTGAGATGAAAGCATGTGGATGGAGAGACAAATGTGGAATAATTACTGAGAAAAGTGCTTTTTCCTCCATTGAGCACCATCAACTGCAGCAGAGATAAAAACTAAGTAGAGACAATGGATGGAACACCTTTTTAACAGTCTGCAACAGCCGCCCATGTTGGATCAATAACAGCATCAACACTTACTAATGCTCTCTGCACAATGTGTGGTCTGTATCCGAGTCAGTATTTGTGAATGGGTGTATGTGCGCAACATGTTTCTTTGGGCTACGTGTTAATGTGTATGCGCTGCACTCCTGTATACCATTTCCCCAAAGAAATAAACATCGTTCAGGAGCTATTAACTCATTAGAGGTCTGGGAGGAGGATCACATCCTGCCCCTGAGGCGATGCAGGAATGAAGACGATGGTTAAGAGGGATTTGCGCATCATCCAGAGTAAATGAAGCAAACAAAGTGGAGAAGCTCTAAATTTATCTGAGCATCTCTTAAATGTCGCAAAAGGTCATATTACACACTGCTCTGAGAACTAAATCACAAAATAATACACTCAGTTGAGTTTTGATTTCGAAAGATATTTTCTTAATGCTGAAATCTAAAAATATATATTCTTTTACATCATTTAGATCCAATCTTCTATGAAATATCAGCTAATTAAAATCTGTTTATCATTAATTAAAGTGTGTAAGCAGTGGGAAAAATGATCATGCATCTTTTAAAACAATCTCTGAAATGTTCATCTTCATTTATTAATGGTTGTTCATATAGTACGTACATGCACGATTATTAATAAATGAAGGTGATCTAGACATCCCTAGTGTGTGCTGAATGAGTCTTTCTGCATTTTTTCTGCTACAGCTTAGCACCCAGTCAGATGAATGAACATATATATATATATATATACACACACATATACACACACACACACACACACACACACACATATATATATATATATATAATTTACATATATATTAAAATTGGCATCCTAAAGCTGATCTTTAAAAAGTAAGTTTGTAAAATCCTTAAAACCATAAGAAATCCCTCAAGCACAGAGATCTCAGGTTTACTCCACTTCAGTAAAATGCACAGGCTAAGTGCACTCAGGACCAAACATACCTCCAGCTACAACAGATCTCTAACAATCAGATGCATCTCTGACTCACAGTGAAATCTCTGGCTATCAAGGACAAATCTACCAAACACCAACAGCTTTTGAGAAGAATACACACAATGGCAGCTTCAGGAGCAAGCTGCTTTCACTCTAACCTGTTTGCAGTCAGAGGCCAGCAGATTGAGGCTGCTGGTTGAGATGGTGAGGCTGATTGTCATGCCAGCAAACTGCAGGTTACTCTTCCCCAGGATGGACGTCAGACAGCGAGAGGAAGGCTGCGAAGGAGAGGGATGTGGTCTATGAGTAATAAACAAACAACGTGCACACACAGAAACCTACAGTTTTTTTTTGTTTTTTTTTAAACTTCAACAAGGCACGACAGTCCACTGAGTGCTCCCTGCCTGTGCATGAGCCTGTGGGTGTATGTGTGGAAATGCCTGTGTGTGTGGGAGTGGGAGAACAGCTGCAATTGTGAAAGTGATCCTGTCTCGAAGGCCAACTGTGACCAATGGGGAGTAGACAGGACAGTTCACATACTGTAGGCTGTGCCAAGAGTATCACGCAGATCACGCCAGCGCTATTCTGCCAGCCCATTTATCCCAGTCCTCCTCCTGTTCTCATGGCTGTCATCCATATCTGCTCCAGAATATGTGAAGTGCAGTGTGAGAACATCAGGATTAAGACAGGATGCACATGCGCAGCCACATTAACCTCAGTCCAGCCAAATCAGAGGGACTAGGATAGTTTAATCTATTCTAGTTTACATTCTATAACTGCAGTTTGTCTGGTGTGCTGCACTGCCAGACGTTCTTTGGTCAAACCCTGCTATGACAGCAGGCGGCTGGATTTAGCCACCTGTTTTATGAACTGTTTGGGTGGATGCTTTTAGTTTTACAGGGACACTGCGCACAGACACACACAGTCTTTAAACAGCAGACTGGCGGCTGTGTCTGGTAGTCTGTAGTGCTTCTTCGGCCTGAGACTGGCTCCACAGGAGCTCCAACTCCACCTCTCTAGCCTCCCTTGTGACAAGAGGGAGGGAAAAGAGAGACCAGAGAGTGATTGGTAATTACCTGTGAGTAGCCCGCTAACCGCAAAAGTGTACAATCAGCCTAAATCAAGATCTGTGTGTGTGTGTGTGTGAGGGAGAGTGTGTGACTGAATAGCCAACTGACCACAGAGTGGACAATCAAGCTAAATCTAGCTCTTATCCAGAAAACCCTTCCCACTGCCGCCCACTTAAGCTGTATAAATAAATAATGCCCTGTAAGGGTGTGCGCTAGTGTGCATAGTGTGTACCTTTCTCCTGCGCTGGGCTCCTTTGGCTCCCGGTACTGCCTCGCACACCACAGAGATTGCCTCTCTGAAACATTAAAAACATGCAAGAGTTTCAATAGCATGTCATTAAACCTCACACCTTTCCAGACTTACAATTATGTGGATTAAATGAGATCTGGCAGTGGGTGATTGAATTTATCGTCCCTGGCAACAATGCTCATCTTTGCCACAGAGACAAACATCACTACGGAAACCAGAGGGAAACCACCAGGATTCCAGAACATTCTAATTTAGGGTCTGAGAGAGCAGCAAGCGTGTATTTACTCTCTCTCTCACACACACACACACACACACACACACACACACACACACACACACACACACACACACACACACACACACACACACACACACACAGATATGAGCAGATATAGTCAGACACAGAAACAAGCAAGCAAAAGGGAGTGTAAGCAGAACAAGAAGCAAGCAAGCGGACGAAGAAAAATAGGAGAGGCGGGTGGGGTGTGTGTATGCGTGTGTGAGTGCACCAGACCGATGTTTCTGTAAGTCTAACCACACTTTTACCATCTCGCCCCCACATGCACAAACAAGAGCTGATGAGGGAAATGGCAAGCCAGCAGCTGATGAGCAGCACTGTAAGTCTCACCTGGTGACCTGAGTTCTGGTGTTGAAGTCCAGCGCTCTCATTGACTGTAGCACCTCAACGCAACCCATGTACTGCCCAGGAAACAGGAAGGCAACACATTAGCATCAGACATTTCCTACATCACAGTCCCATTGGACAGATGGAACACAATATGAACGGCAGAGGAAGAAAGCAGTGGTGTCAGTTTCTAAAAATGTGAAAGAAGGTTGTATATATGCAAAAACAGGAAAAAGAGATGTGTAATTATATATTTCAGTTGGGGGCTGGTGAGAGTGTGCCAGTCACTTACCCGTACAGTGTAGGAAACACCGGTGGTGCTGACCACATTGTCGGAGTGTAGCCAGCCACGGCTGGGCTTGTTGACAAAGGAGCCATGACGCGTCCACTCATCTCCTCCCAGCTGTGCTCCTTCCACCCGTGCCCTCCTGGACGCCCCTCCCAGCCGGTTCATGTCCTGCAGAGGAGGTCGGGGAGGGGGAGAAGGAGCGGTTAGAGGGGGAACAGGGTGATGGAGCGGAGGGGAGGAGCTAGAGCTGCTCCTGTCATCCCCAGATGACTCAACGGGTGCCTGAGCCTGCTGCAACCTGCTCGAGGCCTTGAGTCCTGGGAGGAGGGTGGCGGAGACGCCCAGACGAAGGGATCCCATCCTAGGGAAGAAGGAGCAGAGGGTGGTGGGGCTGTTCTCAGCCGGGCGGGGAGAAGAGGGGGGCAAAATGGGAGTGAGAGATGAGGAGGAGAGAGAAGAGGGTAAACCAGGGGAGGGAGTGAGCGGGGTAGCGGGACTGGAAGGAGGGAATGATGATGGATTGGAGTTTGTTTCATCAGTTGAGCTCAGCGATTCACTCCGAAAATGGGTATATTTGGTTTTTGGGACAAGCTCCATAATGAATCTGCAGTGTCAGTTTTTATATCCGCGCAAGTCCACACAGGCTCTAGTGATTCAATCAAAGTCTCTTTGTCTCAGTATTCAAAGTTTCTCCCTAAAAGGACACACAGCCATCTGTCTGTCTTGCTCAATGTAAGAGCTGAATCCATCTGTCTGGTTGTCTGTCCTCCACACATTACCAGGCAGCCAAAACCAAACTGCTTTAAAAACGGCTTTATCCACAATGAAAGCAGAGTGAGAAAAGGAGCAGAGGAGAAGAGCGATGTCCCAGTTAATGGTAGAATGCAGATGAAAAAAGTTTGTTTTTAGTGCACCAGTGCAGATCATGTTGTCATCGGTTCACTTTAAATCTGCTTCAATGTTCATTGTGTTCCCAGGGACTGATGATGATCACATGGTCTTAGCTCTCCACAAAGTGTTCATCTTGGTGTTTTTGCCATAATGTAAAACAATATCTGTGAGTATCTTGTCCCAACTTAATAGCCCCTCAGTGAGGGCCAGTTACCCAGCTGTCGGCAGCACCATGGAGAATCAACACAAGTGATTTCTCTCAACGCCCCCTCGCATGTGTGTTACTGCGTTGAGGGGTGCACACTTGTTTGTGATGTGTTTAAATGCATGTGAGGCAGCATAAACCTTTCCCTGCCCACAATGCCTCTTAGATTATCTGTGTATATGTGTGTTGGTGTGCGCACATGCGTGCATGTGCGAAGCGGCTCCCCTCGGCAGCTCTATCCTGCTTGACACAGGCCCATAAAAATCCTATTAGCGGCCAACGAGGGGTTCGCAGGGGGACTGCGCACACTAACACGGCAGTGACGCGCACACACATGCACAACACACAGCTCCAATTGGTCGATACTACAGTGAGCACCTGCAGAGCTCAGTTAAGCCCAGAACTGCTAAAGAAAAGAGAGAGGAGGTTTACTGATGTATGGCTAGTCTCCAATTCCTCGTAGCAGCATGCTTTCCTTAACACCTGCTTTTCAAGTGCATCATGTTCTCAACTCTTTCTTGGGGCCCCTTTTTACTCTCTCTCTCTCTTCCTCCAAATGGTTTCGTGTCCGCTCTGAATGGCCCTGGCTCTCTCCCTTCCTGTGTCTCCTTCCTCTTCTTCTCTCTTCTTCCAGATTACTTCTGGCACAACCTCCTTCCCTTTCTCTGCACTCTTCCCTCCCTTTTCTCTGTCTGCTCTCTTCTCCTGGAAGTCCTCTCTCTTCCTCCACACAATATACTCCGCCAACCTCTGTCTCTCCAGTGCCTCTGCCCTCTCCCGCGCCACCACTTCCTCTCTCCTCTTCCAGATGATCTCTCGCTCCCCCTCACCCCCTCCCTCGTCTGCTCGCCCGTTCTCCAGGCTGTCCTGTTTAACAGTCCCTCTGTGTAATATATTAATGGTGATCCCTGTCTTCCTGCCTCGCTAACTTTAAGATTAGGGATGGCTAGAGGCTAGGCATGGTCACCTATTTAGACACGAGTAGAAAACAAAGAAAAAAAGTTAGTACTTAAGTTAGTGCTTAAGACTGGGCCGACAGAGTTGGGCCTGTTCCTGACTGTAGTTCCTGATATGGCTAAAACAAGTGAGGCTGACTCGGTTCAAGTGTGTTCTCTAAAACTGGCCACCTCAGTTAGGATGTTTGTTTTTGCTCTGGAGCACCATTAGATAGTGGTAGTTTGAGTCTGAGATGTTGTCTCTGTCTGGTACAGTGACACACACTGCAGTAGCACGGTGGTGATGTAACACTGGAGAATATAGGTCATTGGCTGATGACGACTACCGGTGGGCTTGTTGTGATGGTAATGAGACCTGATTGGTCTGGTTTGAACTCCCAACCCAGGGTTCCCTGAATGGTGCTGGAGGCTCATCAGTTGAATGTGAACCTGCTCACCCAGCTGGAAATGCTCAATTAAAACTGCTCTCTGTTGATATGCTGATCTCTCTATGCGCTTCTGCTCTTACCCTGTTACTTTATTACTACCTAGTTCAAAAAACAAGCCCAGTTTATAGTCAGTTACCTGAGAGAAGAGCGTTGACACAGCCCGATATGATATAAACAAGCCAAGTGTTATATTCTGAAACTGTTTCCTTCCTTATCTAAGGCAGGGCTTATCAAGCAGCAGGTTAGCTCTCAGATCTGCAACAAACACCGACACCGCATAACATCTCATGTTCTGCATAGTCCAACCTAGAAGGCAAACAACAGTCTGTTTACATTAACAGTCTCTCGCAACCCAAAGTCCCACAAACAAAACAGTCTGCAGCAGTTTGACCTCAGAAAGAGGCAAGGCTACACCTACACTCCTGCAGCAAGCTGGCTGGTCTACACCTCAGTGCTGCTGAGGCACTAGTCATATTTACAATCTGTTGACCTTTACTCCCTCAAAGGAGAGCAATGTTTGCACGCACCTTGCCTAAACCACTTGCAGAGGGATGTAAATTTGGCACCAATGTTTCAGTGATGCCCAGTGAAAGCATGCATTTTTCCACGCACTAACATTTCATAACTTAGCTGTGTCTGAAGAACAGCGCACCAGCTTGCAGTGGGCGCTGGATGCATGGCAAAGGAACAGTCGCCTACACCAGTCTAGCACCACAGAGGGATTGTCTAGCAATTCTAGCTAGTCATCCATCTGATCTTGGCCAAAAAGCACCATTGAGGATCCAGTCACACGCATGCACTGCCAGACAGGCTGGGATGATCTCCAGAAAGCTGTAAAGAAGTATGGCTGGAAAAGTCACAAAAGACACCCGGTATGTGGACAATCCCAGAGCATGCAGAACAAACAAAACAGTCTGTAACACCCCTAATAAAACCACAAATGAGTCCAGAGAGAGGATTAGCACTTAAAAAGGCAAGAGATCCAACATAAACGGACTTGTTAATGCTAAAGAAGGAATTCCAGGTGTGTTCTCATACACAGGGGTGCTGAAATACTCTATGAGTAGAGTTAACCCTTGTCCTGCCCGAGGAGGTTTTAGTGCACAGAACACAGTGTAGGTCAGGTGACTGCAGAGGAGATGACCCTCTACATGAGGAGAAATCCTGAGTCACCTACACACAGAGTAAAAGGAACAGACTGTCACAGACATAGCACACCTAATGAACAGTGATTAGTGGCCTTGAGGCCGAGCAGCTGCACAGAGCGATACATACAAGTGAAATCAGTAAGATAATCAAATTTATCCAGTCATTCCTGATAATGGCACATCAGCTTGACTGATGAAGACAGTAGTTGCCTGATAAAGGTGAGATCAGGACAACCAGGGCTGAGCTGATTCGCCCTAGACGAATACACAGAATGGGGAGGGGGAGACAGGTGACCTGAAACAACCCTGATTCCCGGAGACTGCCGAGCTCCGCATAGACAAAGACCGTCTAGTAAAGAAGGAAAAAAAAAATCCTGTCTAAGAAAGAAACTCTAAAAACTGCACACAACCATGAACTAATCAGGTCTACTGCTTCTTATCTACTTAATATATACAATTACCTAATGGAACAGCACCAGTTAAAAGATAAGACAAGAAAAAAGAACTTTACATCTTGTTCTGTCTGCAGCTGCCGCCCGTTGCTATGGCAACAGACATTAAAAGAGATGCCTGCGGAGGATATATACTGAGAAGTCCCAACAAAGGCAGAAATCTTTAGACAAAGAGATAACTGCTTTGTCAAATCACACGGCAGCAATTAATTGCTGCATCAAAGACTCCACGTTAGAGCTTTTTTTTTTTTAATCCAACAAAAGGGAAAAACTACAGACTCCTAGAAAGATCAATAGGTTTCAGGAAATGATCAAAGTTTGACCGGCGTCGCGCCAGCCATAAAACCCAATCAATGTTGACATCCCATGTCGGCTACATGCACTAACTCCAACTAGAGAATGTAAAACTGCATGTCTGACATTATTTTAAAGAACAATAATCACTTTTCTATTAACAGTATAAACAACAACTACACTAATCTTTTACTTCTAAAAGATGACACTTATGTTTAGAAAACTTGCATAAAAACAACCTGAATATTCTGTGCAGCAACTAAGAAAGATAACGACTGTATAACATCCTGCAGAATAGATCCTATGCTAGAGAATAGAAAACCAGAAGTCACAAAGAGAGTCTATATTTACACAAAAGAAAAAAGTAATTAAAATTGTTCTGTAAAAAGTGAGTCTAATCAATCTTCCTAAAAGTTCTTTCTTTTGTCATGAATGGCAAAACAATAATAGTTCCTTTTTTGGTTTAAAGAGCATACAGTTGATAATCCATGGTGTTTCATCTAAAGCTGGGTTCCATATTCACATGAGAACCACATTAATGTTTAAACAGCCACAGACTGTCCGGTCATTCGTCCTCTCCTTCCTCTTTCTGGCTCTCCGTCCGTCCACTCCCTGAAAAACGTGCTTCTCCTCTGATCCGCTCTTCCGCTCGATTAATTCACAAAGTCACTGCCGGCAGCTCCTCTCCATCTATCCTCTCCTCTGTTTGGCTTCCTCCTCTTCTCTTCCCTGCTCTCTCTCTCTCTCTCTCTCTCTCTCTTTCAGCAGATGGTGAAATGGCAGTGCTGCCAGGATGGACAATGGCACTCCTTCATTGTGCTCCTCTTCTCCCCTCACGTCTGTCTCTCATTCCCACTTTCCTTCCACCTCTGTCTGTTAGAGGGACGAGCACGCTGTCTGTCCTCCCCTCCTCCCAGTCTGGGTGGGTGATGCTGCCTCCCATTTTCTCTCTTACCGTCTCTCTCTCTCTCTCTCTCTCTCACTCACACACACACACACACACACACACACACACACACACACACACACACACACACACACACACACACACACACACTCGCGGCTGCTGCCTCTGCCCTCCCCACCTCTTTTTCTCCCATTCTACCTCCTTCCTGTTTCCTCCCCTTCCCCCCACCTCCTCTCTGCAGCCTCAGTCATTTACCAGTGTACATGTGTATGCACAGCAAGATGCTGCGCTCCTGCACATTAATGCACACACTCCAAGGGGAGATGGGGATGTGGAAGAAGGGAGGAGGGGAGGGAGAGAAGGGGTGGAGGGGGTAGATATGTGTGTATGTGTGTGCATGTACACAGATAAAGGGTTGCCCATGTTGGCTATTCAAGGTTCCTCCCTTATTCATGTTTGGTAACCTGAGAAAGAGAGTGAAAGGGGGAGAAAAAGAGAGGGGTGGGGGGTGGAGACAGACAGGGGGAAAGGGTGCACCCTCCCCCTGTGTGCTGTACAGTATAACCTATATAACCTTGATGATAGAGGAAGAATTGGAATAAGAAAGACTTACATTCACATAATAAACATTCCCTCTGTTACTGCTTGACTAAAAGCAGGTTATTACCAGGCAAACACAATAACAACTGAGAGCGATTCTGTAGAGGCAGACAGAAAACAGAGATCCCAGGGATTGGTCAAGACATTCAAGCGTATCTGATGAGAAGGCAGTGTTGCGGAAAGCAGAGGAAACCACCCATAGAGTGCCACAGGAGCCCAGCAGAGTGCATAGCAAGGAGTCCTCAAATGACACCCAAAATGTAAGAGTCCCTGCAGTACTACGTCTGGCCACTACGCCATTATCATGTGGTCGAGTGGTGCACTTGGGGGATGTGAAGGATCAAAGTCAGAGAACTACCAAGAACTAGAGTGTCATTCAAGATAATATCTGTCACCATATGCCACACAGTGATGCAAGTGGTACTGATAAGTATGATAGTGATTGGTGAAGACAGCCCCCTCCACCCGTAGCCTGCACCACGCCTGTAACCAGTGAAACACATGACACACTGTGGCTTAGAGTTGACAGGAAGATATTGTTGTTTTCTTCAAGAGCTTAACATTGTTGCTGACTAATATTTATCTTAAAGACTACAGATCATGTTTAGTTGCCAGTTTATTAGGTACGTGCTACTAAAACTAATGCAGTCTAATCTAATTCTACCTCCTGCCTTAATGAGGGCATTGTTTTCAGTTTTTGAATATACAGTTCAACAGAATCACAAACTACAGCCTTCAAAACATTTCAAGAAAAACTGACCAGTATAACCATCCTGAACATAGAATTTATTGCAGGACTGTTGTATTAGACTGCATTAGCTGTAGCAGCGTGGACCTAGAAAACCAATAACTCACACAATCCACAAAATTTACATACACAGGGCTGCACAATTACTCATGCATGATTACACGCTGTGGCTTTTCTCCCAGTTTCATTCAACTGTAGAATACTGGAAAATACTGAAATATTTCCTTTAGACTGCTTCAGGGGAAAACCTTTAAATACCAAATGTGCAGTAAAAATAGTTTGTTTTCTCAAGTCACTCGTGGAGTGGAACACTATAATGTATCATGCTGTATTGCTCCTTATAAAACTGTGCTTTGTCAAAAATCTGCTGAATAATTCTCATGTTTTCTGCTGTGTATGCTGCCTGGAAACCAATCTAAATGGGTCAGGATAGGCTGCACTTTTTCAATTCAAAGTTTCAAACATTATCTTTTAATGAAGTTTATAAAAGAATTATTGAATTATAATAATGAAAAGAAAATAGAAATGTAGGCCAAATTTGAACATGAATCAAACTGTGAATTATTACACCCCTACTAAAAGCTGCATGTGTTGACAATATGTAGACAACTAATTTTGAGCATTTTTTTCTGCAATCATACAGCCCTACATTTACAATCCATTAAATACATGACCAATTTTTACATTGTGGTGAGAGGAGTCAAACCCTTTGCCACTGTGTCACAGTGTGTTTTTGATTAGCTGGTTGTATCATTTGAATGTCTTACCATATATTCCATTGGCAAACAGGCTGCCTGTGAGTCTGTAACCCTAAAAACACCAAAGTGCAAATCAGCACACGATACACACACACACATACACACAGATCAAGACACACAAAACTCAAGGAGCCAATCACAGCTTGTTCCAATGCCGGCCTTGCAGCTACTTGACTCCCAGCATGCTTTGCTCCCAGGATCAGCTGTGGAGAGGGTCATGGGACCTCCTTGATATAAACGGCCCAGTTGATCAAGCACACAGAGGCACAACATGGACATAAAAACAAAGATAGAGCGAGACTGATTGGGAGAAAGTAATGGAAAGTGAGATAAAGAAAGAATACGAGTGACAGGAGAAAGGCGATAATCCAACGTGCATGTTGAAACACAGCCTGTGGAATGAAAGGAATTAACTGAAAGGGCCGCATGTGTAGGATGTCTGTGTCTCAGCTTGCCCAGTGCAAGTTAGCAAGTGTGTGTTTTGTTTCTGTCTATGCAGCAGATGGAATAACTCTCTGTGTAAGCTCCAGCTAGTCAGTATTTATTAGATGAAACAGTCAGAGACAGAGCTCTGGATCTAATGCACACGCTGCAGGGCCACATGTGCTGTCTGCTCTTACACTGTATGTCTGTATGCATATCTGTGCGTGCATGCATGTGCGTAATCTGATTTGACCTGCCTTAGTCACCCCCTTATGTACACTGGACCAAAAAATGAGCATAGATGAGTAAACAGTAGTAGTGACTGACCTTTTCCATACTGGACTACTGCCAGCCTGAGACACTGTCTGACATCAGTTCACATTATGGAGACAAGAGAGACAATGATGAAGATGATGAGCGGAGAGGGAACAGTGGGATGGAGCGTAACTTACGAGGGAGATCCTCTCTGATTGGAAGAGATGTGCAAACACACACGTACATGCGGACGACGAAATGGCAAACAAATTTTCAAAAATTAGGGGTGGGAGTGAACATTAGATTAGCGAGGCATTCAGGAGGCCTTTCTGCTGGTTTCATAGCTCACCACGCACACAGCAAACATGTGAGTTAGCTATTTTGAGTTGTGCTAGCCCCCCCCTCCACTACCCCCTCTAACCACACTCCCACATCTCTATCTCCTTCCATCATTCCCTTCCTGCTGCCACCCACTGCCTCAATCCGCATACTACTTCCCCCTTGCTGTAACGGTTTGTTTGTCATAGACAGTGTTACCTCCTCACTTAACTTTTTGAGGAACGTACACTCTGAGTACTGACTGAACTGTGTCTGCGGCATCGAGGAGCAAACTGTCAAATGTAAAAATGTTGGCATGCTTTGTCAGGGCTTGTTCATATAATCTCTGATCAGGTATTTCTTGATTAAAGTCATAACTTTCTCAACTTTATATCAACACTCTGATGGCTGCTTGTGCTATAAAAGGTACTAGCTGCTGTGTTTTTGAAGTTTGCCTTGTCTTGTTAGTGTTTCCATTACATTTTCACTTATATATGATAATGCTACTGGTGATTTTCTGAAATCAATATAGGAAACAATCTAGAGCATAAAACAATGATAACAGCTCCAAGAGGTACAGTCCAGGAAATGACAATTTAACCTGCTCCAGGCCTGACATTAACCTAACCCTAAGGCGACCTTTTATGGCAGATGAACAAGTTCTATCTTACATCCAACAACACATTACCTAATATACAGAAGGTTAAAGGAACCCTGATCTGCAAAAAGAGGTGACTTCAGAGAATGCAATCTCAGCTTTCTGCATAAAGAGAGATTGACCATGATAAAGACACAGACATTTCTCTGCTTTAAAGTACATGACAGAGCAGATTCATGCGGATATACTTTACAGGTCAAAGTGACAATCAGAGTCAGCTAATTCTAATACACCATCAACGGTTGTTTCAGTGTGACTTACATTCAGTTTTTTTGTAAATTACATCCAAACTACCCTCGGTTTTCATGTCTGATGTCACACAGGACTTTAAATGAAACTGTGGTTTAGAGCACTGAGCATGTGGCACTCAACCCGAGCAGCACAGAAGGAAACACAGCTGAGGCTCGGTCCTATTGTGTAGAGGTAGAGACGGACAACCACATGCTACGACCTCGAAAACAAACTCCTACAGTTTGTTTCCAGAAAACACGCTCACAAACACACACACATACTGCACGCACATCAGACACAAACACACAGACAAACATACCCCCACGACGGCAGACAGACAGATATAGTACACACAAAGACAAACACATCCTCACACCCACACAAAACTGTCTGATGTCCTGTCAACGGTTTCAACATGTTTACGGCAGCTTAGCACTTCACCACAGTGTTTTATCAATATGAAAGTTTCAAGTATCACAAGACTAATTCAAGGCTAATGTCAGCACTAACATTCACTGCATACAAAAATCAAGGCTTAGTTCTGGAGTGGCTTGTGTGTACGTCTGCGGGTGAGTGTATGGCTATGTGCACAAGGGCACACACCTGTCAAAGTGAAGCTGTAACAATCACAAGTGTCACGCTATGCCGTCAATCAGGACTAAAGCCTTTCACTGGTGATTGATACGGTTTGAGCAGAATTGGACAGATCCAATTTTAATCAAGTGGATTTTGGATTGTGCCAATGCTGTGATAGAGTGGCAGAGATGCTCTGCTCCTGACTGACAGATTGTGTCTCTGGCTGTCCTTTCCACTGTTGTTTACGTCCCTCTGCAGGTGTGTATGTGTGCATAGGTGCACACGTGTCCTGTTCGTCTGGCTCCTGACGTGTCCATTTTTTCGGATCAGTTGTTGATCGGAGCTTCTCTTCCCCTCCATTTCATTAGCGGAGATAACTTCCACCATATAATATCGTGTCAGGGGCTGCTGGTCTGAGCGGCGTGGTTGACCCTGATAAGAAGAACTGAGCCCACTGCTTTCAGTTGCCTCAATCATCCCACATACCCTTGAGTCTGTTTCCATAATAGTCTGTCTGTCCTTCACTCATTCATGGTGAACTTTAACTCCGTCACAGTGACCCTGTTTCAACAAATCTGAGGTGTGTTTCGCTGGCTGGTCTCCAGGGAGACAGAAGAAATAGTGGAGCATAACTGTAAGTTTACGGTGTGATTGTTTACAGATTTATTTGTGTATGTGTGTGTGTGCGCGTGCTGATAGCTTGTGTATCTTATCTCACAAATGATTTACTATAACCTGAAGAGATTCAGCTTGACCCTGACACTACCAGGACTCCTTTACTTACTGACTTCAGTTTTAAACTGCAACTTTATGACTCTTCTTATGTCTATATGATGACATAAATGTAACCATCTTAATTGTCTATATAAGGATTCTTAAAGGTAACAAACTGAATTACTTGTTTTGTTTGACCAACAGTCCAAGATACACACATATTCTGCTAAAACAATGAAAATCTTCACATTTGAGGAGATGGAAGCGGCAAATGTTGACATATTTGCCTTAAAACATCTCAAACAGTTAGTTGATTTTCAAAGTAACTGCCCATAATCGACTAATTGTTTCAGCTCTGACTCAATTTGAGAACATTGCTGTATCTAATAAATAATCAAAAGGGCAATTTAGTGACCTATTCTCTATTCATTTGCTGAAAGAGCCATGAGCTTGGGGCCACTCATTTGACTCTTCATCACTGGCTACTTTAAGCTAACCTACAGTGCGTTAGTGCTTTAGCATACTGTAATATAATGTTGCTCAACTGGCAGAGACTTAAGGTTCAAATACCAAAACCTAAAAAACACGTCTGACAACGCCAGGACGACCGCAAGTTAAACATTTGTCTGATGTGTGCACAGCCACAGTCTGTTCACGAACAACATTTTTTACAGTAACCCGACAGGCTACACCACACCGTATCGTCTTAATATAACACAAACATACGACAGTACCCAGACAGAGCAATGCTTCAGCGAGGCCACAATAGACATAGTTAGTGAACTGTTTCCTCAAACTTTTCAGTAGGTGCTATAACAGCGCTACATTGACGCGCAGCACGCACACAATCTAAAACCATGCCCCAGAAAAGTGTGGTCAACTTTAACGAGCAACTTACCAGCCTCTCTTCCTCCCCTTTCCCCTCGAGTTGTCTCCTCCTGCCCCGCCAAGCAGTTGCTGCGCAAACTTCAGCTTAGTTTCATCTAACAGGATAAAAGGGGTCGATGTTTTTTTTTTTATCCGACTCACACTTTTGATGAACTTCATACGATTTGAGTCTTAACTTCTTCTTTCCTCTCCCTTTCCTTCCCTTCCTCCTCCCCCTCCTGCCCCCCCTCACGGTCACGACAGAAGCCACTTCCGCGAACAAATGGCAACGTCATCTGGCCGTGGATCCTGTGTGTGTGTGTGTGTGTGTGTGTGTGTGTGTGTGTGTGTGTGTGTGTGTTTGTGGTTTGGCCCTGTTCTGCACCTGGCCCATTCACTGCAGATTGCGCAAAAGAAAATGTCCCAAATTGCAAGCCAAGAGCACAGCCCAACTAACTACACAACTTACCTTAAGTAAATACGTGTGATGTTTCGTTTTCTTCCTTTAGTTACCACAAGACCACAATATTACAACATTACTACTGAAAATTTCCATTAGAAAAAACACTTTTGTATCATTATCACCTTAATACTAACGTCATTCTAATTAAAAACAACCTCCTGTAGTAGCCCTATAGTGGTCCTTAATATATTATCATCATAATATATAACATTAATATATATCATAATTAGGGGTAAGTGATACACTTCGATTTATCATGATGTTATCAACAGAAATTACATTTTTAAATATCGGACAAATTGTAACGTGTACAGCAGAATATACATTGATAGTCCTTCCCTATACATTCTGTTTCAGTCCATATGTCTTGCTTGTGACAGTCATTAGTCCCTTTAGTCCCCTCATTGCCATAGCTTTGATAGAGTCATTGTCTAAACATTGATTTTAAAGTGACTAAGACCAGTTTAATGGTGAGAGGAGAAAACTGTGTCTCTGCAGGCCAGTCCATAACCAAAAAAATAAACCAACAACAAACATGCCCTTTAGCAAGACACTTCATTTAACCCCAGCAACTCCAGTGGAACCGCTCATATTTACTTATGAATAATAATTCTTTTTTCACAGAAGACATTTTTGACATGCCACTCTTGAAAAAGCACAGATGCTAATGATAAAATAGATGATGAGTGAAACCCTTTTACCTGCTTCAGTTCTGGGGTCCTGGTGTTGGTCATGATGGCTCACTGTCACACTGTCAGGACTTACTCAGACACCTGAACAGAACAGAGGCATCGTTAGTGCAATTAATGACACCTGTGCTTTAGCTTTTCAATACACACTATTTATGAAATGGACTTAAGTTTACATTATGGAAGCCCATCTCTGCCAGGGAAAAAAAAAACATGAACATATATATATATATATATATATATATATATATATATATATATATGAATGACAAAATTAGTCAAAATTGTGAAATATTATAAATTATATCACAATTTTGTCCTAAATCTGACTTATTATCTCATTATTTTTACTACTCGTGGACCACCCAGGAGATATATATATATATATATAAAATATATATACATATATATATATATATATATATATATATATATATATATATATATATATATATATATATATATATACATATATATATATATATATATATATATGTATATATATATATATGACCAGGTGGTCCTTCCTGTTAGGTGCACAAGGAGTTTCTTGTGCACCTGGCACCCTCAGAACTTCAAACAAATAATTGTTCCTACATTGTAGCCTACATTGCGTATCTTCAACCATCAAAGTGTTCTCAAACCAGTTTCTGTGAATGATACGCAGTGCACTTTGGTTTCAATTTCATCTATTTTCAGAGCAGCGCCAGACGAGCTAGACTCGTTATAGACATGCCAACCTGTGCCACCCACAGGCCAGGGGAGTAACATCGACAAATAATAATACTGAGAAGTACTTGTGTGTCTTGGACCTGGCTCCTCCAACCAGCAGAGGTAGACATGTCACAGTCATCTGTTTATGTTCAGGCGGAAGAAGAAGAAGCGGCTGCTTGGCATCTGTGTTAGCATCATGCTATCCGTGTGTAAATGCCGCAGAGTGACTCATCGTGGATGGACGAGTTGTTGGCACAATTCCTGAACACTAACACTTTACCTAAGGCGACATGTACAACTCCGCATTGCCTTTTTTTTTTTTTTTTTTTTTTTTTTTTTTTTTTTTTACAATACGGACTATCTCTCAGTCACTTCCGTGTACATAAAAAAGGCTTGTCATTAAGACCCGCCTTGTTAAACTCGATTGGCTTTTGCACATCTCGGGAAACCCTTCCTTGTTTGTGATTGGACAGCTAACAACTCGTCTTTTGAGTGACATGTAGTCATAATGGTGTGATACGTAACGAGGACATATGCGGCTCAGGAGTAAGTTGTCTCGCTTTAGATGAGTTTGGTTATGAAATTGTAAAGGCAGTATGTTGTGTGGTGCATGCTAATCGAGGGATATCGACACTGTAGACAAAATATATTGTACTATTTGTGTGTACTTAAATGCTTACGTGCTGCTTGCTTGTTACCAGCGCTGTCCACAATGGCTTAAGTAACCTAGCAAGGAGACTTGGCACAGCTAGCGCAGATTTGTCACAGAAGCGTGCTTTACAGTGCAATTTATATTCATCCTTCATTTATGCCAGGGAAACGAATGTATGCTCAGTTCATTTCATTTAATCTCGCAAGTTTCCAGTGTTACGCAATTTGAAATGTGCAGTCAAGTACAGAGTAGCACGCTGCGGTAACTGTAACTTAACCATTCTGCGGGTTAATGTTAAACTCTAACAGGGCCACCCATATGAGGTGCAGATAAGCCTTAACAAGCAAAGACACTGTCAGTACATGATCTCTCTTTACAGCAGAACTCAGCTGGCAGCTGTCCATTAACCCTTTGCACCCTTCCTTTGCCCACCACTTTTCAGAAAATCTTAACAAGATTTATTCACTCTTGCCTTAAAATTTCCATATCACACTGGGTCAGTAATTTTCTGGCGCTTCAAATACTGGAGGACACAAATGGTGTTTCACATCTGCTTCAGACAGCTAGTTGACAGGCCACACTTGTAGTGTCACCTTGCAGTGTTTGGCTTTTCAGCATGAATACATATCAGTGTGATTAAAGCATATGTAGCCACTGTGGTCCAACCATATAAAGCTAATACACTCATTGAATAGAATTAAAATATTTACCCCAGAGACAATTTCATCATAACTATGCAAGTGCAGCATCATAAATACAGTTAATCATTTCTTAATCCTCAGCTGTTCAATTTCAGATCCAAACCCTCATATTTTTAGAAATAATCTTTGTTTGTTGATGCACTGTCTGTGCTGCTGAAATGCACAAACTGCTCACAGTGTCTCTGTCCTGCCCCCTTCTTGTCTTTCTTTTTCCAATCTGCTCTTTCATGTGTCTTTCTCAGGATATTTCCTCATAGGAAACATATTATGAAGAAGAGGAGGGCCTGAACTGAAGTGAAGCATTTTTGATATTCCAAATGGATTCTTCATGTTGATGTAATCATTAAAAGTTCTGTCATTATAAAAGCACAAAAATCATATAGATTACACAAAAATGTATATGAACAACTTAACATATATTCCACTTTATGCTAAGATGCTATTCTAATGAGTTGTTACTGACTAGAGAGTTATTTTTATCGACATTTGCAGGTCACAGACATTCACATTTGCGAACATATATACATACACAGAAAGCACAAAGGGTTAAGAAAACAGTGTCTTATGTATTTTTCACTCTGTCTCCCAGCTTTGCTCTTCCCAAGCTGAGCAGAGCAGTGGTGCGTGTGAGGAGACTGGCAGCTCACCTCAGCAAAGCAACAATGTCCACAAACCACCAGGGCTCCAGTCCGTCCTCTGCAGCCAATGGGGATACTCCCACTGCAGCCATTCTCATCATAGGAGATGAGATACTCAAGGTGATTTAGTGTTGGTAGATACTTGTGATTTGTACGACTTTTAAGCTGTATTTGTGTGACTGATAGTAACCCACTGAGAATCCTTGAAAGTTTGTGGATTTGAGAAAACCTCAATAAATCTGTGCACTTGAAAGTATGATTTTATTAATACATACTACATCCTAACATGCCTCAGCTCTCTGGAATGCTGTGCAGTCCAGGATCCACACTTCATATCCTGAGGAAAACCCTCTGATGGTTATTTGATGTTGCGGCAGTGCTCAGTTTTAAATTTATTTCTTGAATTGACATGATCATGATTTAAACATAAAGCCTTTGATTTTGTCCAATGTCATGTGTCACCCTTGAAGTATGCTCACTGTGAGTCATTGAGTATTGTCAAGCAAGACCTTGAAGTCATTGACTGTGATGGGAAATATGGGAACTCTGGACTGAAACTGTCTTTTCTTGTCTTTTGTCTCCCAGGGTCACACAGTTGACACCAACAGTGCCTTTCTGACACAAGCGCTAAGGAAGCTTGGGGTGTCTGTGCAGCGCATAACAGTCATACCAGATGTACAGGAAGTCATTGCTAAAGAGGTGGCCCTCCTTTCGCCTCAGTATACACACCTCATCACCTCGGGAGGCATAGGCCCCACCCACGACGATGTCACCTTTGAGAGCATCGCCATGGCGTTCCAAGAGGAGTTGTATCCCCACCCTGAGCTCACCCAGCTGGTTAAAGAATTCTTTGGGGTAGTGGACAAAAACAATGCTGCTATGAAGCTGGCCATGGTGCCTCGCTCAGCCAAACTCAACTATGGAACTGACCCTCAGACTGGACAGCTGCTCCGTTACCCACTGGTGAGTGAGCGCCGGACAGAGAGGGATTACCTTAGTTGTTTCATTAACCTGCACTTGTCAAATGCTATGATTCAAGTTGTTGCAGAAAATAAAATTAGATCAAATTATACCCAACACAGCTTTTGACTGTGTGTGTGTATTACCTTTTCAGTAGGTTTCTTGGGGTAAACACAATTATTTAGCTGACACAGTTAACTCAAGAAGATGTTGAATCAAAATCCTGTGGTGTTCTGTCTGCTGCTGCATTGAGCAAAATAATTACATTGAACATTTACAAAAAGAAAAGTAAACAAGAATGAAAGGTATACAAGTATTTGTGTTGCAGTTCACATGTTGATAGTTTTCCTTAATAAAGTCACATTAACCTGCACTAATAAGGGATTTGAATGTATCATTTTATCATTAATGGAATGAAGTATTCATACACCCGTACAGGGTGTACCCTGCCTCTCGCCCAATGACAGCAGGGATAGGCTCCAGCCCCCCCACGACCCTTAATGAATAAGCGGTATAGATAATGGATGGATGGATGGAACTATTCATACAAATGTGTGCAATTGTAAACACAACATTGAATTTATCCAAACACACTCAGAGCATATGATTCACAAGGGGCCATGCTTTCCTTGATAAAACACAATGATAAGATCAGACAACAGCAACTGAGCACTCTGGTGAAATTTAAGGAAACATCTTTCAAGTAGAATAAAAAGACATGAAAAGATACCGTATCTCACTTATCATATCAGATTAATATCAATATGAGATTACATGCACACACTTGTTCTGTACATAAGCACTCTAACACACACTCACACACCGATTGTATGCCATTGGGGGGCAGTTTGGGGTTCAGTATTTTGCCCAAGGATACTTTGGAATGGAGGAGCTGAGGATTGAACCACTGACCTTCCAATTAGTGCGCGATCCACTCTACCCCCTGAGCCACAGCCACACACACAATCATCAAACCTGAAGGTTTAGGAAAGTGCTGACCATCTGGCCTATATATTCTTACTGTATATGTTGTGTTCGTCCCCTGTTCCCAGGTCAGCGTGCGTAACGTCTATATCTTTCCTGGGATCCCGTCTCTGATGGAGAGGGCATTCAATGGGCTGGAGCACCTCTTTGCTTCTTCAGGGACCACTTTTCACACTCGTGAGGTAACACCTACACCAAACCTGTCATTAACAAAATATCCATCTGAATACTGTGATTTCATAGTACAAGAAAAGCCCACCAAAAATCATTGCACTAGGTGTTCGTGGATGCGGACGAAGCGGAGATCGCTCCTGTGCTGACCAAACTGCAGGCCGGTTGGGGTAGGAGGGTGGCTCTGGGCTCCTACCCTGACTGGCTGAGTAACTATCACCGAGTCAGGCTGGTCCTGGACTCAGACAGCCAGGAAGAGGTGGACAAAGCCCGGGCACAGCTGCTGGAGGAGTTGCCCAAGGGGAGCGTGGTGCCCTTAGTCACTGACCCAGTGTCCATCGCCACTGCTGAGGTGTACACACTGGCCAACAGCGGTGAGAAGGGGAGACAGGGTGTGGAGGGTGGTTGGAGAGGATAGTTAAACTGTGTCAACTTAATATAAAGTGAATATTGAAGAGAACTACTAAACTTTACACAGGCATTGGGACCAATAAGAGAAGCAAAGAAATTAAAGTAATTATAGCTGTAAAATCATAGTGGGTTATAAAAAACGAATATAACTGGTTTGAGACTGAACAGAGAATCGAATCATGCCTCAATAAGTAAGATAAGACTAAGGACAAGCAGATATTTTTACTCTAAATTTGACATAGAAATGAGGGATCACTGATATTGCACCTAACAAAATTTGACTACTTTCCCTGTAAAGTGTCTGCTTGCTGTGGATTTTATTTCCCACAGGCACACCGCTGGGTGAGAAAGTTATGTCTGCTCTGAAAACGATAGAGGCTGCGCTGGATCAGTATTCAACAGAGGAAGTCTGCGTCGGCTTCAACGGAGGCAAAGACTGCACGGCGCTGCTTCATCTCTACTACGCTGCACTGAAACGGTAATAGGAGGGAGGGCAGAAGACCAGATGAGACAATTAGAGTATTTCAGAGTAGGAATGATTTAATCAGGACAAAACAAATGACCTGAGAGAGAAGAGAGGAAGATTCAAATTAAAAACATAATGATACCACTTCAGCACAGTGGGGTGTAACGTGAAGAAGGAAGTGAAGAGGAAAATGAGGTGGAGAGAAGCAACTAGACACAGAAAAATCTTGGACAAGACAGACACTACTTTTTTGAGTTTTCTTGACCTATACTGGACAGATAGTGGGAGATAATGATAAGGAGAATGGAGACTTATCTAATCTTTTTCTGTCTTACTGTTATCAATCTTTTTTTAATGTCTCTTGTCTCTCCTCCTGCCACTCTCAGGCGGTATCCAGATAAAGACAAGGTAAAAGCTCTGTATATCCGTATCGTCTCCCCATTCCCAGAAATGGAGAGGTTCCTCCAGGATACAATAAAAAGGTGAGTGTTTGGGGGTGATTGTTTTTTGCAGATTCACTTTATGTATTTTTACATCTACTCATTATTTGGCATTGTGTCTCCCATTGTGTCTCCCATAGATACGACCTGGATCTGTTCTCTGTGGAGGGCAGCATTCGGCAGGCGTTGGCCGAGGTGCAGGAGAGGAGGCCTGAGCTGAGAGCCGTCCTGATGGGGACCAGGAGGAGTGACCCCTACTCGCACACACTCACACCCATGTGTCCCACTGACCCCGGCTGGCCAAACTACATGAGAGTCAACCCGTTACTGGTGAGACTCAAACAAACTCACTCAAATTAACATAAAGACAATCTTACATACAACTGCGTAGTTTACAAAGTACAGAGCAAAACAACTAATTCTTCTCTGTGAAACAGACATGTAAACAAAGCACTAGTGATGGATTAAGTAACACCTTCACCTACTACTACTTCACCTGATTTTTTATTTTTTTTTTTATCTTAAGAGCACCTGCAGACATTCATTATAATCATAAAAACCAAGCAGGCCTTAAGTTACCCCACTTTATTTAAAGCTAATGTATATGTTGCTGCAGCTTTGATACACATCTATTTTCACACCTCTAACCAGAGTTCTGTATTACGAAGGAAGTTTAATCTACTCTGGTTTAACTTGGGGTTATCAAGGGAAGTCAAGGTTGACAAACCCTGGCTGCCTCAGTCTGTGTTAAACAGTGCTATGATGGTGGTTAAATAAAATGAATCATTGTTAAATTAATCAGAGTTTGTGTGTGTGCATAAAACGGGCATGCACTGTACTTGTCATGTGAAGAGTGCGTATTAATTCTGTCGGTTTGCAAAGAATTTAAAGAGACTCTTAACAGCAAAATGTGAAACCATGGCCGCCAACAAAGCTAGGAAGACTTGTTTTCTAGAATCTTAATTTGTAACATGAGATGTAAGGACATGTAAAACGTGATAATTATTAGGATACTTCAATTATAGTCAACACACGGGCCACATTTCTGAAAATGACCCGTTACCCACTGTAAATAATGTTCTGCCTAGAACACTCAGGCTGTACCGTATGAATGTAATGCTGTTATGTAAAGTATTGACTTCATTTTAACAATAATTTCAGCTGCAGCCTCAGTGGTATGTAGTCTACAGTTACAACAGCCTGTAACATCGTATTGTCTTTCAGGAAGGATTATTTATATTGTATATATTATAGAGGATAATGCTAAGTTAACCGTGAACATAACCTGCTCAGAGCAGTTTAGAGAGCGTAACCTTTCCACCTTTCATAGTACAAGTTAAACGGGAGGGAGTTACTCCTGAAGTTACCCGGATAAGCCAGCAACTTCGCTATGTAGTCCACACCTCAGGCAATTTCCCCTTGTTACGCTTAATGTTATTCATCACCTTGATTTAAGTTTCAGAGCACGGTGTGTGAACTGTCATAACACCTGCATAGTTTAATGCAATCCAACAGCCCCTCAGTAATTATGCATAGTTTGTTCTCTTTATACATACACATATAAACAGTAGTTCACCTGTACAATAGACAACAATACAATCCATGCCCAACACAAACTAATCACAAAAGCCACAACAGATGTGAAGCATTAAAAGCTCCACATATTAGAAGTTGCTGCAGATCTGTTGTGTTGGATTGTACGTGTTGGTTGCAACGTCTACTGTTGTTGCTCCATCTGCTTAGTCTGACTGAAGAAAAAGAAGTGCAGGAATGAACTGTCACCTGTTTCATTTGAATTAATAAAATGTATTTTGAAAATGCAAGTCATTGTAGAATGGTAGTTCATGGATACACTGTGACAGCTGAGATGGTAGAATACATACATGTATCGGAAACTCTGATATGTTTGCAGCCCTTTATCACAGCGCATCTCACGAGTCAGTCACAAACCAATTAAATTTGATGTCTTCCAACACTCAACAGGACTGGACGTATCACCACATATGGTCGTTCTTGAGGACATTATACGTGCCCTACTGTATTCTCTACGATAAGGGGTAAGAACGCACCCATCCCCTCATTTTCCCGCATGCTCCTTTTTATTTGAGGTTGAACAGCATCACAGCTGCAGCGCACAACTCCCCGTTCTTATTACTTCCGTGTCGACCCGCAGGTACACTTCGCTAGGCAGCATGGACAACACCTGTCGAAACCCGGCCCTCCAGACTGTGGACGCGAGAGGGGTGACGCGGTACAAGCCAGCCTACCTACTGGAGAACGAAGAAGAGGAGCGAAACTCCCGTGCCTGATGTAGTGTCACTTCTTACAGCGTCACCTGTTGCAGATGGAGCCAGATTTTCAGATCTCAGATCACCACTTGCACACATTTAACTCTGTTAAACATAACCTGGATATTTTTTATAGTCTTCTTGTGAATATTTACGAAAGACTGAACACATCTGACTGCAGAATGAGATTGTGAGGGAAGTCTGGTTGTGTGTCTGTGTGTGTGTGTGTGTGTGTGTGTGTGCATATATTTGTTACTTGTGTGTACTTGTGAGTCTAAAGTAATGGCTCTCTTTGCTGTTGAATAAAACATCAATCTGTGTCATCTTTTTCTATTGTCATGTTACTATTTTAAGAGGAGTCTCACACACAAATGGCAGTCTGCAGGGCTTTCAATATAGCTCCTGATTTATCTTATTCATGAGTCCATTTGTCTTATTTCTAAATCCAATAAGACCAATCTGGCCAGAAAGACAGCCTCTATCAAAATGTATTAGTAAATAATGTGAAAAGGTTTTCTGTCAAGGTGAGAAAATCAGGTTTTAGAAACTTGGTGCACAGCAGCATGGACAGACTACTGAAGGTCAACCAGCAGGCTCGTATTGATTCATCTGTGGCTCACACTGAATATCCATAATTGCAGACCGCGGTGTGTTAAAACGGAGCGTCTCTCCAGGCAGCCTTCACTGGAGGAAAAAAAAAAAAAGCCTCCACTGTGATGTTGTAGTTCTCTTTGCGCACCTCACGGGCGCGTTGTTCTCACGTTTTCCATTTAGCGCCCGTGATTACAATAAATTACCTTCTCTGTTTCCAGACATGATTGAATCCAGGCTCATCGATCCGCGCCTCTCTCTCTCTCTCTCTCTCTCTCTCTCTCTCTCTCTCTCTCTCTCTCTCTACCCCGCCTGTAGATTAGTCAACGCCGCTGCGGCGAGGATCGATACCGGCCGATCTAATAAAGCGGGTCGCTTACGAGGCCACCGCGGGGCTGCACACACTGTTACACCAGCAATTACCACCTCCAGCCCAGCCCCTCGTACCACCCCCCCTAAACTTATCTGTCCGGGGCTTCACGGCTTGCTTGATTTATTAATAATAACAGTAATAAAAGAGGCAATGAACAGAGGCTTCGTAATCACAGCAGAAATGTAATGGTGTGTGTTTTGGTGGTGCGGTAAACGCACCGGGACATTGTCTGGAATGATGATATTTGTGTGGAGGAAAATTAGATTCCTATAGACTCACAATGCGTATGAGGTCGGCTCCACTTATATGACTCAAACTTTGTCCTACTTACAGGGAATAGAAGTAGGCTATAGACTGGACGCAGTATTTTGACTTTTAATTAGTTGATAAATGACTAATCTAAAGGCATTTTTTACAGTGCCTTCATAGTTAATTTCTTCTGTTTGTGACTTTCCAGTTTCTCAATATTTTCTCTATTACAGGCTGTTGCTGTAAAGTAAGTCCAGTGCACCTACATTATTCTGCTTTGCTCATAGCACATATGACTTTTATAGTGATTTGGAGTTTTTCCTGAGAAGGCATATCACTTGCAGGAACTCAGTTGTGAAAAGTAACTAAGTGCATTTACTCAAGTACAGCACATACTTGTATTTTACTTGAGTATTTCTATTCTATACTACATATAACATTTGTGATTTCCCATTTAAACTTCTCAAATTGTTTCATTTAAATAGTTTAGGTCAGAAGAGGTAAAGTTTTATCATAAAAAATAATAAAATATTTCTTTCATCTTACCCTATTAATCATCTCAGGACCCCTCAGATTTATCTTGTGACTGTTCAAAAGGGTCTGACCCCCAGGGTGGGAATCGCTGGACTAAACTACCTGAATGTAGGCTATAAAGTGGCTGAAACTTTCTCCACATCAAAATGCTGCTTATTCCTTACTTTATTAGTATTGCAATATACTGTAGTATCACCAGTATAGTAATATACAATATCACAAGGACCAGTTCCTGCATGATGAATACTTTTACTTTTTATACTTTCCTTATAATGATTCTGCATGTAAACTCAAGTAAGGTTTTATATGCTAATAGTGGAGTATTTTTACACTGTTTTATTGATGTTTTGTATTTACTGTCACTACAAGGATTCCAGGGACACTACATTAGTTTTGACATTTGTATGGTATCTGTCTAAACTTTATTACTTTTGTCCTCTTATTCCATTGTCTTCCACACTTCCATCTTCATCCTCTTTCAGTTGTCACTCCATCACTCTCATTTACCTGTTTCATCCTTCACGCCTGTTTTGGCTTCACTACTGTATCCACACACTATCTACTGTAGTCATCACACCACTTCCTTCCTCACTGCCTTTCCTGTGTACTATAACTTTGGGTTTTGTGTTCAGTTCTTCTTATGAATTTTAAAGGTTTTGATTTTGACCTAGAGGACTGAGTCAGAAAAAAACATCCAGGGTGACATAGTGGGAGGATATGCGTACTGACTTCCAGGGACCCAAAAATGTGTGGACTAAAATACTTTTGTGTGTGTGTGTGTGTGTGTGTGTGTGTTCAGCTGCATATTTATGAATGTCTTTTTTTTATTATTATTTTCATTTCACACTGCTCTGCTTTTGAAACGGGGCTTGTTTGAAATCTACAAAACTGCAAACAAAACATTCTCGAAATTCTGATACAGCAACTTTTGTGTCATCTGAGACAAAGAGGAACAAGCAGGAATAAAAAGTGGCTATTTTTTCCCCCCTCCTGTGCATATTTAAACTTAATTGGTTCTCCAAAGACAGATTTTGGTTCAGCTGGTGGAAGTAAAGATCAGAGCCGCCACTTAAGGTGATGTGAGGATAAGAAGAGGTGGGGTGATCAGGGTAAACCACCTGTGCATTAGACCCATAATTCCATGCTGCTCTCTCAGTACTCTCCAGCGTTTCTCTCCAAATCTCCCAGGTGGGACTCTTAAGTTATAACAGAATCCACAGAGCTAACGGTGTGTGTGATATGGACTCAGCATGACTTAAGATCACACTTGGTGTGACTTTGTACAAAAACATGTGACAAGCTTTGATATCGGAGCGAACTATCCATTTCAGATGCTCAGATGTGAGCCTGCCTCAGTGGCTGTGATGCCTCTCTCTAAAGGAATATGTTCCTAATCCAATTCCTCAGCAGTTCCTGCAGTGTAAAACGAGACTTGAAGCAGCATGAGACAGCAATTCAGGCGCTGTCCTAGGAGGGATGCTTAACACAGAGAATGAATCGACACTCCATTGTCAAAAAGCATCAGGAGAGAAGGGGGTGGGGGGGCGCCTTGAGTCTATGCAAATTACCAACCCATCTGCATGTAAAGCCAACCGACCAGAACACAGGAAATAGGATGTTCAGTATCAAAGTGTCACACATTAAAAGTGGATGAAAGTAAGAGAGAAAGAAAGGAAAGGGAGGGAGCGTGAAGACGGAGGCTGCTTTTTGCTTGCTGCCATGTGAAGTGTGACTGACTTAGCTCGTTTGTGTCTGGTTTTGGTGCGATCAAATAAAAGGCAGTCTAATAATCCTAAGTTTGTCACAGCTCGCAGTCCGGTTTGCGAAGAACCAAGGGCTCCCACCCCCTCGCTCGTAGCCGCACACATGGGACGCATTCAGAAATGCCTTTCACGCGGTGGGCTGGCTTTAATGTAAAGGCCCAGGATCTGTGAAGCTTCAACCAGCATGCTGAAAACTGATGAGAAAAAAAAAAAAAAACTCAGCTCGGCTCAACTCAACTGGAGCTCATTTGCACTCAACAGCCATAACTTAAACATGGTGCAGGGTGTTAGAAAGATGAGATGTTTAACACTAGAAAGGCACACTCAGTGTCAACTGACTCCTGTTTTTATAGATTAGGACTGGATTTTAGACGTTTGGAAAGTCATTCCATGACTTTTCAGAGACCAATTTTGTGCACAAATCAACGTAAAATATTCAAAATTAGTCACAGAAATGGTATTTATCTCTGTTTACCTCCTTCAGATGACATCTTGTTAATCTTTTAAGTATTAAAACTTAGTGCTTGAAATGTTTTTCTGAGTGTCCTTGGGTTTCTCTTAGGTACAAAATTTTAAAATTAATGGTTGTGAATGAGAGGGTGTGATACTGGGCGATCATAGTCTCTAAAAAGGTTGGCATATTAGCTTGTATGTCTGTTGACAAGTGCTCTTTGCTTGAGCTAAACATCAAAACACCTAATGGGTGTGTTTTTTACATCCATAATAATCTGGTCCATCCGCATTTATCACTGTTTGTGCGACACACTGGAAGTACCTGCTTCGTGAGCATATAGCAGAAATAATTACACTGTTACTGGCAACCTGACACGTGTAAAGGATGCGGAAAAGTGTGTGACACAAGCAGGCCCGGTTAGTTTAGACTTTATTTAGAACAAACGAACACCGAAGAGGAAATAAAAGCCCTGACTATTATTCATAACCTGGAAATTAAATAGCACACCGATTCATCAAGGCTAGAAAATTATTCAATGATAATCCTCAGAGGCTTTCACAACCCCAAGTCTCACACAAAGAAACACTGAGCAACACATGAAAACTGGCAAGGGAACCTCATATTTTTTATGCTTCTAACAAAACTCTTACTGTACGTGATGCAATAAGTCACCTTCTATATAGTATACAGTTCATAAAAAAATCAAAACATTCAATTAAAAAGGATTTCAGCTCTAGTGTCCATTTCAGAGTATGTATACGTAAATGTGTTGTCAATAGACTCATCTTTTTCAAGTAGTTTTCTTTCTATAATTTTGGCTGCATGGCTTCTTCTCTGTTAGTTCTGAGGTAAAGTGTGGTAGAACTATTGATTGGCTCTGAGGGCCATTGAAAATGCTCCTATATTCATCACTGGCAACACAAGTGAAGTGAAACCTCCCAGAATAACAAGGGAGGATATTCTTGGATTGAATCTTTGTAAGTAGAGGGTCTTCTGTTATAACCCACTTCACAGATTTAGCATCTTAAGTCCATTTTTTTTACCCTCCACCGCATAAAGGGTCAGATATTCACCCTGGGAAATATATACTGTATCTGATTATAAAGTATTGAAAAAGTAGACGCAATATGTGCAAGAGATGTCAAGTGACATTATGCTCGATGGGTGGAGACTTTAACATAGTCCTTGATCCTGATCTTCTTAAGAGCTCTTTTTTTCTGGACTATATAATAAAGCAGGCAGAGCTGAGACGTCACCTTGAGGAGTAAATAACACTCAGTGCTGCTTACAGACATCTGCACCCCAACACTTTTCCCGCTCACAGAGCCTCTGCTTCTCCGTGCCAGAAGATGTGGTGTTTTACGTCCAGAGCTATGAGATTGAGAGGTCAGAGAGTTTCAAACTATGATTCAGAACCACTTCCTGATGCGAAAATGTCTTTGGAAGTTGGCAGATGTGGACATTTGTGGGCAGGAATGACAACTAAAGATTAGATTAGTGAGCTGGAAAGATCAGTGGAGCTTACGTTTTACCCAAAGGCTATCAATTACATTTATAGAGCCATCTCTGCGAAAACTTTCAAAATACTGCATTACTTTGATGGTAAAAGTAGTAAAGAAGCGATTCAATAACTCCATCAAAGTAAATACTGGTCTAAAATAGTAAACTTAAAGTACAGTTTCAGTGCTGGCTGAATTATTCCTTTCAAAATCCTGAAGCCTTAAGAAAGTCAGATTGGCCTTGTAATACTTCACTTCACTGCCCAGAGGAGAAACAATGCTTATTTTTAATGGATGCTGTGACTTCAGTTAAGCAAAGATAATAATAAAGAAAGCCAACAGGTGAATTCAAAATCTTAAAACACGTTTGTTTTTTTTAAATCAAGGACGTCATGATCTTGAGGCGTTTTATTTTCCAAAGAATTCTGAAGGACACTTCCTGCAGCAGGGGTGCTGTCTCGCCTCACCTCAGTTCACCCTGGTCCTGCAATATGTGAAGTACGCACTGGTCAGGATTCACAACAAGAATGTCGCTGCTGATCAAGGTGTTGATTACACGCTGAGAGACTCTTAACTGTGACAAAACATCCTTCCAAAATTCAAGGAAAGGCTTGAGGAGCGTGTGTCTGAGATGTCTTCTCGCTGCTGGACAATAAGAAAGAAAGGAGAAACATGTCACCCTGAAGTGACCTGAAACTACCTCAGATCTGGTTGACTCCTTTGACTCTTGACAAATGAAATACATCTGTAAGTAGTTTTTTTTTTTAAATTACAAATCTTAAATGAACTGTAACTATACAGTCACAAAATCCATATTAAAATGGCTATGAATTGTCGCACAAATGATGGTAAGACTGCAAGGAAAATAAGCATTGTTTGTTTCTATTAATAGCCAGTGTTTTGTATTTCTGAGGATGATATCAACACCGGCAACCCGAGCCTTAAATATTCAGCCGAGGTGCAATTAAATACAGGCCAACTTGTGGCTACAGAACCTGCTGTGTTGAAATTTGATTCAGTGTAATTACAGTGCAATTTGCGGAGAAGGGATCTGCAGTATGGATATGTAATATGGAATTTTTTTTCCTTGTCGGACAGATAGTTAAAAACTAAATTTGTCGTGCCAGAAATTGTTTATGATCACAGTCGTCCCAGGAAACCTCGGGGGAAACTTTGACGTGGGATTTTCATGATTTTCTAAATTTAGATAATCTGGCAACATCTGTCCATAATTATGAAGTTTATTTTGGAGGGTGAGTTCAGTTCCAGCCAAAGTAAATCAGCCACACGATGGAATTGTTACAAACATCAACATCAACAGAACGAGTATGAAGAGATTATGAAAATATGAGACATTTTTGGTGTAATTGTTTGAGCATTTCCTGTCAGGAATCAAAGGTAAAGCATAAAGAAACCCCTATCTATCACACTGTTAAATAAAGGCTTTGGTCTGTGCATGCTTTTGCTGGAATAAACAGCCGTACAGTTTCAACACACACAAGATGGGAGTGGACTGCTGCTGCTTTTGAAGTCCATTTTATCATCTAAAAGTATCCCTCTCTTTCCGCTGATTTCAATATGCTTACTTCATCATTCACAATGGAAAAAGAATGAAAACATGGGCTTTGGAAATGTACACGTGAAGGTCAAAATCAGAGCCAGTTCATAACAACATGCCTCAACAGTGACAAACATGTCATCAGAAGAGATCATAAACCATGAAATAGGAGCATTAGCCCTATTATCCAGGAAATTGCCTTTCTGGCTTCACAAGAGGATCGACATTACAGCCTATATAAATGGAAATGCATTTACAGCTTATTTGGATGTACATTTCTATATTTAAAACACTAAACAAAAACATCTCCTCTTGCTCTGTATTCAACCTCAGTCCTGTGTTTGGTGAAAATAAATACAGTGGCTACTTTAAGGTCGATGTATTGGCAATGATGCTACAGGGTCTATTAATACCGAAAGTCTACTGGGTATCTGAGTCTTATCAGGCTTTGGCTGCCCATAGATAAAAACTCAGCTCAATATTCCACTAGGTTACTCACATTACAATGGCCTCTTACACCACAAGGTCATTTCAAGTCCCCATAGTCTCCTTATCTCCACTCCTGTGTATTACACTGGATGTGTGTGTTCCACAAATAAAGTTATATATGTGTGTGTGTTTGTTGTCACTGAGACCTGCGGTCGCATAAAATATTAATACTCCAAAAACTGAAATGATGATCGACTCTTTGTGTTTTAATGCAATCATATTTATTTTGTTGTCTCGCCACGTAAAAAAGGCTCAGATTGCAGTTGGCTCTTCACAGAAGAAGCTACATTCTTCACTAAAATGTGAAAGCAGAACACAATACACTCACACACACATAAAGAAATTGGGAACAAACTCCTAGTAGTACATAATTGTAAAAAATCTACATCACTGAAATTATTTAACTAATTTTCAGACATTGGTTTTAATCATCCATTTAGGAAAAAATTTACGTAATAAAATAATGGCATGACTGGTGTGATCTGAGAAAAAATATAAAGTGCTAACAATGTAGTTTGTCAAGACAGAATAAACTGTACAATTAAGCTACAGATTTTCTGAGCTCAAGTCACTCAAATATTGTGGGGAAATAACTATGTAACAAATTTATAAACTTCATTTAATTTCAATGAAAAATACACCCATATATTATCTTTAAAAAAATCTGGTAAATTAATATTTAATTCATTATGATATTTTTTAAAAAATTGATGACAGTGAATTAAAGTGATTTCTTTTAAAAACAATTTGGCAAAAAAATGAAATAAAGTCCTCCATTAATTTCTTTAACTTGGGAAACTACATTGTAGCAGACCAGTAAACCAGTAAATCCATATAAATCTAGAAAATAAATCGTTTGTGTATGCAAAAAAAGGTAGTTTTTGTCAGACTTTTGCACTTAAATATCAGAGATCTCTCTTACGAAACTACTGAACAATATAGTTAATATATGTCATTGTGCAGAATATATTAACTATACAGTAAAACCTAAAATCATCAAGATCCTGTGTAAAAAAACCTAAAAAATGTGTATATCCGCACACCTGGTAGGTCAACAAGAGCATCAACCATACGCCTCCTCAGTGGTCTGCAGTGTGTTCAGTGAAGACAGACACAATGATGCTCTCCATTTACCCATAAACCCCCCTGTTCTGCGTTTCATTCTGAAGCAGAGAGAGGGGTGGGGAGGCAGAACAACAGGGGGGTCCAATCAGAGAGGAACAAACTTAGTCCCAGGTCCCATTATTACCATACACCACCACAATCTAGTGTCCAGTTTCTGGGTTTAGGCCAACCCAGTCCAGTTCCAGTTAAACCAGTTTAATCCCAGTAGGGGGCGCAGCAGCCTTGCCTGACTGTTCCAGAAGATTCCCTATTTTCTCCTAAAATGCCACTTTTACCCCAAAAATCTAATTAGTTATAAAGGTTTGACACATTTATCAAACGCAGATGCAAATGAGGCAGTTACGAAAATGAGTAAGTCATTTGCGTCAGGTCACATACAGCATGTTAGAAAAGACCAAAAAAAAAAGTCACCAGCTAACTGAATGACCTCCAACCTGAGCCACTCAGTGCAGTAGTATGTGTGTATTTGGCCAATTTTCAACTGGAGGCAGGTTCTCAAACAGAAGCAAATACAACAAAATAAGTAGAAACTGAGAAACGGGATGAGAAACAAGAGATGAAAAGGTGAGAAAACTTTGTTGGAACAAGTCCCGACAGACTCATTGTTCTTCTGGCAGAGGAAGAGTGGGACATGAGTCTTATGACAAGGCCTAGCTCTATGTGTAATATTCCACGCTACTACTTACACAACAGGTTGGAGAATAAAATAACAAGAAATGAATCACCATGATTCGGTGTGTCAGTCCCTGAGTCACTATGGCCCCATTTTGGAGAAGACACCCGATTCTTTCTGGAATTTCACAGGTAGAAACAGCCACAAAGTAATATGTGTCATTTGCAATAGCTTAGCATGGATTGCATTGTGTCATTCATCATCTTGAGTGTAGATTTCATTGTGTACTTGAATGTCTGAGTTAAAACTCCCGATCCCAAGGAGAAGAACAGGTGCGAGGTCAGCGGTGAGGACGGACAGGGAGGTCAGGTAGACAGCCGGAGGAGGGCGAGCATGAGGAGGAGTGGAAGTGAAGCTGTCCTCAGTGAGCAAGCACAACTTTGAGGTGCAGTTACTGAAAGAGAAATGGAAATTTATGTGAAACTGTATGTATGATATACAGTATGTGGCCAAAAGTATATGGACAGGAGTTTCTTTCACTTTGGGGCCGTTTGGGGCCACGACGAGCCTACTACTTAACGGCAACACTCTGGGGAAAGCTCTTTGTTTGTCTTCTAAGTTTGCTTGGAATAACTCAACTGGCCTTCACAGAGCCCTGACCTCAACCCTTTCCAACACGCCGACTGCGTTCCAGATCTTATTTCCCAACGTCGGTGGCTAACCACACTGATGCTCATGAGGCGAAATGGAATCAAAAATCCCTGAAACCAGGCTCTACAATCTCGTAGAAAAACGTCCCAGAAGAGTGGAGGCTTTTATGGCAGCACATTAATGCTCATGGTTTTGGCAGGACATGTGACAAGAAGCACTTGTGGATGTAATGAGCAAGTGTTTTTTGGATTATATTTTTCATTTGACTTATTTCCATTACTGATTAATCAACACTTATTTTATGTATGTTCTCATTTTCATGTTCATTGTACTTGATAATGTTCCATATTCTTGCTCTTGCAACAACTGCTACAACAACTTCATGAAATAAAGCACAAATGATGAGACATATATACTTTAATCAAAGATATGTGACTATGCAGACACAGTATAAAGATTCTCAAGCTTAACAGTACGTTGTGGTTGAAATATCGCTTCTCACCTTGTATTTGTTTTGAACCCTCTGATGCTGTAATAGGAGAGAGAGGAGAGGGAGAGCGAGGAGAGAGGAGATTTAGATAAAGTTGAGGCAAAGAAACAAGTTGCTGATTAGTCATTTTTGCATGCTTAACTTTCTCAATAAAGCTACTGCTTTGTGGAACAAAAGGAGCAAGAAACAGACAAATGACCAGGGGAAGGTATTTACCATTACTCAAAGCCTAACGCCATGAAAAATGAGTACTGACTGGCTGTGCAACCCTAAATATGTCCCCTATGCAAATTCTCTTAAAGGTCGGATAAAAAAAGAGCTTGAGAAGCATGGCAACAGGAAAAGATAGTGTTATGTAAATTAGGAAGAGTAAGAATGATCGAGATTATACAGAGGGGATACAGGAAATGAAAAAGAAAGGGGGTGAGAAGAAAAAACACAAGAAAATTCAAAATGACAGAGCGAAACCAAGAAGTGGACAGAAGATGAAAGGAAGAGCGGTGGAAACTCGAGTGAGAAAGTACGGAGGAAAAAAAGAAGGTTGGAAAGATTGAAACAAGGTCAGACAGAGAGAGAGAAGGGAGGGAGAAAGAGAGACGGGATAGGGGGGTGTTTGTGTCTGGGCGTCACTTTCTCAGCAGGGGGCGGACTAAAAGGAAATAATGGAGGGAAGGATGGAGGGATGGTAGGAATGGAGGGATAGGGAGGGGCAGGAGAGCTGGAATGAATGAGGAAAAGGACAAAAAACAACAACAATAACAAAAATACAGGTGTAGTGAGACTAAAAAGCGAAAATGGTTAAAACCGTCCTTGGGGGGAAAAAAAAAAAAAAAAAAAAGAGCCGCCATGTGTAACATCAGCGAGAGAGGACAGGAGGGTCAGGAAACAGGGATGAGGCTGCACAATTGCAGCTGTTATTAAATCGATCCACAGCCTCAAGCCCACCTCTGACACTGCAACCCCAAAGGCTGACACAAACACACACAAGCACACACACACACACGTGTTTATTGATGTCTCCAGGAAAACTACCACCTATCCACATCCCATAGTGACTGACTGAGATTATGAGAGAGGAAATGGGACACTCCAAAACTCATCTGTTACAGCGCAGTCACACACACACAGAAAGGATTTATTAAATGAGGGCTTAGCAGAGAAACACAGTGTTTGTCTGTAATATCTGTCTTGTTGTACCTACAGGTCTCTGCAGCAACATGTCGCTCCAACAGACATGAACCACTAAATTACTCCCAGGTTCTGTACAACTAACGACCATCTAAGGGTTAACGAAGCATTAAATAGCATGCAGAGTCTGGGCCCCTCACTGGGGCAGCGTGTGTGTGTGTGTGTGTGTGTGTGTGTGTGTGTGTGTGTGTGTGTGTGTGTGTGTGTCTGTGAGCGTTAGCATGAGTGCTTGTAGGCAAAATCAAAGCAAACAAAAAAGAATAATACTCAAACATTTCATGCATTATATAGCGCTGCTGCACTTGCAAAAAATAAAACTAAAAATCGTGTCTATGATCTTGAGTTAATTTCTAATTTAAAAAATGCATATCTGCTGTCAAGCCATATTTTAATGTAATTTAATGATCAAAGAATATTTATTAATTAGTTGTCCTTTCAAGTTCAAATTGTGTTGATAAAACAGAAGCATACAATAGTGTATAATTTTAGCATTTTAGCATGGAAAGATTAAAATCAATTAACAGGGCTTCCACTGATTTATAACAAAATCTTTTTTAAAAAAGTTCAAACGTTTGGAAGTTTTTCTGATTGTAGACATCTTGGATGCAGCAAACATATATTATGGTCGTTGTAAAAAAAAAAAAAGAATTTGACAATATGACAATTAAATATGTTTTCAAATCAGACATGTAACTTTGTTTGGTTGAGGGAAAACTGTACTGCACATTATTAGTTCGCGTTGTGTGTAATGCCACGCCGCAGTTCGAAACTACAAAATACTTGTGTGCTTAAATGCCTCGTGTTTACCCGGCTGTGTGTGATATGTGTGTTTTGATCTGCCGTTAATCACATCATTTGTGTTAAAAAAAAAAAAAAAAAAAAAAAAAAAAACAGAACATTGAGGACACGCATCTGTGTCAACATCATAATTTGGTTGTGGCGAGCTCTGCCACAAAATGGCGTCCGTGGTGGCGTGACTGGAAGAACAGTGTCTTCTCTGCACTGCAGTCAGAAACATGCAGCATGTGTAACTGTACATGCGCAACCATGGTTAAGTATGTGTGTGTGTGTGTGTGCCTCCAGTCAGCAGAACGCCCCACTGCAGAGACAGACGCTGTTCCACCATCCCACCTCTCCTCTCATGCCGCCATTTTACACACTCAGGAGCTAATGCTAACCAAACCTGACTGTTAACACTTCACTAAAAGTGAAAAATGAAGCAAAATTTGCGAATTAGAGAAAAAACGGAGAACAAGAACGCAAATCGACAAAAGCGGTTAAAGTCAAATTTTGGGTATCGAGTTTGGGATCCGAGAGAGCTCGGCTGGGCAAGCGGTGTGTGTGTGTGTATGTTCTGAGTTTTGTCCTTGTGTGTATCGAGTTCAGAGGGTACAAAGGTATTTGAGCGAGAGTGGAGGGGGTAAAGGAGGGCAGCGGTGTAAGAAATTTCTAACAAAAAAAAAAAAAAAATAGCAGGAAGAAAAGGAGTGGTGAAAATGGTGAAGCTCTGCAAACTGAAATAAATGCAATGGACTATTCACAGCAGGGGAATGACAGAAAAGAGGGAAGAGAGACAGAGAGAGAAAGGGAATCAATTAGAGAGAGAGGGAAGTTGGTCTGTAATGGTTTCTCGCAGTAGGACGGCTGAAAAGGAGAAAGGCAGGAAGACAGAGCGACAAGGAGAACAGGAGGGATAAACACAACAGGAGGAGTTTTAGGGAGAGGTTGCGATAAAAAAAGAAAAAAGAAGAAAAAAAAAACGGTAAGAAAGGAGTGAGAGGCAAAGCGAGTCGGTGAAAGATGCAATAGAGGGCTGCAGGGTGCCGGAGATTTCACATGACACCAGTCTGGCTGATGCCGATTCGGAGCCTTGTTTTCTGATGCAACACAGGCTCAAGCACCTTTCAGCAAAGCCCTGTCTCTGGTGTGATTCGTGACAGCGTCATGTTCAAATAAACATCACATAACCACACGGATCACTGTGCCGAAAAACATAACCAAAACCTAAAAAAAAAACAAAAGCAAAAAAAAAAAAAAAAACCTTCCCCAAAAGCATACTTACAACACTCAACAACCAGGAGGAGGAGAGGCACACATACATACACACAGACACACACACACACACACACACACACAGGATATCATTAGGAGTCTCCTGCGTCACTGAATCTGTCCTGACTGGTTTGTTGTGTTCTTGGGTTAAATTAAGGCGATAAACACACACATTCACTCACTGGAGAGGAGACCGAGGGACCAGCGAGTGGTAGCTGACCTTGGAGCAATGACAGCGTACCTGACGGACCCTCTCACTGTCACCACTCTGTCCTTCAGACCAGTATGAGGCGTGTGTGTGTGTGTGTGTGTGTGTGTGTGTGTGTGTGTGTGTGTGTGTGTGTGTGTGTGTGTGTGCGTTTGCTGATAATTAATTCAAAACACCCACAACAGGGCATCCCCATGTGGAACTACCTTTTAATCACACGGGCTGCTTTTCTGGAGGGGGAAAAAAAATAAAGTTTGGAGAGAGATGAAGGGAGGGAGGTGCACGGTTTGAAGTTTGGATAAGAGACGGGATATAGCTGAAGGACGAGAGCTGCCATCACCAAGGGCCACACACACACGCACACACACACACATGCACACACACAGTACACGTGCATGGTGTGTCCTGCTGCCATGCTACCTGTCAGATAAAAGGGAACCTGAGCAGGAAGGACCCAGAGAGTATGTGAGGTGTTACCACAGGGAACAACACAACAACAGCTGTGGTAAACCGCCACTAATGGACAGTCAAAGAGCGGGAGAGAGAGAGAGCGAAAGAGACAGAGAGACCCTCCAACTCTCCTTCATCTCCTCTCTCATCCATCTCATTCGCTCTCCTCTCTTCGGCCCTCATGTACTCTCATCCCCAACTGCACTCGCTGCACAGCATGCGCACGACAGAGATGGAGCGGGGGAGAGAGACGGGGAGAGGGGGAGACGGCGGATAACTGTAAAACAGATATGGAGATGCAACATAGAGATAGGGAAGACACAGGGAAGGTGTAGGAGGTGGGGGGTGGTGGGGTGAAAGTGGGGGTGGAGTCAAGGGTGGGGAGCAGGGAGGGAGGAAGGAAGTGTAAGAGACTGCCATGGATGGTGCCTAGATTAGTTTTGCTCCAGTAGCGAAAGATCATAAAAAATGAGGAAGGGAGGAGAAAGCTGAGGAGACAGAGAGAAGGGGAGGATTAGTGCCACTTCAGGAATGACAGAAGAGTAGGAAGAAAGAGCAGGAGGCTGGAGTGGACGTGTGGGGGGTGGGGGGTGTGGGGGGTAAAAGACAAGGAGAGGAAGATCCTGAAATTTAGTTGGGATTAGTTTTGGTTAAGGGACAGGATGAGAGGGAGGAGAAGAGAGAGACAAAAAATGAGAAGATGGAAGTAGTGCATCTTTGTAGGTAGAAGTCTTATTAATAAAAAGGGTTTTTAACAGTAGATTCAAGTGTGTGTGTGTGTGTGTGTGTGTGTGTGTGTGTGTGTGTTCATGTATGTGCATCTTCCAGCACGCACAATCCAGGTGATTTCAAACATTTTGAGTATTTCTGGCTTAGGCTGATCTGGGAATACTGTCGGAAGGTCAAGACCACATTAGCATTTCCTCACTTAACAACTATCTGTGGTATTTCTAATTAATGACAGCAGGATAATTAACATATTAAAAAAGTCATCAGCCTTCACTGGTAATAACGCAGCAAATTACTCCCCGTCTTGTGCTGGAACAGTGATGGCATTTAAGAATTCATTCCAGACGGATGGGACTCTTTTTATTCAGTTTTTGAATTATTATTATTATTTTTTTCCTTTTCGCCAAACTGACATAAATGTAATCAAGGTGGCAGGACTGGAAGCTATTTGCTAGACAACGTGTAAGAATTTAATGAGTAGCTCTCATGTACATATGCAGTGACACACAACCCTGAGACCAGTTTCCCTGGAAAAAGTGTGTGCTAGTACAGGCTGGGACAGCACGACAAGCCCCCTGCAGATAGCACTGGGATGGGAACTGGGACAGACGTCTCACACACACATGCACACACACGCACACACGCACACACACACGGCGCGCACACACACAAGTTAAACCGCCACAGAACACATGCTAAGACCCATAGACCAATACAGGAGTGCACACAAAAACACAAAGTGCACAGACACAAAACTGGTCATACACGTAGAAATGCACTCATGCACACACACACACACACACAGACACACACCAACAACTGTACAGGGATTCCCACAGTGACTGGGCAACATTCCCAACCGGAATGGGCAGCTCACTGGACTGGAAGACTAACGTTACTCCAGGCGGGCTCTGGATTAGATCAACTCTGGGAATTTCACACTGGGACAGAGAGATGGAGAGTGGGAGAATGAGGAAGACAAGGAGGTAAAAAAAAAAAAGAAGAGAGAATGGAGGGAGGGGTGAGACGAGAAGAGAGATGTTCTTTAGTTGGAAGTAACGCTTAAAAACCCCAATCAGGTTTGAAAGCAAATGTGGACACAAGAGTGGAGTTATTCAAAAGGAGTAAAATTCATCTTACAAGATTTAAATTGATGCAAAAAAAAAAAAAAACAGAGAAGCCAGAGCATCAGTTAGTGAGAAAGAGAGAAGGAAAAAGAGGGAATAGTGGCAGGATAAGTCACAGAATAAACATCATGCTATACAGCCCTGATAGCAGAGATGTGAGAGGCAGAGAGGGGAGTCTCTCAGTGTACAAAGGGGGGAGCATGAAAGGAAGAACAGATGAAAAGATGAGTGTACTCACTGGGCTCGCAGCACACGGTGACACGCAACTTCATACATGGCAGAGGAGGGCCTTCATCTGTGGGTAGAGCTATAAAGAATAAGAAGAGAAAGATGTAAATAAGCAGCCTATCTATTAAACCCAATAAAACAGTTAGCACTCAAAATGCTAATGTGGCAAATAAAAGAGAAATCTGCATACGCTGAATGAAATCCCTCCATCAAAAATCTACACTGAGAACTCTCCTGCTACTTTTGAAGAAGTCTTGTGATAAGCGAAGCAGCAAGGTTGTTTTCCCTGTTTCTACTCTATCAATACCTCATGATATCAGCATAAAGAATGGCACCATCTCCCTGTGTCACAGTGTCACATATCAGACTTATCTACACAGCTAAATAAAAACAATAAAATACACAATTGAGAGTGCAGCCATAAAAGAAGGCAACAGCTCCGATATCAGTTCTGATTATGGCTCACATGGGAAAACAGGCAAACATCAGCTGTATTACCTGTCAGTTTTGCATTGCTTTTACAAAACAAATCTGTCTGGAAACTGCAGTTAAAGGGCTTTATATTTGAATAATTCACAAACAGCTGCTAACTCAACAGGCACCCATCACGCAAGCTGAGTATATGATAGCTAACAGCCTGTCTCACTTTGTATCCATAATTTCATCGGATATGCTACAGCACACAATAACAGCGGGGGTGTAGAATTAGTCAATATATACAATGGTCAGTAGTGCTCAACACATACAGACAGAGTACAATAAGGAAAACATCATCACCACTTTGACAGGACATCCAGTACGTTCCATTTTCCTATGTAGAAGACGTGAAAAACACAGAGGCTGCACCCAAAATCACTCCCTTGTTTACTCATTCAGTTACTGCTCCCTGTGCAGGTGTAGCGTCACATAATGGTAATGTTGACATATGGGGATTGTTGGCAGAGAGTAGTGTAACATGCCTTTTACATTGTTTTTTTTGGGTCCATTGTGAAGTTTTAGTAGATTTACATTACACAATTCAGACTCTAAAATAGAAAGTGATGTTGAAAACAGTTCTGTTCCTATTCTATGAGAGATACTGGTTGTACACCAACAGCATTAGCCTTGAACTAATTACTGGGGTGTTCATCAGCTTTTTGTATCCCCTGCTCACTTTTATTGTGTTGTGTATGCCTTGTTTTATTTCTGTATCATTGTGTTTTCCTATTTGGACGGCATTAAAGAGACAGATGTTTTACTTTACTAATTTGTCTCTGTTTTATCTATTATATATGTACTCATAGATTTGCTTGTGTTTTTTAAGTTGTACTGCTTTGAGCTCTCTTAGCCACTGTTGCTATCCCGTCAAATAGCTCCACGTTCTAAGCGGCTGACGATCAGAGGATGTCAAGGTGTTTCCTGTTTGTGGGGATCCAGACATGGAGAACCAGTGGGTGTTGGTCAGCAGCCCGGGCAGCGGGTCAGAGACCCAGAGACCCAGAGACAGTGGGTTGTCAGTGTCATATTCTGTGGGAGCAGGAGAGAGGAGCTGAGCCCGGCTCAGACTGAGCCAACTAATGCCATTAGTGTTTCTAATACTATTGTACTGTTCTCCCAGGCTAATGCCATTATACTGTCTCCAGTGCTGCGGGCCCATTCAGCACACAAACCCCAGAGCCAGACATTTGGACCAACTTTACGCCTTATCTTTGATGTGGACAAAACACACACAATCGCTCTGAGCCCGATGTGGCCCGACCGGGGGTGGGGGGGGCCCATTGTTGCTTTTCTGTGAACTGGCCTGAGCAACCACAATAGCCCAGTGTGTGTGCGTGTACATACGTACATGTGTGTGTTAGCGTGTGTGTTAGCGTGTGTGTAGAACCGCTCTCTCATGCCCTCACAATGCTCCATTGTCCCTCGGACCGCAACAGTAATTTATGTAAAGATTCTTTCTCTCCCTTCGTCTCATCCATCTCTTTTTCTCCGTCGCTTTTGTTGCTCTCCCTTTTCTTTCTCCAGTGTGGATTCCACTCATCTGGCCTCTCTTGTCCCTTTCTCCCCCTCTCCCACCCCTTCCTGTACTGTCAGACTGTGTCCATCTTTTGCTCTTTCTCTCCCTCTGTCAGTCCTCCACGCTCCTCTACCGCCGTCTGGTTCTCTGTCTCTGCCTTTTTTTCCGCGTTCACTGTTGTCATGTATTGATCTCCATTTCTTCCTCCTACACTTTGCGGTCCCTCTGTCTCTTTGTTGTCAACCTTCTATACTATGCATTCACTTGACTCTTTCATTCTCTGCCTTGTTTCATGTCCTCCCCCTCCTGGTTAGACTAACACCAGAAGTAGTAAAAAGTGAGAAAAAAATGTCTACTGATTTTACAGCCACTAAGCCATCTTCTGTCTCCCTCCCTCCCTTTCCTCCCTCCAGTGGTTTGAAATAAACGAGTGAGGAGAGAGGAGCACAGGAGGGTGTAATGGAGAGAGAAGAAACCATCATTGAAATTGTGTAACAGCCTACAGGTTTAAGAAAACATCATATTAATGACATTCAGTATGAATTTATGGAAAGCATTAATGCAATATGCTGCTGTTTGCCAACACTCAGCACCTCATAAAAAACACATTGGCTAAAGATGCTTCATCCCTTAAGAGAGAAGAGCTGCCTGGTCACACACTTCCTCCAACACAGGTGTCTTTGCACAGACTGATGAACTGAAACATCAAATATTTACACATCTTTTCTCTTTTTGGGCTGTTTTACTTGGCTGCCAGCGTATGGAGCCTGAAGCGAATAATCATTGATTCAAAAAATAAATTTCTCAGAAAAACAGTGGAAATGCACTTTCCATAATAAAAACACATACATTTTTTAGCCATTTTTGAATCACACAGGCCTTGTGATCAGGGCTGGGTACCAAATTTCAGTATCTCTTAAATGTTGACTGTAGAGCTAGAACTATTTGTCCACTGATTGATTAGTTACACAGAAATTTAATCTACAAGAGTTTTGATTGATTAATAATTCTTATTAATAGGGTTTGGGTTATGGTTACCCAAAGATAGGATGTTACACTATTTTAGTTGTTTTAAAAGCTGCAATTCAGATTTCTGCTTAATGAGTCATTAAAGTCATTAATGTTGATTTCAGTTTTTAGGGACCTGAAGTCGTTTTTAAGCAAAAATGCAAAGCTTCTTAATTAGAAGGATTTGCTGCTTTTCTTTGTCTTATGTGATAGTGAACTGAAAATATGAGTATTTGACTGTTGGCTGGGCAAGAAGAGCAAACTTATCTTTGGCTTTAGAAAATTGTGATTGACACTTTTCATTATTTTTTGATTTGTGCTTAATAAACACTCCATTGATTCCTTCAGATTCCCTCAGTCTATAGATTAATCGATAATCAAAAGAATTTGCAGCCCTTACTGAGCAAAATGTGTCAGGTAAAAGTCTGCTAACTAACAAAAGTTCTTTGACCAGATATTGTCTTGATCTAAGCCAGAAAATTCATTCAGCAGTTTGGCATATTAGGTTAGACAAATCATGCCTACTTGTGATCCTCAGTCTTTAAACAGCCTGGTTAAATGACACACAATTCTGCACAGCTATCCTTTTTAAGATTTTGCATTGTCTTCATTCATTGTTGAGAGCCTACAACCAACCCTAACCCCAAACTTAATCATAACCATAACCAAACTTATACCTAACCCTAACCTTAACCAGACACTCAGAAATTATGTTTTGCCTCAGTAGGACTGGGATTTGGTCCCTACAAAGACCTGAAAAGGTCTGTGTTTATACCAGAAGAGTTCCCAAAGAGGAAACAAAAATGTGTACACACACACACACACACACACACACACACACACACACATCACCCTCTACTTACAGCTGTAGTAGTAGTGGTGCCCTGGCAGAAACTCAAACCCCAGCGAGAAGGGTGTGAACCTTTGGATCTTCTCAGAGAAGCGCACTGGTCCAAATGGAGCAAAGGGTTTGTTACACTCCCATCTCTTGATAGCCCCCCTGGTCTCCACACAGCCCTGGAACGAAGCCTCTCCCACCAGGTAGAGGGCCAGTGTCTCAGGCTGCCCAGGCCCCACGGTTTCCTTGTTGGGGTAGTGGGGACAGTAGATATCCAGGTAGTCGTTCAGATTCACCTGGATTGACAGATCTCCTGCCGTTAACCTGGAAGACAGAATGACAATGCCATTAATATTTCACATAACGATTACATCCAGTTATACATGACTGAAGGGGAAAGAAAGGCGGTGATTAAACACGGACAGAGAGAAAGAAAGAGAGAAGACAGATGACAGGTATTCCATAACTCCTTTGTGCCTGGAGGAATGTGGAGAGTTCCAGCAGATGGATAGTTCATCAGTATTATCCGTAACAATTACACACGGCGATAAAACGGCTCTCTGCGGGTCTTAAAGAACGTTTTGGGATTTGACATATCACAATGATACAACTCCATTTTATTTCCAGACCAGCAAGGTAGCGGTGTTGAGTGACAGATAGAGAGAACAACGCATTCTCATATGCTAATTAAGGCCATTGAAGGGAGTTCAGTGTAAAATAAACTTGACTCCCTCTGCTTTTTACTCTCCCACTACACAGATATACACAGGCGTGTACAGGCTTAGGCAGACGTGCATGTGCATGCACAACCACGTCTTCAGTCAAGGTTGACTGGCTTTAGGCATAACAACAACTCTGGACAAGTCTGCATCATTAGAACAGAGGAGATGCATAATGTATGCTCCTTCAGACTGCGGATTTTGACTTCCTGTCAGCCACAGAATAAAGAGTTACCCGTGTACAATCTAATATGGAGAAAGAGACTGTGAGAGAAAAACTGAGGGAAGTACATGTAGGACAAAGTAGGAGAGATAATTTAACATGACGAAATCATAAGACTAAGATCATAACGGCATGACAAGACAAAGCAGGAGACAAGAAATGAGGAGAGAAATGTGTAACGAATAGAGGGAAGGAACATGAGTGATGGAGTGACATGAGATGGGGCCCAGAGAAAGACAAGAAGGAGACTGATGAAAAGAAAGTTGTTGAAACAGGTTAAAGAAGAAAGGTGGAGCAAAAAAAAGAATAAAGCAGCCAAAGGAGGAGAAAAGTTGAATGAACAGGTGGAAAAGAAAAAGTTAAAGTGTTTTAATTAGTGACCCCAGAGAGTCTGAGTGCAGACACACAGAGAGGAGAACAACGGAGTGGAAGAAGAGAGGAGACGGACTTTAATTGGTCTCCTCTTCGCATGGAGTGCAGGAAAAAAGAATGAGGGGCAGAATGTGGCTTGGGTAGAAGGTTCAGGTCTGTCAGTGGGAGTCTTTATAGAGGGGTGACAGAGCGGAGGAGAGAGGAAGGGAGTGCTGGGAGTCAGTGAAGGGGAACATGGGAGGGAAAAAGAGCGTGGAATGGGGAGGGGGGTGGCGGCTGTAGTGGTGGTAGTGGACGGTGGAGTAGTCTCAAGTTAAGTAGGCAGACCAAAAGAATAAATGAGAGGAAGAATGAGTGCGAAAGAGGAGGAGGAGACTGAACTGATGAAAACTGAAATGAAACAGATAGATGTGACAGGAAGCAGGAGATTGAGATGGTCCAGCGAATCTGCAGAGGGTATCAAAGATGGATGGAGCAATGAGAGGAGAAATGACAAGAGACTGTCAGAGAAGAGGGGGTCCATATGGCATGACTAAGAAAGCTGGAATAGAACTCCACAGTCTGTGTTAGGTTTGTACCTGAATGTGGGTGTGACGGTGTGTATTTCTGCCTGAGATAATGGAGCAGAAAAGTGTGTGCGTGCCATCGGGATGCAGGTGAGACCCTGGAGGCAGCTCTCACCAAAGCTGCTTCCTGCTCAATAGCTAGCGCGCAGAATTGGCAATCTATCAACAGGACAGGGCGCAATCGATCAGGATCCCTCGCTCAGGACACACACACTCTCCCCTGATCGATCCCCTCTGCAAATGTGTGTGTGGCCGCGTCCGATAGCTCTATTACCTGTGTGCACTAATTACAGCCGAACAAAGTCACTCGATTGTTTGGTTAAGAGAACACAAAAGCACATAAGCCAGTGTAAGCACACACGTTTTCACACACACACTCACACACTAATACACACACAGCTCTCCATTGACACTTCGTACAACCTGTGGTGCTTTCTGAGGTCTCTCTGAGGCAGAGAAATGTTTACTTAGGTGCGCCAGCTGTGGAAGTGTGAGCGCGAGTGTGTGCTTGCATGTGCGTGTGTATGTGTATGTAATAATAGCCGTGTGCTGTGTCAACATGCTGCACCCCCTGCTATACATGTCATTCACCTCAAGCTTCTTCTGCGCTGCTTAGGTCCTGTTCCAACCAACCCCCAATCTGCATTCCTCCTCACTCCCTTCTTCTCCTCTATCTCCTCCCTCTTCCCTTCCCCACTTTGGATGACACACGCTCATCCCCATCTATTTCTTCAGAGGTGGCATCTCCTCTCCATGCTTTCCCTCCTATTTCTGACTCCAGTCTTTTCTACTACCCCCCCCCCCCCCCCCCACACACACACACACACACACACACACACCTCCCACAAGCCTCCAACATCAGCCTGCGCCATATGCACGCCAGCAATTACAGAAGACGGTGTGCTCCACTGATGTCAAACTGTCAGCCCTCCTTCTCTCCTCTTCCCTTCCTTCCTCCCTCTCCCTCTCTCTGGCCCTGGTAGGCTTGGGTACGCCCTAATTACACTCAGCATCCTCCCCTCCTGCCAGCCACTGTGCAGCGAAGTGGTGACAGCACAGGGGCATCATGGGAGCACCAAGGAGCTGTGGGTGTCAAAAGAACAGAGCGCTGGAGCAGCCAATCAGTGAGGAGAATCCTGCTGGAAGCGAAGGAGAGGATTGGTTTGGTCCAGTGCTGGAGCAGTGGGGGAGAGGGCAAAGACACAGAAACACACACACACACACACACACACACACACATACACACACACTCATGTGCATTTAAACACATGTGGGCGTGAATACACACACACAAACACATGTTCACACACATCATGACATGAAAGTACTTCAGGAGAATAAAACATGCTCTCTCCCTCATGCCAGAGGGTGATCAGTGACACCCTTCTGAGGACTGGTGCAAGCTCTTGGTTGATAAAGAAAAATCTCACCAAGGAGCCGAATCAAAAATATCACACTGGGCTCTTCAATGGAAAACTTGAAAAGGCCAGCATTTACCCTTTTTATAATTACAGGAAATCACACTCAAAATTCAAAAATTGAACATAACCGAATAATAACCGATACCCTCCCAACATGTGTCCATGTAAATGTACATGCACACAGAAGCACATACAAGTGTATGTGTATGTGTGTGTAGGCGTGCATGTGTCTGTGTGCGCGTAGATATAATGAAATGCAGGGGGTTGACTGTGGCAGAGACCTTTGATCCTTTAATATGAGAGAATAATTAAAGGAGCGACAATCCCACAACACGGCCTCAGGAATACAGAACAGATACTCGATCACGCACAGCAGCTGCATACTACGCATACTGAATACACTGGGGCCCTTAACGCAAGTATTGCACACAAACATTGGGGATAAAAATATTCTACTACAATGAAAATGCTAACAACGTGCTTACATCTTACTATGCATCCCAAATGAATTCCGAAAATGTATACTGTGGGCGCAGTGGTTTTAATAAACACTTTCATGCTTGTGGTGGTACGCTAACCAGCTCACAGTAAAAAAGTCGGTTGGCTCCTTGTAGTGATGACGGGAGGCCGAAGGGCTTGGTGGAGTCTCAGTCCTTCCGTGGTCAATCACAGCAGGGTGACGGCTAACTATGGTCACTATGCTGACCGGGCACAGCACGCTGTGGTCATTCTGCCTTGGCTGGGCATAGCATGACAAAGCTTCAGCCTCTTCGGTGTACAGTGCTGTAGTAATACTACTTGGTGACATGGGAGGATCTCTGGTGCTCTCTAGGAGGATGACTTTGTGAAATGATATTTGTTTATTTCATGTTTTTTTTTTTTTTTTTGATGTACCAGATGGGCGGGGTTTACCGAACGATGACGCAACAAGATGACAGATGTGAACGTGTCAGGTGAGTCATTAATCCCAGTGAATAAAACAATGTCAACTTTAGCATTCAGACATACTTAAGTATTCTGGGTGTCACTGTACTGTTTGTTTAATCCAACAGTGATTATAATGACCCAGTCACATCAGCATTCCTAACACCCAAACGCCAGACTGAAATCATAATTATTTCAACAGAATTCCTGCCATCAGTGGATTTGCTCACTAAGGTGAAGAAAATCTGCGCGGAGCTTTTGTGAATGGTTCAATTTTGGTGGACTTTGATACAAATATTTGTGTTGGTGACCAACTGAAAACTATGTCTGCTAAGATTTAGGTAGAGGTAGTACCATGATATTTAATACAACCCTGCTCAACCAGAGTATGAACTTTGGAGTCAAATATGTCTCTTGAACAAACTAACTAACTCCGTTAGCAACTGCTTTAGCCAACAAGGCAGCTAGTAGTCGGTTAGTGTTAGTGTTTTGCTAAATGGGCTAAAGGGAGTATTCTACATTGTTGTGTCTTTGGGAAGCAGAAATAACTACAATTTCTGGATTCAGCACCTGGACTGGAAATGTGTGTGTTTTGTACATACTTCTGCTAGCATGTTACCACCTCACCAGCCACGGCTCGCTAACTACCCACGCTTAAAATGTCACCAATCCAGCCCCACCTGTTTTGTTCAGATGCGCTAATTATGTGCCACTTTCTGGTAACGTCTGAGCACTAAATCATAAAGAACTGTGTGGAAACATTTTTCGACATGTGTGACCAGAGAGGGACAGAAGAAAAATTTTAGGCAAATTAAATGAAAATTTCTCACACACTGTGTGAGCATACCTAAATATCAACATATTTTCATGGTTAGAAATGAAAACTTATCTGAGCTGGTGGATAAAACCAGATTTTGGAAGCCTTTTATGGGGAAACAGCAGTGCACAGTGGGGAATAATTGAGAGAAAGTAAGAGAGAAGTTCATGACAAAAAGACCCTGAAGATAGTAGAGGAGAAAAGAGGGAATGAGGCAGATAACTATAAAGAGAGAGCTTTGTTTCCTCAAGCTCTCAGTGACCTGTTACTCCACAGGCTATCCTATCTTCACAGGAAAACAGAGAAAGGAATCATACAACTGTGGTGCTACATTCATGAGAACATCACAGAACGAGAGTGAGAGACACATGTACTCACTACTGCACCTTTCTAAGAATTTGCATAGCTCAAAACATTTTTGTTCGCCATTTCCTCGTTTCCACTCAATATTTCTGGCATGGATATAAAAACGGAGCAGGATCAGGACAACCTCCCCCACCACCCATCTCCCCTACATTAGCTGTGCTGTGTGTCCCCCCCCCCTTCACGCCCACGCAAAGCCATGCTGTGTCCAGAGCCCAAACACCAATGTTGTGTCTAACCTGGCGCTTACTCCCCTCAATGCACACAAACAAGGACTTCACCCCCCACCTCTGACCATCTGGGGCCCCCCACCACCCCGCATGCCCAGCTGGCCCAAAAAATCCCTTTACCACCCCCCTCCTACCTCATACCCTCAATACTCTGGAAACCCCGCCTCTTCAGATTCTTGGTGTCATCAAACTGTGGCCAAAGACGGTGATCAACTGCTCCTCACAGAGAGGAAAGAGGGACTTAAGGGGAACAAGCTGTTGCTCTTATCTACTCTTTCCTGTTTGGTATGCCGGTGTGTGTGTGTGTGTGTGTACTTGTGTGTGTGTGTTTGTATGTGTTTCCTTCAAGGTCAGCAGGAAGTGTATCTCCCCTCTACACCAGACCTTTTGCTTTCTTTTCTGTGACTTCTAATCTCCAAATGTGGTTTATATGTGAACTTTTTCCCCTCTTCCATCTCCATCCACTTAAGTCTGTGGATTTTCTGTACATGTAAGTTCTGAACACACACACACGCTGTGTTAATATGCATCAGGATCTGAGTGGCTTACCACCACTGCTAAACAATTTCCGGAGGGAAAAACCCTGTGCCATCAGACAAACCAAATGCTTCTAACCTCAGGACAGAAGGAGCACAAGTGTGCACACACTCACACTGCAATGCATTATACGTTGTTATGAATTTGGGGCACAAGCGCTCGCCGCCATGGCTGTGGGTGTATGTATATAACTTAGATGGAGTGACTGTTTGCATCCCTCTTGCCCTGCAGGCTCCATTAAATGACCAGAAGGCACAGGGCATTCAGCGCTCACTCAAACCCTCATTCAAACTGCGCGAATCAGCAGGCTGCCTCATGGACCCACATTCCCCTATCAATTTACAGACACAGATAAAACATGCACACACACCTGCTGCTTCAGCCCCTCAAGGACTCTCAGCCTCAGGTAAAGACAGACCCTATTTTCTGCCTGTTATGGCATAGGTCCTCCTCTAGTGTGTGTATGTGTGTCCATTCTGTGGGACTCAGCAGCACAACAGGATGTATAGCAACGGCCATCAGAGCTGAGGAAAATTGCATGATTCGGGCCCACGGGCTCCATCAGTATGGAAACGAATCCGTCGGAACCATTTTGATATGGCTGCAGGTCTGCAGAAACCATCATCCCCCTCTGTGGCAGAGCTCTGTCATGCATAGGCACCGCTCTCCATGTGTGGTCTGGTCTGATCCTAAAATAAGCTTTCCAGTGCCTTTTCAGGGAGGTATGAAATTACTGTCCACAATATAAATGGACAAGAGTGCAGTCTTGCAGTCTATGGCTCGTTTTTATTTTCGCTGTTTGACAGAAAATGCTGCATGCTGAAACGTTGCCTCACTATGCCCACCAGCATGGTAGCAGCTATGAGTGTTGGCTGACTCGACTCTCTCACCTGCTCTGCGTGGAGGTGGCCACACTTGTAAGAGGACTGTGTGTGTGTGGGGGGGCACAAGAAGAAGAGTTTCAGCTCAGAAGAGGGACGGGGAGAATGCGTGCTGTAAAAAAAGAAACGTGCACGGGAGATGGCGCAGTGCACGTATGGCGAGGGGTGTGCAAGGGGGTAAATAAGGTCAGACGTGCCGTTGCCAGGACAACAACCAATCCGGAGCTGGGATTGGTGCCAAGCCAACACCCCACCCATCCATCCTTCGCTCCATCCGTCTTTTTTCCTGCATCCCTCTGTCGGACAGCCTAAACCTCAGAGTAATGAGTGCTCTCCATGTTTCTGCAGTCTAAATGGAGCTGCAGTGTAAATACAGGCCTGATTTGTACAGGTGCCAGACTCGGATACATAAACCTGAATATAGCTACAGTACCTCACTGCTTAGACAGGACAGATGGAGCGGGGAGGAAGACAGCGACAGCTATGATGGGTGGACACAAAAAGCCATGATTCACACTATTTATGAAATCTATCAAAGGGTATTGCTACAAAGTGGCAGCTGAGCTGATTCGTTGTGTCAACATCATTTGTCTAATGTTTATGTACTAACTTTGCTGTTTGGACCCTTCAGGTTTGCACGCGGTGCCAGAGCAAATAAGTGTAGCTAAACGGAGGGTGTAGACAAATTAATGTCAACTTTGAAGTAAATAACACTCACACAAAAGGTTGGTCACGCTGGGTTCAAGCCAATGGGACAGGTGGCGTAAGGCCAAGGGGGAACTGGGCAATCTTTTTTCTATCGATTTAAAAAAATGATTTGAAAAAAATCTAATAATAAAAACTGAGACAAACGTTTTTCTCAACTGGCTTCACACAGAAGATATCCAACATATACTTGCCGGTTTAAACCTGCAAGATCTCTACTAACTGATATTAATGGTCATTTATGTCTCTTTTTTTCAAGCAGAAATGCCAGCTTCTCAAGTGTAAAGATTTACAGCTTTTTGCTACTTAATACCATTAAAAATCTTGATGTAACAAGTAGTTAAAGAAGTCACCTTGAGTTCTGGGAAACTTTTCCACGATTTTCTGACATTTTATACGAATCATGATTATTTCATTATTTTATGATGGAAATAATGATTAGTTGCAAACCCATGTTGATTAGGTTTCAGCTTGTCATCGCTGCTCCTCTTTTCAGTGCAGCTTGTCTGTATGCTGTCATTAATTTTAAGCTTTTGTTTCCTCCTCAAATCAGAAAAAATAGAACATTTTTTATTATGTTGGGCAAAGATGACTTGACCACTTTGGAGCTGTCAGTTGCTTTGAAAAGTCAATTCAACCAAATACAACCTATCTTTATATCTATAAAGTGTTTTTGTCATGAGATGTGTACTGTTGGTGGATCTTTTGTATCACATAATAGACAGCTTTAAAATAACAACACATTATAGTTTTATTCCTGATATGTATATTTTTTAAAAGAGTATTTTAGGATTTAATCCCTTTCTTATGGTGCTCTCTTGTCTTAGCAGTATACCACTCTGCACTCTCATCTATTATATTAACTATACTTAACTACACTTATCTGTGTCCCAGGTCTGTCAGCAAAGCCCACCTGTGTAAGTGGGTTAAGGAGGACATGTGAGAAACACCCCTTAAAACACACACACACACCCACACATATACACATTTACTCATACACACTCTTCACCATAGTGAAAAGGGCGCTCGCAAAGCAAATACACTCAGCCAATAAATCAGACTTGGCTTTGAGAATCCATCATTTACTAAGTGGGTCACACTTCTGATGCTGTAGACACTCTTTCATTCCCATTCTTGCAATCTGTTTTTGTCTCTCTCTCCATGATGTGAAGGTCAATGCTGGATAGGCAGCACAGACTATACATCCCAGGTGTGCTTCCCCTCTCATTTTCCCCTTGTGTCTGATTATTTGGTGGTTGTTAGTGGAGGAATGGCCAGCTGGAGGGATAGAAGGGTCCGTCAGTCGGTCAGCCAGTGAGTCAGTCAGTCAGACACACACATGCACACAGACACACAGTTAAGACATGTCAAGAAAACCTGCCCTAATACAGCCAACAGGCCTGAATTATTTAAACAGAAGGACGGAGAAGATGGGGAGAAAAAGATTGAAGAGGCATGAGAGTTAAGGAGTAAATAGAGTAAAGCTGGCCCCTTTCAGTCCCTCCGACTCCTGGTGAACTTATTTAAAAACTTCTATACTTGGTTTCATTCCCATCTGCTTTCTCTCACCCCATCTTCAGCAGGTCTCATTTCCTTCCCGTCAGCGTGCCTACTCCTTCTCCTTCCTCTCTTCCCTCCATTGCCTCTTCCACCACCATTGCACCCACTCCACCTTCCCCCAGTCCCTCCCTCCACCCCTCCCTCCCTTGCCATCTTTCTCTCTGTTTATCTAAGCACTTTCACGGTCACTGCTTTGGAATCCCAGGAGTCTCAACTGCCCCCTTCGCCTCTCCCTCCCTCACAGCCGATCCGTGCTTCTCTCTCTCTCTCCATCTTTCTCCGTCACAACAGTTAAGATTCATATCGCTCTTTGCATCGGGGCTATGGAAGGTCCCCCCGATTCACCCTCGGGGGCAGCCAGCTTTGTCCTGTTCTAGTCACGCACAGTCGCCCCCCTGCCCCACCCGCCCCACCCACCCCACCCGCCCCACCCGCCCCACCCTCACACACATGAACACATATTCACACCATAGGCTACTTGCATTGATGCCTTATACCAGTCAATAAAGTCTGGACAGAAAATGATATCAATGTTAAAACTAAATTTGTCTGTTTGGCTTCAAGGCTACTGAATGTGTGTTATTTATACATTCAACACATTATATTCAGCTCCACAGCATTGGCTAAACCGTGGAAATAAAAGTCATGCTTTCGACATTTAGGTTGATTTAACTGGATGGCATGGGCCGCCTTGAGGCCGGATGCCCCTGAATTTCTTAGAAAGGCCAGTAAAGTTCCACAGCACTGATGAAGGGTTTAAACACAATAAGAGGGAAGGAGGGGGGAGTGGATTTAGGAGCAGAGAGGAAGGAAGTGGCGAGGGTCAAGAGGAGAGGTCCAGACTCCAGTCTCACGTAGTGCTAACAACAGCCTGACACTGGACTGGGATTAACTGATTAATTTGGGATTAAAAATGACTGGTCTCTCTGTTAAGTAATGAACCACAATGACCCAAAATTACAAGATTAACACGCAGGAGGTCCAGTATGTGTGAGCGTGGGTGAGCGGGCGTTTCTAAATAGCAACACAATATTCACTGTAAATCAGCTGCAAAGTAAGCAAGTACCACAAAAAAACCCCACTACCTTTGATGAAGAACAACACTGCTCAGAATAATTTTCTATTCTGAAGGGAAATCTATCAGGGAACCTCCTTAAATGTAAAAAAAATGTAGTGACTAAAGGGTTTTCTGACTTTCATGACTAGGCATTTGTCACTGGGTGTATTTTAGGGGAACACACAGATTAATTCCACAATCATAAACACTAGAGTGTCTGCTCCAGTGTTTTGAGAAGCATGGCGCGTACAAGAACTCCATTTCCAGCTGAATGGGAGAGCAATGAGATTCATGAGTTCTCCTGCTACAAGGCCATAGCTATGGAGATTTGGGACAAGGCTATTTCCCCTCTCCCATTCACCACAAAATACACCCTACTACTCCTGATGCTCTCAGACTGAATTACAACAATCTGATCACTTCTGATAAATATAACAGAACATGCTTTTGGACAGTGACAGAGATCAATTAATTTAAAAATGACAGATTGCTTTAAAAAAAATGACAAAAAGCATAAAGGCTGAGACTTTAAGGAGGATTTAAAGTGACTGACAATGAATAAGTGGCTTTACAGTTTGTACAGTATGCACAGTATTTAACTTCCTGCTCTGCATTCTAACATGTCAGCAGCCTGTCAGTGTAGTAGATCGTACAAGCTACCTCAGGAACCTCCAAAAAGCGATAACACATGCACCATACTGTGATAAAATGTGGATACATATAGTGTGAATTGATACCACTCATGCAGCTGTACTGCAACCGCATGTTGATCAAAAGAACTAATTCTGGAAAAAGAAAAAAAAACTACATTCCTTAAAACTCATAAATAAAAGATTTGATTGGAACACAATGTTGAGAAACGGGCAGAAAAAAGAACAAGGAGGCAGAGAGAAAAAATAGCAGTCAAGAGTACCAGGAGACAGGGATCAAGCTGTGCATTACCGCGCACCCGAAAATCATGTGGTAGTGGTTATTGCTACAAAAATAACACATCCAAATATTCTGGCATGCACACAACCACACACACACACACACACACACACACACACACACACACACCAGAACCATATCTCATCATCTTACTGTAAGCCTCAAAAAAATCTGAGCGCTGGCATGTTTAAATGAGCAAATTACACCACATTCCATTCATTTTTTGTCGTTTTCTTAAAAAAAAAAAAAAAAAACTCAGGTAGAAAGGTTCTACTGTAATTTTGCAGCATGCATAACCAGTATGCTTAGTCAACACACACACACACACACACAGCGGTGTCAGTTTTAAATGGGGTGTGATTCGTACTTGGGCTCTCCCCAGAGTCTGGGCAGCTGAGTGTGTATGCAGGGTGATGGTATTATTGGTAGTGTATGTGTGTGTGTGTGTGTGTGTCTGTACCACACCTGTATAAGAGCATGCGTCACTGTGTGTGTGTGTGTGTGTGAGAGAGAGAGAGAGAGAGAGAGAGAGAGAGAGAGAGAGAGAGCCTCTGTGTAAGTGTGTGTGGGTACGAAAGGAGGGGCGGAGGCAGTGAGGGGGTGGGGGTTTGCGCCTCACGCCTGCTTGTGACAGTGATAGTAATACCTGCTGACATCCTTTCTTCCCTCTCTCCCTCTCTCCCTCTCACCTCATCCCTCCATCCCTGGGGGCCTTCCCGCGCTGTTTTGGGAGTTGAAATCTGTTGACTCTTTCCCTACCACCCCTTTCCTTAACGCATTCTCCATCCCTCACTCCCTCCACTGCAGGTCTAATGTTTTTACCATCTCTGGGGGCTGACGAGAAAAAGAAGCAAGGAGGGAGTGTGTATATTCATATTGTGATGTCTGCGTGTGTGTGTGTATGCCAGCACAAAAAAGAAACAGAGAAGAGGAATGTGTGTGTTTCACATCATTGGGGGCTGGAAAGTAGGCTGTGCTGCCATACTTCTGGGAGGCAATGCCAAAATAATATTAGTTTTTGTTCCACCATGGAAAAGTCTCCAAAAAATCATACAGCAGATTCAAAATATCTACATAGTGAAACATTTGTCATGTGATCCATCTCTGCTGGAAATCACAAAGCACAGGATAAAAGGTGTGTTTAGGAACTGGGAATATAGCTGACTACTTGGAGCTCTGTGTTTTTACAACTATGAGAAGGAAATTCTGATAAGGTGGAATCATTTATACAAAAGCACAATACAAAAAAGTATACACCTCCTAAACATACACACTAAACTCAATCTCCCTCAAGTATTTTTATCAAAGTGTCTCTTTGTTGTGTCTAGATAAAGTGTGGAGGAGCTGCGCTCTCTAGCAGGTTTATTAGTCCATAAAGTTTTCTCTGGTGTTTAGACAGTCGCTCTGACACTCTACTAAGGCTTCTGGATTCACATTGTCACACTCAAGACACACTGTACTACAGCGTGTATACAGCTGCGGGTGCTTCACAATATACATTCATTTAAAATGGCCAACAAAAGACATAATTAGCAGGTAAAAGAGAGCAACTTGCAAAGGTAAAACATGAGAAATCATGCAGTGCATTCCCTTATCTCTGATTTTTACTATTTAAGGATTGTTCTGTTTCCGCCAGTGAGTGGATTTTTCTTTTTGAGTACTTTTGTATCCTTCATTATGCCTTTCCATGGCTGGATTATGGAGGTACATCAGGCACATTTATAATAGTTCTGCAAGTCTTAATAAATGTCACTTGAAACCACGTCTCTCTAGTTTTTACAAGATACTTTGTGACATGAGCAATTATCTTAAAGAGCTGTTAAGCCTACTAACAGATTTCTTGAGTCTTTACTTTAATACAGTGACATACTGCATCATTTAAAGCTAAGAGATATGAATATTAAACACTTTACAAACATATCACCCCCCATACTTTACTTCAGCACTGTTTCACAATCTGCATCTTTTAACCTTCTGATCTAACTGGCTACAGCTACTGCACACAAGATGCACTACCAAGATCTGACACAAATCTGATTCTTAAAGATTCGTGTCAAGACCTGAGAGGGTGTCCTTAAAAATCTACAATGCAATGCATAGATGTTAAAATCGATAAACAAAGTGGGATTGATTCATGCCCAGTATTTCTAAGAGTGTCCTCTCTGCAAGTGACAATAGAAAGATGCATTTAGTGACCAGAACAAAAGTAAACAATTGCACAAAATGCTTCATAAGCTCACATAAATCACACAATTCACAGGGGCCATTTCTAGGAAATGCAACTGCAGAAACTGGAAAACACATAGGGCAGTTTAAAAGAAGAACTTCTGGAGTGACTGTCCTTAAGCACCTCTGAAGACTTGAGGTATGATGGCAAACATGTCTCAGTGTCCTCCTGGCAGCGAGGACCTTGTATGGTACAATAATCCAGGTTCCTGCTACAGCCTTTTGCTCTGCCTGGGTCAATACTAATTCAATTTCTGTCTCAGGGAATTCCCAGGTTGCCTCTTGGCAGGATTTCTGAGCTGAGTGGAAGAGCATTGTGCGAGCTTATATGTACGTGTGTAAGTGTGTGTGTGTGTGTGTGTGTGTGTGTGTGTGTGTCTGTCTGTTTGTGCCTGCACACGTGTTTGTGTGTGGGTTGAAATTCTAAAATGGCACTTATTGGCTAAACAACAAGCAGATTGTGTTATTTTGGTCAAGCTTAAGTCGACAGTGTTTCCCACATTTGGAGTTTGCTTGTTCTCACGCACGCACAATTTAATTGCTGTTTTGTATGTCAAAGAAATACACAGTTGGCCTGACACCTACAACAATGCCAGCTCATTGTGTGCCACGAATGAATGAATGAATGAATGAATGCGCTCCCGCTCGGTGCTCACCAACAGCCCTTAACCACCATAACCACCCCTCTTTACACACACACACATACAGCGTAGCAGCCATTTTGTGCCAAAGCCTGGCTGCGCCATGCCAACCGAGCTGCAGACAACATTGAACCTCATTTCATTCCACAGCTGTTCCACCCCAACTCTGAGACATTCATACAATACAACTTATTACAGCTTAATGCAACCTAATATTGATGTATGTGTGTACACAGAGAAACAGGCCAGCACGGGGAGAGAAATTGGGAAAGAGATGGGTCCATATGCAGTCTAGCGATAATGCGAGAAGCCGGCGATAATATCTGGGTGTTAAATTGGTATCGATTGACTAAATATCCTGACCAGGAGGAGAGAGCGGCCGTCCTTTCATGCTCGTACACCATGTCTGCTCCGACGGCTCCAAGCTGCAATGTGACTATCTGATCCATTTTAATACAGACATCCTCACCGCTAGGCCTCTGCCCAAAACCTCATTTTCAACACAGTGTGCTCGAGTCTTTCCTGTGTGTGTGTGTGTGTGTGTGTGTATCTCAGCTTTCACTTCAATTGCAAAGGTTATTTTTGTTGTGCAATATTTTATGTTGGTATAATACAACACTAAACAGTAAAATGGAGGATTACTGATTTCACACAGTTACATCCAATAATAAAAAAAAAGCAGGAAGCTGTGTCTGTCACTCGTAACCTGAATCTATTTCTGTAAAGATTCTCTTGAAATAATGCTTAAAATGAGGCCATGTGACATTTTAGAGCAAAAGGCACATTTGCACAATGCTCTATCTGTACGCCCCACCTTCAAAAAACCAAGCATCCAGAGGCAATAACACGCCTTCTCCCTCCAACACTTTAGTCACACCTAAATTCAACTAACAAGTGGAAACAAAACAATGACCTATTTAGACGAGAGGTCGGCACAGCGGTTGGTAAATGTTCCCACAGCCGCACACCGCTGGCCGGAATAGAGGACTTTTCCAGTGAAAGCCAACTTTCACTGCCTGCTTGTTGTGACTGGCTGAGAAATCTCAAAAAAGTAGTAAACAACATGAATCATGTGCGAGATCGCAAATGAATCAGAGCCTTGAGTACTTTAATGGGGCTGGGTATCCTGGTACATTTCTGGGTTTTGTTTTTCCAGACCTGAAATTTATCACACTCCATCTATTCTCAAGGAAACAAAGACTTCCCTTTTACGCAAAAGCAGCAGGTCAGTTCCAAAACACACACACACAAAAACACACACACAAAAACACACCTCTGACAGAGCTATTGTTCCACTGAAATGAACTTCAACCGACAACAATGGCAGCGAATGTCAATTCACAGGCGTACAAATCACTAAAAAATCACTGCCCTGCATTGTTTTCCGACAGAGATGAAGAAGCTGAAGTGTACACAAAGTTAGCTCATCCACAGTTTACCTCCGGATAATACACTCAATACCACAAACAAACAGACAAAGCACATTTACAAAGACAGATAAGGCACACAAACGCACTCACAAGCACATCTCTGGATCTACACAGACCCATAGCACAGCAGCTACAGTGAGACAATAAGCATTGACACAGTATAAAAAAAGGGGGGGGGGTTGATACAGGCTGATGACAGACGAGGAGAGTGAGAACCAAAGACCAAAGACATGGAGTGAGAAGGGGGGGAGAGAGAGAGAGAGAGAGAGAGAGAGAGAGAGAGAGAGAGAGATTGCTTTGTTAGCAGGACAGGGAATAAAGTGGTAATTACCTCACTGTGGGTTTGTTGATTATAGTTCAGCCAGGTTCTCCATGTTAATCATTTACCAGGGGAAGACAGAGATTAGTACAGAGACAGACACAGAGAGGAGAGATAGCAGGCAGTGAGAGAAATACATTCATTTGCATGCACACACACGACAGAGGAGGAATAGACACAGACAGACCTGCGGGTGGAGAAATAATGATAAAAAAAAAAATTCAAAAAAAGAAATCAGTCTGAAAGTGCAATCATCTCCCATGACAAGACACAATTACAAGCAGCGTCTGCTTTCACTTTACTGTATACTGCATGTGTGTCTGCTTACACAAGCCCACAGATCAGATGTGTGTGTGTGTGTGTGTGTGTGTGTGTGAAGGTATGGTATGCAGAATGTGATTTACTCTGGTATTTAAGCTAGATCATTCATGAGTGCACACAGAGGGAAATGATGCATAAACAGAGCAGAGATTACACGGAAGACTTATGAGGGGTGCTTTCAATAAAGATACAGGAAACCAATACAAATATTCATCTCCTCACGCACAGTTTAAACATGCTTCACTGGCTTTGAGCTCGACCTCAGCCTTTGTCAGGGCGAGAGACGGAGATAGAGACAGAAAGAAGAGTGAGTGAGAGAGAGAGAGACAGAAAGTTCAGAGGGGTCTGGACTGGTCTGATGTTGTTTTAAATACTTTAAAGCCTGTGTCCAAACTTGCAGACTGAGATCAAGTGTAAGCAAGAGAGGAAACAGGTTAAGTGAAATTGGCTATAATATTTATCCCTGATTAAAACCCTGCTAATCTGCTGCTCTGCGAGAGAAAGAAAGACAGAAATTGGGAGAGGAGGAGGCAAGGCGAGTTGGAAACCAGAGTCTGAAGTTTGAGCTCCAGACGAACTGTTGCAACAAGTTTGCTTCCTGCCATGACGGATATAAGGGAAAAAGAAAGGTAGAGGTGTCAGCCAAGAACAAGGGTAAATCACAGGACGAGGAAATGGAGTAGCTGATTTAAGGTTCAGGTATGGGTGACATTTATTCTTGTTACAAATCTATAAGCAGCTCATATATAGAAATAAAAAAACATCTCTTGCAAAAGAAAAAAAATGCAATTCAATACCTAAAGTTTTGGTGACTCTGAGTAAACTTCCTGACAGATCCTAAGTAAGTTTATGAGGATGAATGTAGCACAAGAAGTAGACACTGTTGTATCAGCAAGTGGGCCGGTCAACTTATTCGGTCCAACAGGTTTTAAAGCACGCTATAGCACACAAGGGGAGGCTGAATATACCAATAGACTAAACTGAGGTAAGCTGAGTTATACTGTCAGAAAGGGAACACACACAAACACCCACTCAGCCTCAAAGCACTCTGGTTATAATATTTTACTAACCTTTAACTGCTCTAGGAAGTAAAAAATAATTTCTCTTCTAATAAGGAACTATCGCTCTGAGAGAGAGACAGTTATAAAATTGAAAGTGATCGTAAACTCTGTTCATAAAATCATAAAAAGAGGGCAATCGAACCACTTGAGCCCCACAATGAAAGAGGCCAGGGTATCTGATTCTGCAATGTTCAACGCTGACCCTGCAGTCAGTCTATCACTTCTATTTCAGAGCCTCATTTTTCAATCTGGAGGGTGCTAAATGTGTGCCAGTTAAAGTGTTTCACTGAGCCTTTGTTACAGCCATATTAGCCAGCAAAGAACAGAGCAACGAGGCCCTTCAGTCTCCACTTGACTGCCCCTGCTTCATTAAAACCATAAATCTAGATGTCGAAGGAAAGGTGACGGCCAGAGAATGTCTTCTGTCATCCGTATTAAAAAGAGCCTGTTTGCTCACCAGCTACAGTTACGTTATATACGAGCTCAGCCTTTAACATGACGGCAGCCGTAGCTTCTCTTCAGCTGTTTTTCCAGCGTCAAACATAGTAGGGAATCACGAAGGCATGAGTAAACTGGTCCACACAATTCTTTGGCTTTTAGCTTTCAAAGCCACTTAAATGCTCAACAGTCCAAAAACAGCTTTATGTCCTACATCACTAATATTTACAACAAAGATTGAACCAGTGGAAAGATGCACAAAGGCCAAATCAACAACACTCTGCCAACATGTTCCAATAAAATTTAAGATGTGATTTTTAAACCTGCATTAATTGATTTTTGGAAGCATAAAACTGACCTATCAGCGTCTGCGTTAGCAAACAGTTGCCTATTCAAGACCCTGAAGACATGAAGGTACGTTTCAAGTCATGTTTCTGCCAACCTCTATTCTAAGATTAATATTTGCCATATTTTGATGCCCTTCATCTCCTAATTGAAATATCTGTCTCTTTAGATGGTAAAAATAATGAAAAATTCTTCCAGTAGTTCTTAAGTTGGACTTTCTGCAGTTTGATGCTGGCCTTGTACCTTACACTGAGAGCTAATTTGCCTCATAAACAATACTAATGAAAGCACTGAAACTGAATCAGAACGGTGAATCTGGCTGTTAAGCCAAAATAATGAGCTAAAAAGATACTAACACACTCAATAGCAGCTTTAAGAACTGAGTCAAGAACTGTTTTGTATATTCAATAGTGAAAGATACCAGCTTAATTTTAAACCACTACAACACTGTGGATAAATAAACAAAAAGCCAAATGTGCTAATTTTATCATCTGGAGTGCCTTCTGTACAATGAGCATCGAGTGCAGTTCTGGACTCTGCAGTGCAGCTTCATGCCAACAAAGGCATAGCTCTCCTGTCCCTGTGCTCCTTTCCCCCCTCGCCAGGGCTACATTTACAGGCCTCAGGACAACCTGGCTGGCTGGCAGGCAGCTAATAGAAAATATGGTATGGGAAAATGACTGAAGCTCAACTAATCACACCACCAATATCCATCACTGGGCAGGAGGGAGTCGTGAGAGATAAAGGGGGGCAAAGGAGGAGCGGGGAGCGCAGACAAAAAAAATGAAAAGGAGAGTGGGATGTAACAAGGGAGGTAATGAAGAGTGAGGAGAGGAGAGGAGAGGAGAGGAGAGGAGAGAAAGTGAGTCCCAGTGGTAAACCCAGGGGATTCTAGACCGGGTGCAGCATCACGGCTCTGCTGATAGCTTTGTGATTGGGTGGTGTTGCTGATGAGAGTGATTCTCTGCCACAGTGGGTTACCCCTCCGCCGTGATGCTGATGGCATTGTGATTGTGTGGTGTTGCAGCCGACTGTGTGGCCCTGCCACCGGCTGTGACCATTCATCCCTGAATCTCTGGGGAACAAGAAGGTGCTTCCTAATCCTCGTGTTCCTCCCCACTACATTTCTGTAGAATTCCAATTACAGGACTGGGTTTTACCCACCTGGACACACTGGATATAACCTCAGCTGACTCTGATACAGGAGGAGTCTCACAGACCTGACAGAGGAGCCCTTGGGGAAATTATAAGCCCCAGGAGTCATATTTCTGTCACATTTTGTGCATCCACAAATGTAAAATACAAGACAAAACTGCGACTGACAAAGTGGTCTCCGTGGCTATTAAGTAAAAAGGTCATTCATCTGAAAGAGTGTTTGGGGAATCGGGCCTTACGGAGAGAGTCTCTAAATAAGCTGGTGAGTGAACGGTGGATGTGTTATTTTGGGCAGCAGCCCTACTGGCCCTGCAGGTCTGCAGACCTCAACCCCTCAATTAGCAAGACTGGAACACCTGGATCAGCAGGTGAGCCTGACTCTGCCTTGCTAATGGCCCCAATCAACCCATTACACACACTCACAAACACACACATACCTTCCCATTACCCAGCTACATATTCACTTATGCACAGCAGCACTTTAGACTTTAATATACACCTGTGTCCTCAGAATGCTATCTAGGGCACTACTCAGAACAAACACTTAAAAAGAAACCCTTACTTCTGGTATTCTTTAAGGAACATAATCACCAACTCCAAAAGGTGAAGGCCAGGGTTAGAGTTTAGTCATTATGATAAAGATAGGTGCCTGCAGGAAGAAGGTGAGATCAGGCTGCTCTGTCTTGAATGACACCTAGTTCAGGCTTCTATATTTAAGGAAAATATCAGTCTGATAGCTTTTGGGTTAGGGCAGGTTTTAAGTAATCATACTTGCTCTGTGCCCTCTTCTGTTAAGTACACAAGGACGTGATCTGCCGCATAGCAGAGATTCTTTAAACCAACTAAAGCCTGAGTCATTTAGAAGGAATTATAGTGGTCGTTATGCAATAGCGAAGCAGTGCAAGTTCAAACCAGCTACTTTTGTTTTATGCACAGTGTGAACCACATTTCACTCCTTAACATTAGGCCTAAATCTTAATGTGGCCTGCACCGAGGAGGAGACCAGAGTCTTCTCGTTTAGTTCAGTGGAAAACAGTTTCTGACCTCGTGCTCGTAGAATTCCAGTACACGACGTGTCTTTTGGCCACAGCGGCTGCGATAATGTTGAAGAGGAAAATCGTGGCTTTCCAAGTGAGCAGAGCTCCCGGTGTCAACGTCAGGGAGCCCATCCTGTCCGCCGCTGGGGGCACCGCGCGGATAGAGGCTCGGCCCTGCCCCGCTCTGATGTGCTCTGCACCGGCTCCGGGGGGAGAGTGGGTGTGCAAATCAAGGTGAGGAGACCCGACCACAGGAGCTCGGTGAACAGCTTCCCTCAGCGGCTTCACCAACTCGTGAACCAAGTCAAACGTCTACGTCACCTGCCGCTGCAGCTTCGCATGATGTGTAAAGGTAAAACTGATTAAAGTCGCTCAGAGAAGAAGGTTAAACAGTCACAGGCTGCAGATTTGAAGGTGTGTTCTTCCACAGTGAAGAGTTCTTGAGAGTTTGTCCAGATCTTGCATGATGGTTTTGGATTGAGAAGCTCACTGAAAGACTACTACTACAAAAAAAATAGAGGACTAAACCTGAGTTTAAAGGTCGGGGTTTGGAGTACAGTATTAGATCAGAATATCAATTCAAACTGCCAGCTGGTTTGGCAGCAACAGATTGCAGAGCGCGAGAAGGGCGGATCCGCAGGGCTGAGAGGGCGGTGCCAGGAGAACTTTGGGCCAATCAGCTGACAAGGGTGTGGTGATACTGTAGTGCAGAGTTAAATCTTTGTGAGGTGCGCCGACTGGTGTGGGGAGACAGCCTGTCACTGTTCCAGTTTTTTGTTTTTTTTTCCCCGAGATGTCTTGAAACCCTCTGTCCTCCTTTCCCTGATCTGGAGCTGAACAGTTAAACTTACATTTCACACTGTCCCGTCAGGCCTCTAGCAGCTCCTCTGCAGTTTGCTCATAGGCACTGAAGCAGTGAGGTATCCTGCCTTACACTTTATAGTTGCAGTGTAGCTCCAAGCAGAGCAACATTACGTAGCAAAATGGTGTTTTTCAGATGTCCAACACACAATGTAGTCATATAATCAAACGGCGGGGAGCCACGCTACCCAGTTGACTATAGTCTGCAAGATCCACAGTTAGTTCAGCTACACTTGGCTGCATGAGGTGTGTGTGCGTGTGTGTATGTGTGTATTGTTAAGTATTAATTCTGTGGTTGTTGTCAGCCACCCCAGGGGAGGGTGTAGTGACAGTAATCACTACGCCTCCATGGGCGAAAGCCACTGGTGGTCCTCTCTAATTATCTGATTTTCTAAGTGTGTGTGTGTGTGTGTGTGTGTGTGTGTGTGTGTGTGTGTTACTAACCCTGCTATTGCACCACCACCATCACTCATCAAGACAAAGTTACACTGATAGCTTTGTGTTATTAGCTGCTGCAACTGCACGTCAGGCTATTTCCTCTCTGAAGAACCCCCCCCCCCCCGCCTCCTGCTTTCTCTATCTTTTATCCTGCTTGTCTGTGTGTGTGTGTGTGTGTGTGTGTGTGTGTGCGGCTCATTGTGTACAGTACACGTGCGTGTGGCACTAGGACTCATTAGCTCACTTCCTGGAGGTCCTGATCATTAATTTCCCATGATGCCTCAGTGCTCCTGTGTGGCTAATTCGTCCCTGGTGAGCAAGTGCTCCCTTGGCAAACGTGGCGTGGACCACAGAGGAGTAACTCACTCTGCAGGGGTCCCGCTCCCCCTCGTTTTGAGTGATCTATAGGACCAGACAGTTCCTAACAAATTTTGTAAGAGCGCTGGAGGTTAATAACGCTTTGTGAAAATTCATTTTACTCTCCCCTCTTCCTCCAAAAAACCCTCTCTAACTTTCAATTTGGAATTGTCTTCAGAACAGTTTAAGTATTCAGTGGCCCTGCAGCTAAGTCTTCTGTCGCACACAATAAATTGACCAGTTCCCTCACCTCTCCTTGACTCAGATAACACTGGAGAGAAAAGTGGTCTCATTTACCTCATGGGAGCACCCATTGAAATCTAACAGTTACGACTCATCAAATTAAGAGCCATGTTGATTGCACAGCTGATGAATTTTGCACGTAGTAATGGTCCTTTTAACTAAACAGGCAGAGAAAGAAAGCTAAGCACCATCTCTTCTTCTTCTTCTTCTTTTCTCTTTGAAATTTCTTTCAGCTTCTGTGTGTCTGCTATTCATCATTATCAGCACTCTTTCCAAAATCTCTCCTCTCTTTTTTACTCAATCTCTATCCATCATCCGTCCTAATCTTGGCTCCCATTGATCTTCTCATTACTGGTCAAATATGTTTTTTTCCTGTCTCCTGGCACAGTTTATTTCAGCAAACACTCTCGGTTATACCACAGAGTCTGTCATATCTGAGGAAATCTGCATTCAGAATTACACTCTTACTTATAGTATTTCTCTGTAGCGTTGAATATCTATGACTAAATATTATGCAACAAGTGTAAGTCTGGGGAAAAAATCATCTTAAGGTATTTAAGAGTTTAATACTCAAAAACTTTAATCCGCATTATTGGGTCTGTGTAGGCGTAATCTCTCGTGAAATGACCAAAACTGGTGTAACTTTGGCAGATTATTGCGTGTTCCTGTGAGAGCGCACAGCTCATACTGTACTAAGAAGCTGATTGGTCTTTAAAAACAACTCTAATTGAGCTAAAGTTGACACATGGAAGTCAAAATGAACTATATTGATTCTTTCCAGTTTCTGTTCAAAGCTAGAATTTATTTCTGTTATTTCTGTCGAGCTCATCAGCATTTTTCATGTGCACAGATACAGTAAGTGGCAAATTAAAGGAAGTAAAATATCCCTCAAAAGGCTGAAATGGGTTTAGATCTGTGACTGCTTGTGATTCACAAAATAGTGAGCTCATCAAACCATTCACCGATGTTCAGAAGCATTGTTGACACAAATTCATTCAGGTTTCTGTATGAGTTTTATTCACTTCATTTTTATACTTATTGCAACCAGCTTACAACTCAAATGAATGTTAAGAATTAGGGGCGAATATTTCCTTCCTTTCACCTTTCTACAACTGCTCCTCTCCTCTCCTCTCCTCTCCTCTGCGTCTTCTCTCTCCATTGCTTTTGTATACAGTAGTGTCAGTAGCCTCTTAATCCTGTTATCTCCACATATACAGGCTGACACCAAGCCACTCGCCAGAGCTGTAATCAACTACTCTACACACACACACACAGCATGAACACACTCCTCTCCCTATATCACTCTGTTTCTCTCTCTGTCACACACACACACACACACACACAAACACACACAGAGGAGGACTGGCCCCATTCTCCGTCGACTCTGTAATCCCGCTATTTTTGGTCTCTAACTATTTTGATCGGCCATATGCCTGCATGTTTCATGCACATCTTGGCCTGTCTATCACTCATCATTCGAGTACTGCTTCTCCCCATAAGATATCTTGTCTTCGCCTGTCACTCTTCCCTCCTCTCACTTTCGCTCTACTCCACATCCTCCTCTTCGTATTTTTACATTAGTACATTTCTCCCTGTGGTTGCTACAACCTCAAGATTCATCGCCACTTAATCAGAGCATTATTATTTTTTAAAATTTGGCTTAATGATCAGGCAATATAATACATGAATATGTTTTTGCTTTTTTTTCCTATGAACAAATGAAATCACCCCACCTCAGAACACACACTTACAAAGGAAGCCTTTTTCACAAGTTTTTCTTTCCCTTTATCTTTGTCATTTTGCACTTTCTGGAGCCCCCACCCCGCCCCCGCCTTTCTTCCGCACGCCTGCCTACTACACTTATTTGCAACAGTGCCACTTTTATGGGGTCATCACTTTACTTGTGTGTGTTTCTCATTCTCACCTTTTTCCTTTTGAAAAAGTACATTGCGTGCAGCTCTTTTCTTGTGTGTACCTCTGCTCTTTTCCTCCCCCTCTCTTGCTGCGTCTCACTTCCGTAATTACAGCTCTGGACTCAAGCAGTGATGGTAAATGCTTTTCTATTCCCCTCTCTCCATCACTCTCCCTCAATCTCCATCATTCTCTTTTTCTCACCAAGCAAATTACATCTTGGTTACTATAGAGACGTGTTTATTGAATGGTTTTTTGCTACACTTTCTGGCTTCCCCTTAAGCCCGTTTGCCTTGCCTTTCGTCTTTTTCCTCAGCTACACCTGTGTCTTTCTCTGTGTTTACTCTTTTCTTACACTTGGTGTATTGATGGTCATCTGTGTCTTTACCTTCATTTAATTTCTCTCTTTTGTCATCTGGGGAGCCATTTCAACTTCTTTGGTGAATAATTGTTGCTATTTGGAAAGAAAAGATGAGAATTGAGTATGCTGAATAGATTTTCAGTAGTTCAGTAGTTGGGGATATTGTTGTTGCCATGTACTACATATAAGCAGATAAAGAAGGCACGGTCTGGTATTGTACTCGTACGGTATGTGCTATCCATTACTATTGACTGTGTAAGTGGCCCCCTCTGAATACAACACTCTGAGATGCGAGCAATCCGATTGTGTCTCCTCTTTCTCCTCATCATCACAGATACAGTGTCCAGTCTGCTTTTCTTTCTTTCTCTATTGGCTTTTCTCTTTTTCTGCTTGTTCATCCCTTTTCCAAAGCAGCTGAGCCTGTTCTCTTTATATTCCCTCGCGTCTCCCCACTCTCTGTCTTTGATAGGACTGTGAATCAAACTTCAGTGCTGTTTTTGTACCAATAGAAATGTGTCCATAGCATTGAGTGTAGAGAGCTGGCACATACTGAAAGCTGGCATCAAATGCAAACACTTGGTTTAAACTTTGATCAGGCGTTTACCCATATAAAGTCAGACTATGCAACTTTTTCTACAAGTGACAATTACAAGATCATGGTAAATGCTGAAAAGTAGTGGGATAGTAGCACAAGTAGAGAAAAGGTGTAAAGTCACTAAAATGGCTCAGTAATGCCGGCAATATTTAAGAAAAGTTTGCTAACATTGGTCACCATAAGCTAATGGTCATACCAGACCAAGCAAGACTGTAGCAGGAAAACTATGTAGTGTATTGAATAGAGCAAGGCTTCATTTAATTTCCTACAAACTCAACTTTTAATTTGCAAAAAGTTGTTATATCTTCTCTAAAAAAATTACTTAGTCTCACTTTAAATCATAGGCCATAGGAGCCCAGACCCATTTCTTCTTTTAGGAAAATTCAAAATTATGGAGGATATAAAAATGACTAAATGTCCACATGTAAAAGAAGTTTTTTTTTTTTTTTTTCTATTTAAATGTTTTTTTATTTTATTTTCCAGGGGACTTTATGAGTTAACAGTAAATTATCAGGAGCTTTCCATGACATTTAGAGGGTCGGTAATACCTGTGTCTCTCTGAGTTCTTATGGGATAGTTTTGACAATTTTGGACACAATCAAGAATCAGAATCAACTTTACTGTCCAAGTATAGTGACACATGAAAACAGCTTGACTCTGGTTGTCAAAAGCTCTCACTATATTCACTCCCAGTTCCCAAAATGAATGTATAATAGGATACAGATATAGACACATAACTAAACAAAAACAACAAAGCTATACAAAGATAAGCAGGCAAAGGTGTGGCTATGTGGTAAATGAACCATCTTCAAACTCCAGACACGGGGAAAAAAAGTTAGGATTTGAGTTAAGTTTTTTTTTTTTTTGGTCAATCTACCTTTTCACCTCTCAAGAGTGAAGTTTACCTTTTGGCAAATGAACAATATTTATGTACAAGTTGAATTGTTACAGAAAACAGTATGTTTCACATCTGAAAAATGCATTGTCACCAGGTTGTAAAAAGGCCTGTTTTTCTGAGTTCATGAGAAGTTTGCTTTTTGGAGATATATGATTCTCTTAGGACAGTGGTGATATACAGATTTCAGTGTAATATACAAGGTTGCAGTCTGCTTAACACTGTGACTGTTTCACATTGGGAAAAGAATTTTTCAATAAATACTGTATGTAACAAGTTACTTTGACTTTCAGTTGGCCCTTACACATTTTAATGTGTTCTACTAGCAAAAGCACTGGTGTTACTAATAACATTAACTATGGCTCAGTTTTGTGTAAGTGCCCCAGTAAGCCACGACAGTGTGACTGTGAGTCAGCATGAACAACAACAGGACGCTGAAACTGAAGCAGGTAAATGGAGTTCAGCCATAATTAATTTCATTATTTATATTTGAGAGTTTTACTCTGTAACATGTCAAAATGTCTTTGGTGAAAAAAAGCTCTATTGGAAATGCTATTTCATAGTGACTCTTGCGAATATGATTTAAATGATATGGATGTACAGTAAGATGACTCTGGTTTTACAGGGTCCTTTTAGTTTTTGTAGAAAGACATTTTTCTCTATTTCTATTCTGAGATATCAAAGATCATATGATTTTGATATTTGTGCCATAATTCAAGTATCAGCTTGGCACTAGTATTACAAAATGTCAAATGTTTCCCAGCCCTGTCTTCATCATATATTCCTCTCATCCTCCCTCTGTTCCCATAGAGTTCCTCTCTCTCTCCCCTGTCACCTACTTTCTGTCTCCCCCCTCCTCCCCTCTTGCAGCATTTGTAGATGATTAGTAGAGTCAGATGGAAGCAAGATGAGGACACGTGGCCCGCTCTGCATATTCATCTGTCCTTCTGTTCCCTCCATTCACCAGGGCCGCTCGCTGCAGTCCCTTCCTCTCTCTGCTCTCTGTCCGCTTTCTCCCCATCCTTTCTGTGTGCCAGCAAGTCATTCTCTACTCGGAACACCTCCACCATTTATCCTCTCCTCTCCCTTCCTGTCCCCTGCCTCACTGTGTCTCCCTCCGCTCCTCCTCTCCATCCCAGATGGACCAAGTGAACCCTCTGTAGTCAAATTAACTTTGAGATAAACGAGGCTGTGGCCGTTTTGCGCATGCAGTATGACATTCTGCCAAAAAATGCAGTGAAGGTTATGTCTTGAGCTATTTACTGCCAAGACACTCCACTTTTGTGACTTGCAGCTTCCTCGGTTCATGCTCTGGTGTCTAAAAACAAACAATTCTGTTCTGTGCCAGAAACAAATTTCCATTTAGATACAGTCAAGGAGGAGGCAGCAGGGCAGACTAGTGGTTGAAGTGTCTTTTCCATTACAACACATTCAGGTTTGAACCCCATCAAAGTACCTTTCAGGCAGACTCCAATCCCTCACCTGCCCAGTCGTGTGGCTCTGAATGAGATAAGAGAATAAAATGTAAATGAATAGCCATCTTTTTTTAGCAGCTGTGTTGTTTGACAGGGGAGGCCAACACATACAAGCACAACATTGTCATTTTGTGTGTTTTTGTAAATGCTCACTTCAGATATCAGTATAGAGAAGCTGAAATGGTGACAGTGACACCTTGATGTAAAGTCATTATAATATATATCTACATTTAAGTGGTTCCATGCTGGCAGAATCAAAGCTGGCAAACACAAGTGCCGCACAAACAAAACTACATTCAGTCTGTTTTTTAACCTCCATGTATTCACTCATTTCTTGCTCTTGCAATGCTCACAGCTTTCTTCATTAAGTGCACATATGCATGTGTTTCCCAGTTTGTGTCTTTGTGTCTGTAATCTCTGACTGTCAGTGTGTGTTTTTTGTGGGCAGCGATCTGATGGGGATTTGGCAGACATGCTTATGTGGTAGGAACTAAAAGCAAGTTAATTGTTCCCCTAGGAAATGTTCAAACAGGCCGGACCACTTAAAATTATGGGCTGAAGATAAAAATGCAGATTTTTTTTTTCCCTGTCAATGACTTTTTCCCCATCAACGATTTTTCCTGTGAGTTATTACTGCGGAATCAGACACTACCACTGAGTGACTGAGTGCGTGTGTGTGTGTGTGTGTGTGTGTGTGGGAGAGAGAGACTTTTGTGTGTCATTAAAACGCCTCTTTTCAGCTGTTCTTACATCACAACGTTTGACAGGTTTACAATGAATACCTGCAAACATTTAATTAAATGGGAAACGCAGGCATGTTTTCCAATAATCCCACTTCATGCTCTGTAATTAACTCTACATACACTTTAACTTAATTGCTCTTGGAGAACATGCACTGAAAAAGAACAAACAATATTGCCAGCCTATAGCTAAGACTACATAATTACCCCAATTAGACAGATTTACCTCTGTTGTACACACAGAAAGCAAAATCAACAACAGCATAAAGACTGTTAACAGGTTTGGCAGCTCCCCGCATGTCGATATATGGTGGCTGATGCTTTGTGATTTGAATTATTAATTGCTAGTTATTGTCTTATTGCTTGAGGATGTGGATTCTCAGACTGTATCTGTCTGCTGCACCGCTCTTCCCCTCATCAGAAGATGGGTGAAAGTGATATCTCCTAATGATTGCCCTCTCATTCTCTCCTCACCCCCCTCTCCCTCGCTGTCTTTCAGTAAATGAGGGAAAGTGATATGGTTCTCTCTAATGACCAGTGTGAATAATCGCCATCTAAATAAAGGCTCTGTTTGGTGCTAGAAATCTCCCAGTCTGTCTCTCACTATCTTTGTCTCGCTCATCCTCTCTTTAACTCTCCACTGACCCATTAGCTGATGAACATACTTTTCCAGCCTCGTCTCTCTGTGTTGATTTCACACCTCTAACTCTGCTTTTTCTACTCATAATCACTGTGTATCTCATGGCTGTCCCTCTTTCATCATTGATCTTCTAGTCAAAGTAGTTAAAGTCTTTCTTTTTTTTGGTTCCATGCGTCTACCTCAAACCAGATGGTCCATTTTTCATGTGCTTGTCAGTTTTCACATCCTCAGTCCATTACAGCTGTTGGGCGTGTGCACGTCTGTGTATTTTTCTCTCCACAGATCAGAGAGGAGCTCAAATTGACATCCATTTCGGCTGCACGTTTGGCTTTTATATCCTCAGCTGGATTGAACGGTGAGAGGAACCGGAAGACATGAAAGAGTGGGAGAGTGCTGGGAAGATAAAAGAAAAGCACCAGAAAAACCTTGCTGTCTGTCCTCACGTTTATTTTGTGCTTACTAAAGTTCTTCCTCTTGCACATTCTCTCTCTCTTCGTTCGGGTGAGGAGGAGCTGAGTTATTAAAACGCCAACCTTTCCAACAAGAGGCAATAAATCAAACTAAATATCCAGGGGAGAGAGAGAGAGAGACAGAAAGGGTGAGAGAGAGAGAGAGAGAGAGAGAGCGAACATGGAAATGAAAAATAGGGAATGTATAAGTCGAGGAGGGGGACTTGATGAGCAGAAGGCTTGGGAAAGAGGGAGAGGAGACGCAATAAGAGAGCCGTATTATAAATTGATGTAAGGGATGAGAGGAGAAGACAGTAGTGAGGAAAATAATGAGAGTCTCATCCGGCCGGTCTGAAGCCTGCCCTCGCCTCTTTGATTACAGACAGACAGGCCGGCCAATCAGGGTTAATTCACCTTCACTGCAAATCAGTCAGACACAGAGCAACTGATTTTTCAGAGGCAACTATAAATATTTTCTCCAGTTTGCGGCAAATGTGACTTCAACTCAAAATAATTTGAGGAAAGGAGGCAAAAGAGTTGATGATTGGATGGATGGAGGTTAAAAAGCCAGTTAGAACTAGTCGGGGTGATGATGAACAGATCATTACACAGCCTCTGCATAAACCCTTACACAATCTAGAAGAGGCATATTATAGCCAGAAGAAAAATAAAAGTGCATTAACCCCTGAACATCTGCTTCAAATAACTCAAAATAATTAAAATAATTAAATTATTTTTTAGGATTAAACAAAATGCTAAGTGGCAGATTATCTGGGCACTGAGTGTGAGCATTAAGAGCCAGACACTATCTAAATACAAACTGAGTAACCATAAGCTGGACATTGAAAATAGTGGGCACAGACAGAGCTAGTAAAACAGATACTCTGTCCCAAGTCCATACACTAATGGTATACAGCATGTACTATATGTTCATCTTTATAGTACACTGTTAGTTTACCAGAAATAAACATACTTGGCTTTTTAATACCAACAGGGAGTTACACAACACATCTGTCATTATACATAAATCAAACTTGGTTTGTTTGCCAAGATCTTTTTGGTGCTGTCTCGCCACTACCTGTAATTTCTTTCAAGGCTGTGCAGCTGTGATTTGTTCATTTAGTTCATTTGTGCATTACCCTGTAGCACAATAGTGTACATCAACAGCACTCAAAAATCTGGTGTTTCACAGTAACCACGCTTACCATTTTGAGTATACTTTTGTTGTTTTTCCAGTTTCCAACATACAAACTCAAACCCTGTTTAGAATAAGCACAGTATGTGTTATGGACATGGGACTTGCCAACAACAAAAGGTAGATGTGGAGTAACACTTTCAGCTACACTCCAGCCTGCAGAGATGAGAGCCAACTTCTTTACCAAAATAAAACTCAAATACCAAGAGTCCAGCACACTCTCAAACCAAAACAAAATTCAATATCTACTTGGGGAAGAAGCTGACCTTGTCATAAAATCAGCAAAATGTGTCAGATAGTCAGACCATGCCACAGCCCGGAGGAACACCAGCAGTTTTCCTCTGTTTTCTTCTGTAGTTCTCACCATTACCATTACATTTGGTTGTTTAATACACACATGTCTTATCTTGTCATATAGACTCTTCTTATACTTTTTTGATAATTTATTCAACAATTTATCTTTCACTGTAGTATACAATAATACAGTATTTACAATCTCACAGCAAATTCCATTTAGCGGCTGTTTTGAAGCTTTCGATCATATCACATGAATTTCCTCAGCAGATGAATGTCATGAAAGTGTAGGTGTTCAAATTTCCATTTTTCAGGGCACTTCAAGGAATTCTTGTTCATGTTGCCTTAAAAGTTGAGATCAAAAGATCATGTTTTGCTACAGAAAGATTAATCGATTAGTCGATCAGCACAAAATTGACTACCACCAGGATTAATTGTTCTCCAGTTCCACTTTCTCAAATGAGTAAATTTGCTACTTCAGTATGTATTGAATGTGTCTTGATTTTGCACCATTGGTCAGAAAAAAAACAAACAACAACAACAACAACAAAAAAAAAACAATTTGAAAACCTTGACTTGAGCTCTGCAAAATTGGATTTTTGACAGTTTCTGACATTTTTAGAATGAACGATGGGTCAAAAAAAATTGTGATAGATTTATGCAAAATAGAAATAACTGATGCAGCCCAGTTGTATAAAGTATACAGTATTGTATGTAAAATTCTTGTCTGTGTTTTTTGTTTATAACATTTCAAATCAAATTATACTGACTGAACATTGTTAACCTTGAACAACATGTTCCGGCATTAGCTGCTTTACTTAATGATAATCATGGCAATAAAGCCACTCTGAATTTGAGGCACTGGCAGCGTAGAGGAGACAGAGGACAGAGGAGGCAGTTTGAGCGTGACATTGAGAGGGCCTCGAGGTTAAGTGGTTAAATGGTTTAGGCCCTCTTAAGTGGCTGGGGTGTTTTTTTCCTCCGTCATCCCTTGCTCCCTTCCTCTACCCCATTCGTCTTTAAATGCCTAATGTGAGAACAGAGACATCAATCATAACTGAGACACACACAAATACACACTGAAAAATGCACATACTCATTATTCCTTTCCACATGCTGTATATTACGTAGTGTTCACAGATGGACACTGCACTCGTGTGTGTGCTTTTAGAGATTCAGGAGGCTTCCAGGGTAATAGAGAGATTCAGGGAGCGTGAAAGAGAGATGGGGCAATAAAGAGTAACACTGTTGTTCTCTCTCCTCCATCTCCTCCCCCACTGGACCATGAGATGGGCCTTATTTCACTACATGCATTTAAAGAAGAAAGCAATTATTATTTGCCAAGTCTGAGAATAATTATGTAATTTTTAACAAGCTTCCTCTAAGGACAGTATTTTGTATTTTAAGTGCTGAAGTCCTTTTTTTGGTGAAGATCTGACTTATATGTATGAAAATAGAACTTAGGAATCACCCTGCTGAGAGCTAATTTAAGGTACTGTAGTAAAAAAGAGAACAAGTGATCACATCAGTGCATCATGGATGGTGCAAGACTGTGGTAGAATTGAAAACTTGTCCACAGCTTGTCCCCTTTAATAACATAAAAATTCTTTCTTGCCAACAATTTGTAGCTGATATATGATAATTATGATTATTAAATTATCTATAATACTATCTTAAATTAGCCTTTAGTCTGAAGGAACACTGTCTACCTTAGTGACTACGCCAAGGTATCAGTTAAACTTATAAGATAAGATAAGATAATCCTTTATTAGTCCCACAATGGGGAAATTTACATACGTTGCAGCAGCATATTATACCACCTACTCTGAGAAACTGACGTCTAAACCCAGAGTGAAATGTTTTTATTGATAATCTTTTAATTGAATGCCTGAAGTAAACACAGAAAAATACAGAGCAATTAAAATTTAGTGGAAAAACTTCTACCACTTAGACCTTTCATTTAGATTTCAGTGAACTTTTCTTGCCTTGTGTTTGTATGTTTAGACTTCAGGGTCTGAGGCAGGAGTTGACCCTTTAGAAACGAACTTGAAAGACAGTGGCATCATCCTGCTGTTGCGAGCATGGAAAACAACTGAGTGCATGAAAACAAGATGATGAATAATGGAGAAGCAAACAGAGATCATTTGGAGAGAACATTAGCTTGAGACTGTACGCTTGGGCTATTGTTTGCTCCTCTGTCGATTCTTAAGGTTATATCCTCTGCATTTTGAAATGTGAAATCACATCGTTTGATTCAGTATTTTCACTATCAGAATATTAATTTACTAGATAGCATTTTACTGTCACTGCTTTGCTCTTCAGCATATCAATTTTTTCCTCTTCATGCTCAAGAATCTGAAAGAGATGTGGGAAAACACCTTATATTAATAAATGGTTTTACATTAATGAATGGACTTAGTTCTGCTCTCAGAATGCTTCAAGAAACACTCACACTAACATGTCATACACAGAAGGTAGCTGCCACTATATGCTGCTATGCTGCTAATTGAATCACGTATTACATTTCCTGGAGGATTAGTTTAGCCTGAGAGACTGGTGACTGCTTGGGCTGTAAGACAGTTGGTGTTTGTGTGTACTCTGTGTATTCATTGGGATGGAGAACCAACATATCAATTATTCATCTTGTGTGCTGCTCAATCAGATACTCAGGAATCCATCTCTCCCTTTTTTCTCACCTGCAGGGATTACAGGAGGTGCGGTGATGGGACACACTACGGTGGTTTCACAGTAAATTAGCATGCTGCTGTTGTGCTGGCCAGGAGGAATTATGAATGTACCACAGCGGCTACTGATGGAAAGACAGGAGACCAGGTGATACTCATGGTACTGGTTTCACTGAGCGATGTGCTGTTGCAACAGAGTCCCAGCTGACTGTGGATATTTCAAAATCCAAGACCTAGAAGGAGGCATATAAATTATAAAAATATACCCTTAAAGGGCATGGAAACTGCCACGGAAATACAGGACAATAATGCAAGCTTTGTTAGGTGATGAAACATAAAGATTTTGGATCCAGACAACAAGATTTAGCTTTACAACAGGATCTGTTGCAGTAGGGCCTGCAGATGAAAATGAGTTCTTGAACTCCCCCATTCATCTGTCATTCAAATGGATCTTTTATACCTATCCAAACATGTTAAACTTTAATCATTTAGAAACAAGACCAAGAATCTGTAGCCATGCTAGCAGTTCTGTAAGATTGTAATTAGGAACAGGGGTGCTGTGAACATTTAGCTCTCAGCAGAATGCTAACATGCTCACAGTGACAATGTAAACATGGTGGTGTTTAGCAGGTATGTTTAATATATTAACTCTTAGCATGATAACATCTGCTAATTATCCTCTGGGGACAGTAAATATCGATACAAAAGTTATATAAGATATAAGATATCTCAAATGATTGTTCCTGCTGTAATAATCTGCATGTAGGGTATTTTGTATAAAAAGTCTGTTTGTTGCATTACCACGCCATAGGTGTTCTGGAGTCCCCTAGACATGATGGGCAGGTGGACAGTAGCTTGTTAGTAGGCTCCAACTGTGAGCGCACTGTGACCTTTGACGCGAGTTCGGAGCTGCGAGCAGCTGGGAGTCCTCTGCTCTGTCTGCTCTCTCTGCCTGTGACCCTGCAGCAAGAAACTCGCACAAAGTTCAAGCTTGGGTCAGAGGTCAGGGAGCAAGAAGTAAATAATAAATATTCACACAGAATGCCCTGAGGAAAAGAAATGAGATTGCTGAATAACATTTTACAATATTTATTTTTGACTGTGTTATGTTGACTGCTATTAGCCCACCACTGCTAAATGACGGTAGCCTGTATGGTCACTCACTTCAAGAAAACACTACTCTAGCTTCCACTGTGACTCTAGCTCTCTCATGCAGTATTAAACTACAGACCCATTGTTGAGTCACCATCACGACAGCATGGTGCTGAGCAAGATATGTGTTAGTGCCTCTCTGTGTCTTTACTGTGTTCTTTGCTTTCTGGGACAATGCAGTGAGAGCAGAGGAAGTTCACTTTTCTGTCCTTTGCAGTGGATCGAACTAACACATTTTCTTCTTACTAATATTTTATGTAGAGTAAAACCTAGTATTTCCGTGGATTACTTTTTGGAATCCAGAGAAGATGTCCTGGAGTGTTGCAAACTTCAAAGTCCCCCCTCCACTAAAAAAATGAGTTTTGCTTATTGTTATTTCAGCAACTTGGATATTTGACCCTCACTGTGCAGACTGATGTATGTGCAGAGAAAGAGAGAAGGCTGTTTTCATATTCATCAGCTGAAGGAGGAGAGTGTCTCTGTGCTCACCTTAAATCTCAGTTTAACACATGAGTATGAGCATAATGTTGTTACATCACAGCTTGTCTAAAAAGTCAGTCGCAGTCTAGTATGCAATGTGGAAACTTGTAACATCCAGTGTACAATGAAAGTGACCTTTTCAGTGAATTGGGAGACATCTTGTGTCGAGCAGTTAAACGTTCAAAATGAAAAATATTATTAACTGTCAGACATCAGACAGTTATTAAAAGCAGAGTATTTTTTAAAATCTGTTTTAAAGGTGCTATGTGTATGTTTTTGCTACATAGCCAACATTAGCAATAAGCTGTTTACTTACTAAGAGCTTCAGCCCTTAGGTTAGAATACACCCTCTGAACAGCACTGCTTCTTCACGGACTGAGGGCAGACTGGATGCTACAGTGACTCACTATTGAAGTGGTATGACGAGACAGGACAGGGCAGGGCTAGATGGTTAGCATGCTAACTTAAGTAGAAGAAAAGAAGCAATAGAAATAGACGATAAGTAAATAGCTTTTAATGTTAACACTGGCTATGTACCAATAGCAAAAAACCTACATGCAGCACCTTTTAAAACACGTCAGGAGGAGATTTTCAAATATATTTTAGTAATAGGTGCTCATCATGTACTGTACTGTCCAGTCCGGGACCTTCTTTGCATTTTGTTTCTCATTTCTTTCTTTTTCTCCACACTCAACTTCTGTCATCTCTCTACTGTCAATTCTCTTCATTCATAATATGGCCCAAAATACTTAAAAAACATGAATAAACTGGGATAAAAATAGGCTTATACGATTAAACACCTGAATTGAAAAACTGATGAAAGCTGATAAAAACATTTAGTTGAAAGAAAACCATGAAAATTGCTTTGATAACATTAAACATAAGGTAACTAAATGCTCTCTGTGGTAGATTACTGCACGTTTCTTTTTTTTTTTTAATACCATATGGAAATCATTATGTAAATACTGGAACACACAGCTCAGGGGAAGTTAGCAACTCGATGTAAACATGTACACAATCAGTGTATATGTGTTGATAATGGGCTAAAACATGTAAAGTCAGGATATTTTTAACTCATTTAAGTACATAATTGCAATCAGTTGCATTATGTCTACACAGTGCATATGGCAGTATTTTGCTTCACGCTGTGCGTATGTATACAAATGCCAGAATACAAGAACTGGCACAGACCACCCTCCAAAGTTATCCCTCATTATTCCCTGCGGTCTCCTGAGGGGAGAGGGATGCAGACGACAACAGTGAGAGGCAGATCTGCTCCTCGGTTAGAGCAGAGAATGAAGGATGAGCCAGAGGAGGACAGTGAAACGATAAAGAGGACAGGAGTAGTGCTCAGAGCCTGCATGTAAAAAAGAGAGAGAGAGAGAAAAGGAGAGAAAGCAAGATAAGAAGAGGTAAGTGGTTTACAGTGCTGGGTACACTGTATGTAGGAGGAGAGGAGAAGGAGCAGCAAGACTAGAGGAGGCATTGACTGGCTTGGCGAGACAATAAAAATAGTGCTGACATGGTACAGTTAATGCGTATGTGTTTGTCAGCATGTAACAGGGAAGTGGGAGAGGGAGAGGAAATAAAATCTTTCCCGGAGAAGTGATTAAAAAAAGAATGTGAAAACAAAGAATAGAAATCAAAGTGAAGGAAAGAGAGCGCTCAGGTTGCCTCGATTACGATTCCAGATGTTAAATCACACCTATTTAGTTAACTGCTGATGGGATCAATGGGGGGAAAACTGAGAAAGGGAGAGAAGATGGAGGGATGAAAGTGTGGGAAAGAAAAGTGGTGGGGGAGGATGGGGAGGTAGTGGGAGATGGCAGGGGCAGCGAGGCCCACTGTGAGAGGAAATATGGCTGCCATGCAAAAAGCAAGAGCAGTGGAGAACAGAGGTAAAAAAAAAAAAAAAAGGAGGGAGGAAAAAGAGGGATGGAGGGTTGAGATGATGGATGTGCTGCTCTCATTTCGTGCCCCCTAACGAAGACTCTAATTAGTGTTTGTGTAATTCCACACTGTCTCCTCCGCCTGCTCATCTTAATTAACTACATTCATCTTCTCCTCCCTCCATCCATCCCTTTCTCTCGTCCTCCCTCCCTCTGCCCTCCTAAAATAACATACTGACTGTCTGAACCCCACCTGGACCAGACCTGCTTTTACTTACTCACTATCTCTCTTCCTCGCTGCCACCCGCTTTTACTCCCCCCTTTCCCTCCATCCTTTTCTTTTACTGTACACATTCTTCTGCCATCCGATGTCTCTCTCCATCTGTTTTCTCCCTCCCTGCCTCACCTTGAAAAAAACTCACTAGTCCTCTTTCTTTTTTTGTTTCGCACTGTCTCTCTTGCAGCCGACTGTGTTAGCGCTTGGCCGGTGTAAAAGCCTGCCCACCCCTGTGAGTCTCCAGAGTCGTGTATTGTGACGGCCCATTTAGTCACCCCAGTCATTAATTTCATCAATAGGCTCAAGAAGTAGCAGCGAGACCAGTAGAAATACATGGCTACTCCACGTGAGTCATACATTAAAACCGTGTGACATTTAGCCCCCCAACGCCAAAACAACAAGCCAATCAATTTGGCAGTAACTCTGTTTAACAATTTGAGGCCGACAAGAGGCAAACAAAACAAGCAGACAAAGGGAAAAAGAGACATGCAAAATGGTTTCACTGAATCTGGCTCTACTTCAACTATATGAGGGCCAATTGGGTTTAGGGGACAGTTACACAAGTGTTTGAATGGCACTGAGAGGAGGAGGAAGAGAGATAGAGGGGGCTGTGTGAAGTGCATTTATAGATGGAGATGACAGGGCTGTTGATGACTGGTCTGTATTGTGTTATTGTAGCGAGCGGCGGATGGATCGGAGTACCTGCCATCATTTAGCCTCACAGTCTGAAATGGCTTTCCTGCTTTCAGCCTTTCAGCAGTCAGTCAGTGTGACAAAGGACTGCTGGGAGTCAGAGCCTCTGTTTCACAGGCACCCCATCCCTGCGCGCACACACACACACACACACACACAGGGGCACACACATATGCATTTGTAAATATTCTGCACACATGGGTACCCACGCGTACACAAACCCAGTCAGACCGGCTGCAGAAGAGGGCCCCATAGCACATGCTGTTGCACAAATCAGGTGCCATTCAAAGTAAATATAAGAGAAAAAATAAATTTCATTTGTATTTATATCTTGTGTTGTATATGTGTGTGTGCATTTGTGTGCCTGTGTTAACATGTTTGTGTATACGGATACAGTGGTAAGCTGCAGTTTGCTGAGAACAGCAGAAATGGTTTTTTATCCTCTTTTGGTATGGACACCAAACACCCGCTTTCACCCATAATGCACCATCACAACCCAAAATACATTTCATCCTTTAAATTTAATGGCTGCCTGTGCTGGGCCATCAGATAGCCATCATACTGCTTGAATGAAAAAAAGACACACAAAAATGCTCAATCTACACACACACACTATATTGATAGCAATTACAAGCCAATCGGTCCCACCTCCTGCTGAGGGTCAGAGGTTAATCTACCGGGGTTTCACCTGACAGCACTTCCTCACATCGCCCAAGCAGAGGGAAGCGAGGGAGGCCGAGAGCTACCGGCAAATAGAGATAGAGCGAGCAAGGAGGAAGCCAGGAGCAATAGGGTGACAGAGATAGCAGTGGAGACAGAAATAAGGGGATTGAGATAGAATGACAAAGAGGAAGCTACAGGCAAGAGAGAAAGAAACGGACAGAGAGGGAGAGAAGAAAGACAGTCAGCAACAGAGATGCAGGCATAGATGACACCGACTGTCTATCGAATCAGGACGGTCCAAATGGGCCAAAATGTCCCCACTGTCCTTTCAAGTTGCTGCACAGATATGATGTCACCATCAGAAGCTCCAAGGAGCCGTGCTTGAGGGTGCAAGGTGCCTTTAGGCATTGATCTCAGATCAGCTTAGTCAAAGGAATACCTAACCTTTAACAATAAAAGGAAAATGCAAATCTGACCTTAGATAACAGCGCAAGTTAAACCTCCTCCCAGTCTCCTAATCTCGGTGCCCACTGGGCTCAGCGTCACCTGTGCTGCTGCTGCTGCTGCTGCTGCTGATGAAATGTAGATGTTACAAAGAACGGGTGGCAGCTGGATTTTTCAACCTGCACCTGTTCCATTTCTGTGTCTGTGCATGTGTGTCTATGGGAGGGAGTGGGGTGGTGGTGGAGGGGGTGCGTTCTTGTGTATGTGTCTATCTGTGCGTGCGTGCCGGCTGTCTTCTGTGTTTCTCTGCCGTCTGCAGAAGTACACTCACAGGGTATGTTACAGTACTGAGACTTGTGATATATGAGGCGTCAGGAACATTTGTCTAAATAGCCCCAAAGCCCAACTACTCTTACACACAAGCTTGCAGCACTGCACACACTGGATGCTTTTGCTTGGAAGACACATGCACACACGTGAATATGCTGCGCTAACTATTGACTTAAGGGACCTAAAGTTTTTGCTTTCTTACCAGGTCTGTAATATGTAGGGACGGAAAACAAAACAGAGGATAAACTCAAATAAACAAGTGGAAAAACATAACAAAGATACTTCTAACTTAATTAAGTAATCACATTCTCCCAAATTACATGTATGAAAGTGCTGACCAAGCCAGCCAACACTATATATGATTTTACATAAAGTTTATTGGCATTTTTGACACAGAATTTTCTAGAAGTAGTTCACACATTTAGTTAATTTTGGCATGTCAACACAAAGTTATTTTGGTGGTGTTTCTCTGTTTGTCTAATTTTTATTTGAAGGTATTGTGTGTCCAGGCCTCACTGGCCAACTAGTATATACAGTATGATCCCTCGTGTGTCATTTAATCAGTTGTTCCATTCTACTACAGTTCAGTTCACTGTTGCATTTAGTTCTGTTTTGTTTGCTCCTTTCAAGGCCCAATGACAAGATTCAACTTTATATATTCAGTTCTTTTGGGTTCTTTTGGAAACCTGCATCTTCAGGTCTACTACTGACACCGACTTATTAAAAATATGCACCATCATCAAAACATCACATGAGGGAAAGGGAGGTGCTCATCCCTCCAGTCAACATCCAGAGAAAAGCTCTGTGTTTTTTCTTTTAATTCGTCACCCTTCTGTGTATGTGAGGCACATATTGTGATATCTATCACAGCTTCTCTGCTGCATGAATTTAAATACATGGTGGAGGAGAGACTTTCTTCTGTGAAACAAAGGTTATGATTGGTATTGTTGTGTTAAATTAAAAGCATGAACCCTGAACTATGAAATTATGTCAGTCATTTTTATTAGGGTGATATCACCTCAATGAGCACATGCAAAAGGGTGTGCACTACGCATTAATTTATGCATTCATTTCTAGTAGTTTGCACCAAAAATAAAACTTTGGATTCTTTCTTTTTTTTTTTTTGATGTGTGAACTAATTTTTGCCATTCAGAAGTATGAATATCAAATAAGTCAGGTGTGTTCAGGTGTTTTTACAGCCCAGTACATCCCCAGTTATTACTGCAGCTCTCCTTCTTCCTCATTTTCTTTTTTCTTCAGCTACTGGAAACCCATCTCTCTCTTCACTGCATGCGCTCTATCTGATTTATGTCAAGATCACGGCTAAAAAAATGCAGAGTAAGTGAATACAGGTCTCAGTGTGTGATTGTGATAGTTGGGAGGGGGGCAAAAAGAGAGATTTGCTATTGTGCGTCATTCTTCGTGTCTGATGCTAGTCAGATATTTCTATCAGCACCATTGTTAAAATGATGGGCCTCTCAGGCTTAGCTGGAGATTAAAATTCCCTGCAGGGCTGCACAGTCTGAATTAATTAAAAAAATACATTTATTTATCCAAAAAGAGACATAAAACATCATCATGACACTTTAATAGCATATGACGGCGGTGGAGGGAGTGTTGACTCATCATATTGAGCATGTGAATGTAACAGAGTAAGCAGCATCTTCTTAAACCATCTAAACTTCCTCATACTTTTCCCATCAACTTTTCTAAATAAATTGTTCGTGTTCCTCCCTGAGAAATCTATTGACAGAGATTTCCCTGTGTTAAAAGTAATATGTGAAATTGGAAACTCAGCAGATTTCAGGTTTTTTGGATCAGTGCCGGTCTCCCCTCGTTGAAATTTGGGATCATCCTCTCGCAGCTATACTGACACTGACTTCTGATGTGCAAGTTAAATAAATAAAATCATTTCTCCATGGTAATTTTCGTCAAACCTGCCAAACGCAGCCTAAATATTTGACATGGAAGGAGAGAAGATCAGTGAGAAGTGAGATCAAAGGAGGGGCGTGTGAGTGTGTGTGTGTGTAAGTGCATGCACAAGTGTGTGTGATGAAACGTATTCTGCAGTGTGATATTTTCAGCACCACTGAATTCCGCTCCATCTCCTCCACACATGGGAGTAATCTAAACTCAAAGCAACGTAAGTGTGTGTGTGTGTGTGTGTGAGTGTGTGTGTGTGTGTGTGAGAGAGAGTGGTCTCCAGCCACTAGCAGCTATTCTTCATATTCCTGTCACCTATTCTTCCTCTCTCTCATCTTCCTCTGTCTCCAAAACAACACACACACACACACACACACACACACACACGTACACTCACGCAAACACACAGACACGCAAAACGATTGTATTTGTCTTTATCAGTCCCTCCATTTTCCTCACCCCTCCTTGTGTTCGGTCTCCTCCGTTCAATATTTCATGCTGTTGAGAGCATATCTATTCTGAGCTCTCTCTCTCTCTCTCTCCCTCTATATATATATATATATATATATATATATATATATATATATATGCCTTCTCTTCCTCAATCCCTCCCGTCTTCTTTAAAAAACCCCTCTCTCTACACATCACTCTTGCTGTCCTCTCCCTCTTTCTGTACCTCTATAAATCTCTCTCTCTCCCCCTCACTTTCTATATCTCATTGCACTCCTAATGTTCTGTGCCCCATCTAACTCTTTCTCCCAACCCTGACTTACATTCTCCTCCACCCTTTCATTTCCTTTTCCTCTTCCCCCTCCCCTCTCCTCTGCTCTCCCCCATCCGTCCTCCCTCTGCTGGCTCAGTTCGCGTGACTGTTCAAAAGTATCAGCTCCTCTTCTCCTTCCCTTAACCCCTCGCTCCTTCTCTCTCTTCTTTCCCCCTTGGATTCCTCTCCAACCAAAACACAGAGAAAGCCCTGTTCTCTCTTTTTGCACCTCTTTCATTTTTTTTTTTGCCCCCCCCCCCACGCCCCCACCCCTTTGCTGTTCTCCTTTTCCCATCCAATCTTAGTGGCACCTCTCCTCCTTATCCTCCTCTCCCTCTCTCTCTCTCTCTCCCTCTCTTTACCTCCCTCCTCCAATGCTCTGTCGTACTCGGCTCCATCTCCACCAACCCAACCCCAGCCCCCTAAACACCCTCCCACCCCTACTCTCCTCCTCGCTCTTAGCCCGTACCAGTGTTGTTTTAGGCACAGCAGTGAAAGGTAAACAGAGAGATTGAAAATTCGTGTCAGTCAGTCGGGTGAGAGAGGGACAGGGAGGGAGCGAGAGCAGCAGAGGTGGTGAGGGAGCTAGAGGAGGCGGGGGGAGTGTCAGTACAATTTACTAACACAACAGTGAACAGCGAAGCAGGCCAAGACACGGAGCGAGCGGGAGGCGGAGTGAGAAAGAGACTCCCAGTTCAAGAATGCCATTGAAATGCAATGTACATGCAAGTGTACCAAAAAAAAAAGTGTTTACTGTATATTCACATCATGTTCATACACATGCAAGGGTCCTACTGAATTCATATGTGCTCTGTTTACTTCCTGGGGGCCCCAGAGCGGGATGTGAGCCCTACAGGGGCCTAATATCCAATTATCAGAGCTATGAGAAAGCTCCGATTAGATTTCGAGGTTGCAGAAAGGAGCACTTGACAGATGTGTTGTTGGCCAGCGCTGGGTTGGAAATGTCATAAGAGCCTCAGTGTCACTGCATGCAGTCAGCCTCGAGGTCGTTTCTCATAATAACCTCAATACAAAAGTAATCCAATAGCACTGCAACCCATGCCTGGAAAATCCAACCTGGATGATTAGAATTGACAGGGGTGTTTGCTGGAACAGAACATGTCACCGTCTGTTTAAAAGAAACCGAACGGAAAGGTGAGAAATTGAACTTTTTTGTTAGACGGGGAAAAAAAGTACCAAATCACTACTTCCACAGGTGTTCGATTTCCAACTTCTTGCACCTGATTTACAGTTTCCTATAAGATGTACCCGTAAAAGTATATTTACAACCCCAACCCTACTGTAGCAGCCATACAGTAAATCATCCATGCTCTATAGGCTGGGATTTAAAGGGTCAGTTCACCTAAATGGAAAAACACATTTCCTTACATAAAGGGGCACTTAGCCATGCAGAATATATATATATTCTCACTTATCTGCTTTTTTTTTGGCCGACTTCAACTTCCTCATTTGTAATCCAATAGGCTAAATATGGAACTTGCATGATAACAAGTGGTCCTCGTTTTCATGTAACGGGAGGTCACACCTGAGACAGTTCTCAGTTCTAAAGAAGACAGTTGGATATGCTGAAAAGCCAGGAGGCTTAGTAAGTAAGATAGTAAGTGACCTGTGACTTAGGGAATATTTTACCACAGATATGAGCTCAAGGTCAAGAATGAACTGCCTTGCCCTTTTTCACAGACTTACTGGTAAGTCTGGAAAGGCAGAGAAAGACAGTCGTAGTTAGCGCTGTAAGGGCAGAAGGAAGGAGTCTGAATATGTTTACATGCCTGTATAATGTACGTATGCATGTATATTTAATTGTACTGGGTATTTGGCTGTACTGCTGTGATACTAAACAATACAGTGTTGCGATAAACAGAGAACATGCAGAGACTGAGGAGAAATGATGGACAGAGGAGCAAGGAGAGGAGGCAAAGGAGGAGTGCTCATTAAAAAGTTGCATGCCTGCTGTAACAGAGAGAGATGGAGAGAGAGAGAGAGGCAGAGGCAGAGGAGACAGGTAGACCACCAGAGACAAAGCTAACAAAAGACAGAGGCAAAATAGCAGAGCCAGGTGGCAGGGATCGCAGAGAGGAGAAAGTTTGCATTGGAAATTGGAGATGAAGGTGAAGAGAAGAGGAAGGGGAGAGAGCGAGACAGAGAGGAAGGTGGGGGGGATTGAATGGACAGCTCATGAGAGGGGTGGAAGGACCGGAGAAGACAGAGGGATTCCCCGATGGCATCTCATCTCTCTCTCTTTCTTGCTCTCCTTCTCCCTATTTCCCTCCTTTTTTCTCCCAATAAATCATTCTGACTTCTCCTTAACCAACTCATTCCCAGCAGGCAGCAAGAAAACTGTAACAATCCTTCTCCTATCTGCTATCTCTCCCTTTTTCTCACTCCCTCCTCCTGTCTCTTTCCATGTCTGGCCTGTTCCTCTCTCTCTCTCTCTCGCTCTCTCTCACACACACACTCCTTAGGTGCACAGTTAGTGGCGGTGGAGTTGACAGAGGAGAGCAAATTACTGAACATTTTAGCGCGTTTCTACAGGACAAAGATGCTACGTTCATTTCTAACTCAGGAATATATGACCAAGAAATTAAACTCGATTATAACTTAACTGCTTTTTTTAAAAAAAAGATTTAAAATTAAATTATGGGATAATTTGCAAAATAAAACAGCGAGTCTCCTCTTATCGAAACTAAGACAAAGCAGAATCAAAATAATATGACTGTGAACATCCCTAATAAAATATAATAAACAATTTGTATCTTTTATTTTGTGGTAGATAGATATTACGTGAGAGGATGTGTGTGTGTGTGTGTGTGTGTGTGTGTGTGTGTGCGAGTCTGCGTGTTAACGTGCTGCAGCTATAAGAGGATTGCACATGATAATAGTGCTGTATCAGACTGACTTACAGTGTCTGGGAATCCAAGTAAGGAGGGGTGGTAGTGGCGAATGTGTGTGTGTGTGTGTGTGTGTGTGTGTGTCAGTCCAGGGGTGTTTTTAGCCTTTTTAATAAAAATGCAAAAGTGTGCGTGTGTGTGTGGGTGTGGTGGGTGGGTGTTATACTGAAAAATAGGCTGCAGATGGTGGCTGCAGACGTATCTGGCAGAGGAGGGGGATTCAAATCCTTCTACTTTTACACCGGCAGTGGAGGTCGAATAATTGACCACAAAAAAAAAAAAAAAAAAACTTCAAGTCGTAGTGATTCCTGATGTGCTGCGACTCGGCCACAATATTGGAGGAATGCGCTTTTGTCGCTCGCTGGGGGTGGAGTTACAAAGTGAACGAGCGCTGCCTACCAAACAGAGAGAAGAGAAGGAGGAGAGAAAGAGAGAGGAGGAGAGAGACGGGTGGGCAGGCTGCTCACCGTAAACGATGGTTGTCGGATAGAGTCTTGAAGACCTAATGAAACTGGCTGGTTGAATTGTTTGCAGCGACTACAGAGCCTCGGCAGACCCGCGGCGTGCTTTGCATCTTTCGGAGTCTTGAAACTGCAGCAGCACGTAGATAACAAGAACACTTAAGAAAAAAAAAGACGAAGAAGAGGACTTGCTTAATCAGATATATTTCCCTCCACCACCACCACCACCTTTAATTTCCCTTTCACGTAAGCGGCGCACAACTCTTTCTCAGAGGACAGGAGCGTTTCATGCCCGGGGGAAGACCGACCTCCTGCTTGGACCCACTACCGGCCTCCCACACTTCTCTGGCGGGCTCAGAAGCAGCAGTTCCCGGTGAGAAGAGAGGACCAGGCTCACGCTCATTCATTAAGGGGACCCCCGCTCATAAGGACTTCCAACAAACACCGTTGTTTGAAGCCCCCCACCCCCCAAGGATTTGTTGGGGAGGGAGGAAGGGGAGGGGGGTGGTGTGGGGGGGGTGTTCGCAGTGTCTGGTTTAAGGTTGAGGGGGGGGCGGGACTTTTTGAGTTTTACAACACTTAATAACCAGAGACCAAGTCTTATCAGTCTTTTATGTGTGCATGCATGAAGCTTTTTTTGTTTTTGTTTCCCCCATCCTTCTCCCGTCTGTTAGGCATTTGCTGGGATGTTTGAGTCTCGTTGTTTGGTGGTGGGGTGAAGGGACCGAGAGAGTGGCCGGAGAGACCGAAGAGAGGGGGGAAACGGAGGCCGAGAGAGAGGGAGAGTGGAGCCGAGAGCATGGCTCTGGTAGCGCTGTCTCTCTGGGTGCTAACGAGTCTCACCTGGGCGAACCTGTTCCAGGTGTCAGCCAACAGGCATTCCGTTTACTGGAACAGCTCCAACATACAGTAAGAAACCCCCCCTTTACTCTTCATGTTTAACAGTGTTTGTTTGCGTGTGTGTGTGTGTGTGCCATTTCATTAGATCTCCACCTGTTAAATGAAAGGAAAATGCCCTGATTTGCATTGTCAGGACTGTCAGCTTCACACCTTCGCACTTTCAGTTCATCAGTGGTTGACTGCAGTTTTTGAGCTGTGCTTGCATGTGTCTCTAATGCTTTATCAGGGTTGCAGCAACCACCTTTCTTTCTTCCAACTTAGATCCACACACACCATTTAAAGAGGCCTCTTGTGTTTTTTCTGCACGTTAAAGCTATTGTTGAGTCTCGAACTGTTCTGCCAGACCTCGACTGTGAAGTCAAGGTGGCTCCAAACCATCTTTTCAACACCTCCACTCGCACCGCTGCTCAGGCGTATTCAGTTTCTGGTCCTCAGTCTAACACCAGCCTGTGCACACTGTAGTTTATTCGCCTCCACCTTCAGCCACTCATTCACGGCAGAGGGAGTAGAAAGAGAAGAGAAAGAATCACATGTGATTCTCTCGCCTTCCTCTCCTCTTCTCCCCCTCTCTCCGTCATGTGGCTCTCCTCTCTCAGTCTTTCAGGGCTCTTTCTCTCTGTCTTCTCCTCTATCTGGTTCAATTAGGAGCACTTCTTCATCCTGACCCCATTGTGTTGTAGCAGTGTCACTATTCAATCTCTCCTTCTCGCTCACCCTCTCCAACTTGCTCTCTCCTTCTATCCCTCTCTAACCCCCTTTCTTGTTTACACTCAGTCCGTTGGCCTTTTTGTTATCCTCCTAATCCCTCGATCCTTACCCCTATCTCGATTCAAGTGAAAAAGCTCTTTTTCCCTTGCACTCTCTGTCCTTTTTTGAAAGCTGCCTTTTTAATACTGTCCTCATGAGTCCATGGCTCTGCTGCTGGATTCTTAAGAATGTAGTGTCAGTCTGCAGCAGCACATTGTAGGCTGATCTCTCCTTCTACAATTCACACTGAGATCTCGCAAGTTTACGCTGCACCACCTGAGTTTCACCACGTCTTAATCTGTGCGTCCATGTCTCATATTTTTAAATTTACAGGTGCCCTCTCCACTGCTCAAAGTGCGTAGATAAAGTGCCAGATTTGACATGAAATATTAGCTAATTTTTAAGATTTCATTCTAGTGAGCCAGCTCAGTGAGTTGTGATTTATTTCCAGTTCCTGCTAAGGTCACAAAATAGTGTAACAATCAGCCTAGAAATGGTTGGTCTCGGAGGTGCACGACAGCGCATGTCACACACTAGCACACACCTTCCTCTTCGTTCTCCATCTTGCCACGAAGCCTGTCTTCGTGTGAGTTATGTGTTGGGCTGCCAGGCGTCCCTCAAAACATCTCAGTATGTGGTATTTACCTCTTCAGCAGAATGCACCGGGCTCTTAAGACAAGCGGCCCTGACATACAACGGTATATGTCGTTTTATGACTATGCTTATTAAAGACGTAAACAGTGTGAAAAGTGATCCATTTTCGCCGACAGTAACTCCGGGCCGATGATTTTAGTTTACAGCGTGAAATAAAACTATGAGAGGCAATTTATGCCTCACAACAGAATTACCATACATGAAGTACTGCGTAAAGTAATAGGAGCGGAAAAAATAAGGTTATTGGTTGTGGTATGATTTCTGTAAACAATATTAGTTTTCCTGAATGTGAGAAAATTATTTCCGCACATTACAGAGAAACTAATATTGCAAGACACGGTTGCTGCTAGTGCATTTTAGCTGATATTTCTCTGCAACTCTCAATGTGAAGAGTGCTCAGTTTCAATTTCTATTTCTTTTTTTTGCTCAGTAATAATTTGATAATGCATGCTAATGAAATTCCACCTTTGGTTTTCATATCTGAGACAGAAGTTGATTTAGATGAAAATGTGGAGGGAAAAAAAAACGCTTAAGGGCATAAAGGAAAAGGGAGATGAACCCGGCACCTCGGTACAATCAGCTCGGCGTAACATGAGCAGTTTTAACCTTGGTAGAATGTAACCCTAGTTAAGTGATATGTCAGCTGTTCGCCACTGTATAGTCAAAGTGTTTACGGTTTAAAAAAAAAAAGCTGCAGTAGGTGTTTAAGACAAAGCAGAGGGAGGAATAAATGAGTCTGGAGCAGACTAACCTTTAACCTGACTGTCCAGGACCTGAGTGCTGCAGAGCCCTGCAGTCTCCCCCTTCTCTCTCTCTTTCTCTCTCCACACGTTCACTGCCAATACTGTTTTCATCCCAGCGGCAGAATATTCTTAGCCCCTGCAGTGTGAGTCTTAGCGTGTGTGTGTCTTTTATAAAAGACTGTGGTTAATTAAAGAACAGTGCATCTCAGTGGACTTGCCTCATCCCTGATCTTCCCATCTCCTCCTCTCTCTTTCCCTTTCTCGCTGCACACATGCACAATGACAATGTATGAGCAGTGAGTGGGGATAACTTTTTCAATTCAGCCTACTTAGTGAATTAGGAGACAAAGGGGCCATAGACAGCAGCACACAAAAGACAGATAAACTGCAGGATAACCTGTCTAATCTACTCTTTCATACGCTCTTGTGCCATTTTTCAACAGGCTCAGATCCTATTTCCAGCATTTATTTTAATCTCCGGCACTCAACACCACAACATCGAACATTTGTAGGGCTGGCTAGCTTGTCTCTAGCCGTTGGCGATCGGCCTCTCTGGAGTTTCTCTAACTCGCAGTGCAGTGTGGAGGTTTAGAAGGCCAATAATAAGCTGTAGTATAGCTGTCAGTTTGAGTGGTAAACACATTGTAAAGCCTCAGGACCCTGCAGTTTCTCAACCAGCTTCTGACCCCGAGCCACTCATCAACCACAAGAGACAGGCTGAAACTGTTACCGAGGATTAACTCCTTCATACACAGGCATATGCAGACACAAACATGTGCGTGCATACACACATCTTTACATGAGCACATGCTAGCACACTCACATATATTTACAATTATGTGTGTTCATGCAAACATACACATTTCCCTGCTGTGTGCATTTTTTTTTACTTTGAGAAGATGGATCATTTCCTGCGTCTGCATCTTGCACAAAGGCTGTTGCCACTGCCCATCAGTCACTTGTCACCGATATCCCTGGGCATGAACGTGTGTATAATGGTGTGTGCTTTGTGTGTGTGTATGTATGTGTGCGCTTGAGAGCCAGTAAATGTGTGTGTTTGCCCTCTTACAGATGTCTCTGTTCATTGATGGGTGACCGAAACAAAAACAAATCCATCAGTCCGTTAAATCACACATTATCTTCCACCACCTGGCAATTAACCACCGCTGTGAGTGTGAGTGAGTGTGCGCACGAGTGTGTGCACGCGTATACATGTGTACGTGCATAATCTAATAACGCAGCAGTTAACTGATTTGCATAATAGATATCTGGTGATATCTCTTAATTTATCAGTTGTATATTTCAGAAGCGATTAGCTTCTGAATAAACAAACGCACACGCATCTCTAGATGGTAGGTTTGTGCGTGTCTTTGCATGTGGTGACACTGTCACCTTTAACGCATGGCACTGGAATGAAGCCAGCTATCGCAAGCAGATTTCGCTCCTCATATAAATTCACATGCATATGTGTGGTAATCGACGCCGAGGTGGAACTTGTTTTATATTCATCCAGCTCGACAGAGTGCGCAGAAACACGTCACGCAGGGCAGGAGAGAAATAATGCAAGAATATGAGAAGAGAGAGACGGTGAGGGAGAAATACTATGGGACTGGCTAGAGGGAAGAGGACATCAGGAAGAATACCGATGGATTTTGCGTTGAATTATAATAAAGTGGGGGGAGGAGGGTCATCATAATAGTGATAATAATGCTTGGCTGGTGCCCTGATGCACACGCACACCGTGTCCTCACATTAGGCACCATAACACAGGCCTAGCTTGTGTGTGTGTACACAAAAGAGGGAAACGTAGATGCAGACAAGAGGATTAAACAGGCCAATCAACCATCCCCTTGACAGCAACACAAACCTATCTGTCTCCCAGCCCCACTTAGGACAACAACATTTACATTTATGAATATCTGCACAAAGGAGAGTTATTACTCACTCACTATCTCAAGGCCTGCCTGTGTGTGTGTGTGTGTGCATGTGTATGTACAACCCATCCATCATAGAAGTTTGCACTGCCGCTACGTATGTCAGCTACCACTGTGATGTGTGTTTGCGCACAAGCACACACACACAAAAATGGAAAAAAACCCTCACACACACAGGCTCAGCGATCATCGTAACAGTTATATAGACACAGTGATCAGACTATTCATTAGTAAGGAATAATAAGGCCACATAGTGTACGGGTGAATGGATTTTGGTTGGCGTAGCGACGTGTGGGTGTGAAAGTGTGTGTGGCGTGCAGACAGTCGCACAGAGACGTCATTAATTAAAAGCAATAGGGAACACCTGTGTGATGGATGACTACTGTTTGCATAATAAGATCCAGTGGTCTTCTCTCTCCCTCTCTCTCTCCCGTGCTGCTGTTGCTCTCTCTCTCCATATGTGTGTGTAGGAGTAAATACATTTTTCTGATTGGACAGGTATTGTCTGGTAGGTGTGCACAGCAATAAGGGACATTGGCAAGAAAGGAGGAAAAGAAATGAATTATTTTCTCGTCCTCTATCTTTTTTTTTCTCTTTGGGGATGAGCTAGATTTCAGGAATGAGCTCCCACCTCTCTGTTCTCCTCTCATCCTCCAGTTGCCTGATGGGAAAGCACTCTTGGGGTAGTGGTATTTTGGGATCCGTGCGGTTTAATGTGAATGTTGTGAGACTCTTTTCGCTGTCAAATTAACTTGGACTAAATCTTGCCAGTGCTAGAAAATGCGTTGCCTTGCTCTGAGGTCTGGTTTTCCTTCACCTCACCTCACCCGCACTTTCCTTTTATTTCCTCCTTAACACTCCCCTCACACACTTTCAGATTTTGACCAAAGCCCGCCTCGAATGTGGCATTCTCTTAACACGCCTCCCCACAGATCCTGTAAATTTTCACACTCATATAAAACGCTTGCATTGATCTTTAGAAAAAGATAAGCTCCGAAATATCAAGCCCACCCTGTTTTTCCGTATCTTCCATTTCCTCAAACGGCGTCTCGCTTACATGATTCACTAATCGGAAGCGTTGCTGTGAAAATGGGAAGCTGATGTTCAGTGGTCGTATTAGCTCGGCCTTGAGTTAGATGCTAACTGGACAGTGTAATGGTATGGATTCAAAGGAAGCTGCTTATATGAGAGTCATACTGAGTTGGGCAATTCTGATCAAGCCTGACATGAAGTAGGGGGTCTTACAGGTATAAATGCCCGGCCTAGGATTGGTGTTGATTTAGGAGAATGCTGATTCCGTGCTAGTGGCTCAGTGGTTAGCACTGATGCTTTTGCAGACCGTATTTAGGCTTTTTAGACTCATTGCTAGAAAATAGTTGGCTAGGATTAAAAACACTTCTTCCTTAGGTAATTTCTTTTATGAAACTTCCTCCACAAACTGAGCAAAGAAAGACGTTTTCTCTTTAGAAGGAAGGCTGTGACTATTTTACAGCAATCAGAACCATAATCAGAGTGAGAAAAATATTAATCTCGATGTGGATCCAAATCATATGTGGCCATATGATCTAGATACAGTAAGTTGTTGCAGGAAAAGTGAAATAAAATGCAGAACATAGCGTCACTGCCAGTGTTTCCCACTGGTTGAGGATTTATTTTTGGTAGTCAACCTCAGGGGAGGTGGAGGTGTAGCGTGGTCGGCTGCAGTGAATTCACAAGCTACTGAAAAACTGCACTTGAATGCTGCGCTCTTGCAGACTTTTCAGTCAATGCTCAATTTCATCCACATTTTCACACAAACAAGACAAAATAATGACAATAATTATTATAAAAATCTGTTTGAAGGGGTTGAAATCTATTTTAATGGGCCACCCAAATAAATGCTGCGTATGGCGGCCTACTTATGCACATGTGAGGCTAAAACATGTTTTTCTCTAACAAATGTGGCATATAAATTATATTTTAAATATAAGAACACTTTTTTATAAATGTGAATAAATGTTTTTTTTGTTGCTAATGTCGATCTGTTTTTATGGCCTCAGCACGTCTCGGGTGAAATTTGGCCAAAACATCAAGGATAATGCATGCAGAACCAATATGTGTTGATAAAGTGATATGGATTTACTTGAAATGTGTCCTTATCAGTGCTTGGAGGAGTGATTTATGTGAATGATGACACAGACAAATCCTGGAAAGTCATAAATTAACGCAAAATCATTTTTTCCATCGCTTCTAATGTCAGGAAAATTTAGGGTTTCGGAGCATTGAAGTGCAGCCACAGTTCTTATTTCCAATGTAACTGCTGTATTTTTTTTGTTTGTTTTCAATAAGCGTGAATAGCATGGTTGGATGGAGCATTATACCCCAGATAGAATCAGTCACAATAAATTTGAAATATTGAATCCAGTCTGTATCTTTGAAGAACTTTTGATTGTTGTTGTTAAATCAAATATTCTGTGTTTAATATTTCCGCATCTGCCAAAATGTGCATGCATGTTTATTATTTGCCACCTGCTGGGAACCCCAACAGCTTAGAGCAGCTCAACTAAATCCTGGAGCAGACAGACTTTTGTCAGTTAAAAAAGCTGATAAAATGGTCTTATCTCTATGCCTGACCAAGTGTGTATCACTCTGAGGCATTTTAATCAGTTAGGATAGATTTCCCTAGTCAGAGATGCTTGATAAATATGATCCCAGGTTTGGTTTTTGTGTGGATCTCCCTATGCCATCAGCTAGATTGGACAGTCTAAATTACCCAAAGGTGTGACTGAGAGTGTGAGTGATTGCTTCTCTTGCTCGTCCTTGTGTTAATGCTACCGTACACTCTCTCAGAAGTGCTGTCTGGACAGTCTGAAAGTGATTAAAAGCTCCTCTCAGGTGTTCGGACAAGGCAGGCCTGCGTCGCCCAATTACTGTAGCTTTCCAAAAACCCGACAAATCTGACAGCCACACCTGCGTTCCGTCCAGGTGTGCCGAGGTGTGAAAATGGGGATGAGCGCCAAATGTGGTGCAGATTTTTATTTTTCTCCACATTCCTAACCCCCCCCACCACCACCGCCATCACTGTCCACATTCACTGCTGAACTGCACCGGCCGCTTCTGTGTTGGCAACGACAGAGAGGCTGTTTGCTTTCAGAGAAAAGACGAGAGGATTGCAGCCAAAAATTTGGATCAACTTCTGAAAAACAACTGGCACAGATATGAGTCGATAGACAGACTCTCCCCTCACCTCCAGCTCATGTTTTTGGATCACAGTGACTCAATTCTGGTCTCCAGCAAAAAACAGGAAAGGTGGCTTCTTCTGTGATGCCTGTAAATACAATGATTCATTTTCAGAAGCCTATCTATCAATCTGTCGCACCAGCAATTACTTCCACTTTATAATCCCCCTTCTCTGTGTCCTCCAGCTTCTATGTCAAAATATCAAACAAGACTTTCTTGACATGGTTTATGATGCAAAATCTGACTTTTCCGTGAGAGTACATTTCATGCTTTTGATTAAGTGGCCACCTGCCTGCTGTGCTCTCCTGCCACTCACCCAGTGGCCGTGAATGAGCAGGTTTGATTGTACGCTAACAAATGCACATCCCATATCTTTAAGGGATGGCAGCAGCAGCAGCAGCAAGAGTTCACACAGACTCATCTCCATTGCTGATTACAAGATGTTTGGTGGTATGCATAACCTGGAGGTCATCTCAGGACAGTGTATGATTAATGCTAGGGCCTAGAAAGGAAGAAATGTGGAGCTCGCTATACTGTCACTAAACATCTTTTCAGGGCAGTTTGGCTGGATAACGGCATGGTCTTCACCAGATCTTAACGATAAATTCTCACGTTGCAATAACAAGAGAGGCTGTCAGTGCAGAGTCATGCAGTGTTTGTGCTGATTTAAGTTAAAGCGGTGCCGTCTGAGGCGGATGAATTGCCTTTCCTTGACAGCCAAATTATTGAATGACCGTCTTCCCTTGTTATCTGTAGATTTTAGGCAAAAAAATGCAGGGCAAAACAAGAATTTATCTCCCCCACCCATGTGTTAAATTTGAACAAATTGTCCACAGAGAGCAAATCCCGCAGCGATGGGCTGGAGGCAGTGCACAAAAACACTCACACATATGCAAACACACACTCAGATGCTCACTTGATGTTGTTGTTGATATTAAACATTATTCTCTGAGCCAATGCCTAAGCTCCAGCAGTGTAATCAGGTGCTAATAACAAGGCTGTGATGTTTACAAGCTGTTTCAAAGCGCTTTATATATCTGTGTGTGTGTAAGTATTCTCTATGTGATGTCTACTCTATTCTCCGCCAGCGCTGCTGGGGCTTTGGGGAAGGGGGGGGGTACTAATAATGTAGACTGTCAGCTCTTGCACACACACACGCACACACCAGATGCTCATATGGTGTGTTTGTGACGTGGCTAATGATAGCAGCGTAGCGGCAGTCTGAGGCCATATGCTGAGCCTGATCACAACAGAGCAGTGTGATCTAGCGTTAATAAACTCTACCGACATGGCAATTAGGAATCCACCACATAAAGACACATACAGTCGCGTGCAATAATGCAGCTGTTTACATCAAACAAACACACACACACATACATACATACATACACACACACACCGGGAATCAACTGCCGCTGAACCAGGACAGGACAGAGGAAGCAGCAGGAAGGAGAACCACTGCATTGACAGGAAGAATGTCTATTGTCACTGCTCGCTGAGCAGAGATGATGCTCATTGTTGAGCTTTGATTATGGATGTTGTTATCAGTTCATCAAGACGTAAACATCTTCAGATCTGAATTGTGAGCGCGTAGGAAATAATGAGCAGTTTTATTCTGTTTTATTCTGAAGGTGGTTTCTCTGTTAACGGGTTTTCATAAGAAACAATTATGGCGGGATATGAGAAAGTCTCGATAGCGAAGGTTTGATTTAGCAGCCAGAGGGGGAGAAAAAGGAAAGACAGGGTCCTCTCTTCAACAAACTGCAGAGGACACAGAATTATGCTTATTCTATCCACAGAGAGAGCTCGGCAGAGAGGGAGAGAGTCTTTAATTGAGGTTTTATCCATTTAAGCTGTCACTAAGAGGCCAACTCTGAAACCTTTTAACCACTCTCCTCTCAGTAATGACACAAATCAGAGAGAAAATGTGTTTGTGTCTGAGCGTCGATGTGAATGTGTGTGGGTGCGTGTGTGTCCGCGCGTGTTAGTGGTTCGTGAAGCAGGAGGGTAATTATGCGGAAATTGGGAAATGGCTAAGTGAATTATGACCTTGTTTCAGCAGAAGGCTTTAATCAGTCCCAGCCAGGCCAGGGGAAGGAGGCAGAAATGTTCGCTACACAAGCACTCTGGTTCCTGATGGCAATAGCAACCAGTCAGTAAAAGTGACAGTCAACTGGTCTGATGTGTCAGTGGGAACCAGTCAACAAGTGATTCATAGACATCAGTGGCACAAGTATTCAAGTGTAATCATGAGGCTGCAGTGGTTTTGAAGTGGCATTCTTTTGTCAGTGTTTTGGTGTTGTAGTTTGTTTGAAGCATTTGGTTTTCTTTTCTGCATGTAGAATGAGCAACCATGTGTGCAGGGCTGGGTCATTATAAAAGCTGCAGCTGATGATTATTTTTATTATTGATCCGCCTGCCAGTCATGAACTTGTTTAATTGTTTTCTCTATGAAATGTCAGAAAATAGTGAAAAATTTAAGCTTGGTTACAATTCCCCAAGCTAAAGGAAAATCTTCTGCATTTTTGTTAAAAAAAAATGACTGAAAAGATCATTTGATTATTAAAAATACCTGCCTAATATTTTTCTGTAAATTGACCAATTGTTTCAGCCCTGACAATGATTTTCCAAAAAATATATATTTTTGGAATTGTATTGTCACTTTAAGATCACTGGGGCTGCAACTCATGATTATTTCCATTATTGATTAATCCACCAATAATTTACTCAATAATGTGCGACCTTGAAAATTTCATGAAGTAATTAAAATTGCACCCAAGGTGACGTCATCAAGAACCCTCAAATATTCAGTTTGTGATGATGTAAAACAGAGAAAGGCAGTCATTTTGATCTTTTTGAGAATGTTTTATATTCTTGCTCAATAAATGACTTAAGCAGTTTATCAGTCATCAAAATGTATTATTTTTCAGTGGAAAATCATTTCAGTTCTGAAGATCATATTATCGTTTTACGAAAATCCATTTTCCACTTAAAAATGGAACAACTTCAGTTATTTAGGTCTTTGTTTCACATGCGTTCAGAGTTTTGTCTGATGCAATGCATACTTGCACTTAATTTGATTATTTTCCATATTGTGATATAGATATATAAATACACCAATAAGCCTGAATAATAAAATAAAACTCGAGCAAATTCAAGTGTTGCTGGCGCTGCAGACTGTTGACTGTTTACTGCAGTAAGATTTATGTCAGATTGGGAGAGTGCTCTAAAATGATCAGGCGCAGTATGAGCGATAAGTAACTTTTTGTCTCTATAGACCCGGTGGGGGGGGTTTGCTTTCGTGTTTATCTAAGTGCACAAATTTATGTTAATGGAAGTGCACAAAGTCTCGCCATTTCAAGTCTTTCCTTAAGTTGCTAAACCATTTCATCCTGGAATGAGTAAAGAAAAGAGGAGCATAAATTGAACAAGATGTAAACAAAGTAAACTTGCAGCCCAAAGGACACAATGAAAAATACAAGTGATTGCGTGATGTTGTTGACTGATTTTAGGTGGTGCAGCACAGAATGAAGCTGTGCAATGAACAAAAATGCAGCGCTGCCAAACATGTGCACGCTGTTGTGATCGCTGCCAACAACATGTCATTTTGGTCTCAAACTGGCCATTTCTCCTGTGAAAACATGGCTATCTTAATTTTGTTTTGGCACATTTCCGCCTCTAATGTTCACATTTTTGTGTGTGAGAGGATGTGTGTGCTTGTGTAGATTTTGAGTGTGTGTGCTTGTTCATGTATGAATGGCTCTTGCTGTTCAGATGTGTGCAGGGTCAGCAGCACTGCTGTGTGTCAGTGTGTCTCAGAGTGGCTCTGTTTGGTTCTGGTCTGACTGTCTATTTCTGTCAGTGCTGGATCGATGGCATCCTACAGACACTGCACTCTTCTCTTGGATGTTTCAGCCTGTTCCTTCTCTCTCTCTCTCTCTCTCTCACTGTGTATCTGTTGCTCTTCCCTCCCCCTCTTCCCTCTGCCTCTCCGTCCCTCCTGTTGGCTCGGCCTCTTGCCATCACTTCCTCTTCTCCTCCTCATTGTCCTCCCCTGCATCATCGTACTACTCTCAAGTCTCTCTTCAGATCAGACAATGAGCTCTCGGTGTGTGTGTGTGTGTGTGTGTGTGTGTGTGTGTGTGTGTGTGTGTGTGTATTTTCAGAGTGATTCTTGCCGATTCTTTATGAGGGATTCCTGTTCTTGGCTTCACATCTTGGCCACTTTGTGTTGGTGTGCTGAATGCCAATATATGCTACAGCTCTTCACTGCTTTTTAAGGGATTTGTACATCTTTGTTTTTGTGTGTGATTTAATGCTGGAAAAAAACAGTTGATTAGTCAGTCTACAGAAATTAATCCACAACAGTTTTGATAATCATTTTAAGCAAAACACAGAATACTCATAATGTTCAAGCCTGGACCAACGACTTCCTGGTTCTCTCAGAATTATATTGTTGTCTGTCGAATATGTTGGGGTTTTGGACAAAGTGAGCTATTTTAAGGTGTCATATTAGGCTGTGGTTAATTGGGAGAGTAAACAGTTAATTGATTGAAATAGTAAAGAGATTAATAGATGATATTCAGTAGCTGCTGCTCTACTGTGAGTAGAGGTAGATAATATGGATAAAAACTTCTGTCATTGTGTTATGTGTGTAGTAGGTTGAAACAATAAGTTGATTTATTGCTAACTTCATCTGCAAAACCTTAATTAACAACTATTTTGATTTGGTATGTTGTTTAAGGTTTAAAATGGCAAACAGAAACCTCAAATGTGAAGATCTTCTTATTTTGTCTCTTGAATTAAGATTTTATATATTTGCATTTTAGATGACTTGAAATGGCAAATTTATTTAAAACGAGATTAATCAGGATTTAAAGCCCTAAAATGTCATTTTATATCACAATATCGATATAAATATCATCATCAGTAGTAAATGTTTTGGAAATTCTGTTGAAAAAAATTTATTCAAGCACTTGTTCTCACCTTATTAATAATGTTTCTGTCAAGAGCCCCTCAGGTAAAGTAGAAGAAAGTTTAAACATTGCTAATAAAGTGAATTCAAGGCATCAATTGTATGCAAGATTTTTTGGTTAAACAGGGATCTATCTGTTGATAACATTTTCTAGTGTGCAAAAAGTTTGTTGTAATTGTTACCTGCTGAAAATTTTATTGAGAGATTATTTATTGATGAACTGGGAAAGTCATTTTTGCCATATCCACCGAATTAAATACCTGACAAATCCAGGTAGTTCATCACAGCGGTGCAAAAATCCAATACTACCATAAAGCAACCCCAGGCATTGATTTGCAACTTTGCCTGCAATGACAGTTGACAAATTTCTATTGACTTGTAGTATATTGTTTATTCATCCAACATTATCTGCAAGGTGTACTGTATGTGTGTGTGAGCTCCTCGGTCTGTGTGTGTGTGTGTGCATGCAGGATTTCATGTATATCCATGTTTTTGACCTTTGGTGTGCAATTAAGTCTGATTTTTGTATGTGCACATGCATTTACATGGACAGCTGTGCCTTTGTGTATACACCGAACAGAGTCAATGACCGTCAACGGAGGGAGATCGAACGAGGTTTGCTGAGAGCTAGTAATGCTGGCTGGCCTCAGTGCTAACACCCACGCTGTCTGTAGGCTCTGCTCTCTGCTCCTACGCTTTGAGGCACAGGAATGTGCTAGCACTGCTGTAGTAAGGCCGCATATGAATGAGTGTTTACTATCTCGCTTGGGCCAACTTCTCTCTCCGGCTCCGACTATCATGTTTTTAATGAAAGTCCAGGACAGCTGCTGGAGGTGGATATGTACGCTGTCTTTATTTCACTTGTACGACAGGGAGGGAGGAAGAGAGTAGAGTATATAGAGAGGGGTGGAGAAAAAGGGGTGGGTGGAGGGGGTGGTGTACAGAGGATGTGGGGGTTGCAGGGTTGTTGTAATGAATGTACTGCAGTTAAAAAGAATTCTGTGTCACTTCCCGGGAGAGAGAGAAATAAAGGTGGGGGGGGAGAGAGGGAGATGTGGGAGGAGATGTTGTGAAATAGGATGTGTTGTGTTGGTGGAGCTCTGGCTTTGCAGCCAGGCAAACTCTCCTCCCACCCTAGTATGTGCGTATATGTGTGTGTGAGTTTGTGTGTGTGTATGGTACAGAGAGAAAGTGAGAAAGAAGGCATGTGAATGCCCCACAGCCTACAAGCATACCACCCACACACATTACCCACATGTATTAGACCCATACATATGCATACTCCTCATTTCCCACTTCCATACACACACACACACACACACACACACACACAGTCTTTCACCAACACACACACACTCACATGTAGGGAAAACTCGTTTCACAGGGACAATATCTGTCATTACCTCCCACAGATTCCTCATGGGAGTACATTGTTATTTTCTTCAGGCTCTGATCAAATAAAGTGGAGCAAAGACCGAGCATACACACACACACACACACACACACACACTTCTCCACACACACATATAGAAAAACACACACCATACACTCCTATCTTTGCTAAAGCATGATTGAATAAAACACAGGATGATGACACCCATCCGCCCACTTGCTATGTGTGTGTTGTAAATTGTTGCTCACACCACACATGCTGAGTGTTTTTTTCCCTCCTTGAGATGTATAGTAAATCCCAGCATATGTATTGCATCATGCATTGCAATTTTCTACAGTATCAGTTCAGATAATCAAAGGCTCCTTGACATCCTTCCCTACCAGGGGATAGGGCTGCAGAGATGGGAGTGGATAGGCAAAGCGTCATATCTGTTGGCCTCTGTTGTTGCTGAAATGGAAAAAAAAAGACGAAGAGAGCTCACAACAAGAAAGACCAGACTTGAGAAAAAAATCATTGATGGAGGGCGAAGGGGAAGAAGGGGAGGGCACCGAAGAATAGAGAAAGGAGGGCCCTGCAGAACAGTACTGCCAAAACCGAGGTCAATTGTGATGAAAATGGCTGTTCACATGACCACAATAGCGGCTGAGTGACAGCACTAAAGCAGCATGGACGGGCTTATCCTGATCACTCAGGGCCTTGACTGGGGAAACCACAATGCCCTGGAGATCTGTCCTTTTTGGGCTTGGAGGATCACAGAGCGCCCACGGTCCCAAGCTTTGGCCCTGAAATGTCCCTGACATTACCATATCAATGCCGCCCCGGCTATTCCGCCAAGGAGCAGGGCGGCTAGCGATAGTGCCTCCCGGTTAGCATCGTCCTGTGCCTTCACAAGGCTATTCAGTGGGGAGTCAATGCTAACTCAATGCTAAGTGTGAATGGGAAGAAGTGTAAGCTCACTCCTGCAGCGTGAACCCATGTCTGGCGGTACATTCAGGCCAGTGTTTTGTCTGCATATGAGTCTCTCAGTGTCTCATTCCTGCTTTATCTCCCTGCCCCGCTCTGTTTTTCTCATTTGAAGTTGTTGTATATAAGACTGGGTATCAAACCTCAGTAAGCTTTGAAGCCAACCGAAATCCGTCCGTAGCACAGAGCATCGAAAACTTTCAAATATGAGCGTTGGCATTGAATGTTTGCTCTTCTTCACTTATTCTTTGATTGAATTTTTTGTTTGGAATGATAATTTTGCCAACTGTATTTTATTTATGCCAAGTTCTACAGCCGCTTGACAACTTTAAGAATAATCAAAAGTAATAAAAGAAAAGGAAAATCAAAATTTGAACATCTACAACACCATTAAAACTGGACAGGCAATCACTGGTGTGACTGAAAGTTCCTGCAGAATAACTACTAAAATTACATTGTAGGAAGATTATTTTCTCAGCTACCTTCAAAGTCCAGAGTGAACTTTGAAACTTAACACAGAAAAGAAGTTCTTTAATTGCTCAGAGAAAATTGACAGAATGGAATAGGTAAACTCCTCTTGGATTGGGCTGCACCAGATTTTCGTAAATCTATTATTGAGTTGAGCTTGTGTTTTACTAAATTGGGTTGCAGCAGTAAAATTTAAGCAATGCTATTGCGAATATAGACTAGGTAAAGAGTAGGTTGGGTTCCAGGAAACGGGGCAGTATATTTGAAAGCAGTCAACACATCAGTCAGAAGAAGCAGCAGAAGTAGTTGTAACATAACTTCGAAAAATAACTGGGGTCATATTAAAACTTATCAGCCAAGCTTTTGTAAATGTAGGTGTGAGTTTATTTTATTAATACATTTAGAAATATGTGTCATGTTGATTATATTCTGTTACTATTAGCAAGTTAATGTTAGCTTTGTCAGCTGGTTCAGTTAGCTATGTCACAGATAGCAGACTATAATTACATTTTTAGAAATGACTGCTCTCTTCTAGTTTGAGTAGTGCAACCTGTCTGTATTAGTGATGTGTGAAGTTTGAACCTAACAGGTGGTCTAACTGATGATATGATTTGTTTTCGGATGCTACAGAGGAGCTTGTTCAAAAGCCCCTTTCTCCTTAAAGAAAAAAGTATTCTTTGCTGTTGGTATCAAGCATCACATCTGCTCTTCAACCGTCTTCTGCAACTTTTTACTTCAGATTGAAAAAGGCCAAAACAGCAGAGTTGAGGGTGTGTGAAAGAAGAGGGAACAAGTTACTACCTTCCTGTGTTGTGAGGTTATTATATCACATGACTCTCACAGTAGATGGCCTTTGATATCATTACAATGCAATTAGAGATATTAGCCAGCAAGAGTACAAGCCACGATGCAGTCTTAACCTCATTATTATGCCATGGGGAGGAAATGGATGATCTGGAGGAGAGGAGCTGGTTTTTAAATGATGCAGAAGAGAAAGGAGAGTGAGATAGAGAGAGGGAGCAAGAGGGGGAGGAAGGACGGAAGGAAAGGAGAAAATCGATGGCTAAAAGTAAAGGATGGAAAACTAAAAGGGCAATGAAGAGAGGAAGATGAGGAAGACAGGTGAGATATTGGCCACAGACTTCTTGCTTTGTCATTGGAAATCAGAGCCGTAAGGCAGGACGCTGTTTGATTTGCTCTTCTTGTTTTAATCTGTCAGTCAGTGCGCTCACCACACACACACACACACACACACACACACACACACACACTCGCAGATAGCCTCCAGTCTGTCACTTAGTATCGGCAGAGAGCTGAGAGGTTATCATGCGTCGTCAGGTGCCAGACCGACTCTTGGTAGCAGGTTTGTCATTTGTAATTAGAGAGAAAAGGAGACTTGTTTTTTTCTCGCCTCACTCTCCTATTCTCTGGCTGAAGACTGTCTCTGAGTATTGACAGACAAGCGATGGTGCGCACACACACACACAGACATACACACACACACACAAATACATGCACTGACACACGTTTGATGGGCCAAGTTTGATTCCATTAAGTGGAGTTTGTCAGTTAGTCAGTGAAGTGTTGGGGTGAATGCTGATGGCCAGACAGTGAATCTCATAGAGCTAAAAAGGATCTGAAGCAGGCTGTTCAGACACTCACAACACCGAGGGTGACTGAGCAGTGGCAGGCCTAACTATGACTATTTTATGTCAGTCACATACACACACACACACACACACACACACACACATAGCCTATCTGGTGTTGTATGGCTATGTGGTCACGGTCCATGCAGCTCTGAGTTCTGGTCACGGTTAAAAAGGCTTCCTTCTTGAGAGAAGTGGGTGGGGGGGGAGTGGAGTCTTAAGACGGAGAAGGAGATGGGGAGGTGGAGGGAATAAGAGGAGCAGGAGATAATAGCAGAGGGCTAACAGTGGGGGAGGAGGGCTGGGATGGACCAAAGAGGGAGTGAAAAGGGGAAGATAGAGGCTGAAGGTGGGTTTTTAGGAGTATGAAAGCCTGCGTGCCTCCATTCCTGTGCCATTGATGTATTCTAATGCTAAGTGTGTAATGCTGGGCCTCGACTGGTCTCTGGGAGAGACGAGCCTTTGATAGGCACAACCAAGCTCTGGGACAGATCCCTCACATGCCATTCATATGCATATCTCTCTCTCTCTCTCTCTCTCTCTCTCTCTCTCTCTCTCTGTATGTGTGTGCTTGTACACACTGTTTTTTTTGCCATTTAAGTAACTGTTTTTTTAGCCATTTGCACCAGTTGTAGATTGGCCATCATTTCCATATCAATGTGAGCATGTTTTAGGCTTTTTGAGCATCACACACCATAATCCTAAATTACCCCCTAGGACCATGCTGGTGGATGTTTTTATGATGTGGCATCCTATGATTCTGTGTGTGTGTGAGTGTGTGAATTTTCCAGGGAGGATTTGAAAATGCACTGTTTTCCGTGTGTGGCCGCGGTGTAACGGACCACATCTGATCACGTAATTGGCCATCTGCAGAAGAGGGCAAAGTGCAGAATCTCAAAGCTGACTACATCTCACCAGCCTGTCCAGGAGGTGTGTGTGTGTATGTGTGTGTATCCGCGATGCATGCGTGTCCCTATAAACTATGTGTATGTGCGTGTGAAGAGATGGCGCGTCGTTTTGTGGACTGCTTTGTTTGCCATGTGTTCCGGTCCCCAACCGATTATAGCGTGAAATTCCACACACATTGTATAGCAATGGGGAGTCTCACATGTGGACGGACACGCACAAACAAGCGCAGTAACACAATGACACACCAAAGTGAGAAGTCAGAGAGGCCTGTTAATGACTGTCGGGCACAGAAAGGGAGAAGGACTGTGGTGGTGTCAAGGCTTTGTGACAGATGCTGGTTGTAAAATGCCTTGCTCACAGGTTTATTGTTATGAAAAAAAGTAACGATCAGATTCAGCAAGATTGATGCCATTCCTTCTTTCTTTCTCTTCTTTTCACACACACACACACAAACACACACACACACACTCCCTGGGTCCTAATCCCCCTCTGAGCCCCGTCTCTCCCATCAGTGACCCTCCTTCCACTCGAGCACGTCGGTTTGTTTCTCTCCCTCCCCTTCCTGCTCTGATTTGTTCTTCTACCTCAACCTCCTCTCCTGCTTGTTCATCTTACTTCACCTCCTCTCACCCGCATACTTCACGGACGGCTGTGTATTTATGTGTGCGCGTGCACCCCGTGCATGTGAGCTTATATGTGTTTTTGGGGAGAGATAGAGGGAGGAGGAGTGTGTCAAAGAGTGCTCGCCTTTATACTTTCATTGCCTCTCTTTCTGCTCAAGAATATGATGGATGTTTCAAAACAGAGCGAAGCCTGAATATCAGTGCCAGCCACTGATGTTGCTCTCACCTCCAAGTGTGTGTGTGTGTGTGTGTGTGTGTGTGTGTGCGTGTGCCTGTGCTTAGAGGCACTGGAGGTTATTTGATCTCATTGTGTTGTTGGAAAGGCGGCTGCTCTCTTGCTTTATGACCGGAGCTGTAGGGAGATATTCAGCTTCACCTGCCTCTCCTCAACAATCCATCATCCCTCTCAGCAGACAAACGCACTCTACTCATCTTATTACTTCCTCTCACACTCTCAGAAACATTTAAGACTTTCTCTCGCCAGCTCGCAGTTACACACGCCTATAATGTATGCACATACCCTCAGACTCTCTCCACAGTTTCCCTCATAAGCCAAGAGAAACGAGCAAGAACTGTCTGCGCGTTTGTGCGTTTCACGTCGTACAAATGAGTGACAAAGTGGGTGCGTGCACGTGCTGTAATTCTGATAGTGTTTCTGCAAGTGATTATAAACCGTTGCAGTATGAAAGCATTGCGGCTCCTTCGTTAAGATGTTAAGTGTGTGGTAAACTGAACGGGGACGAGGACTCAGCTAATGACTGTTTCTGCACACTTCATCAGATTGCTCACCCGCAATATTGCCTCATATCACTCCCTAGCACCATTGGCGCTTAATAGTGTGTGTACGTTTGATAGTGTTTGCGTGCGTGTGTGTGTACGTCTGATCACAACGTATATTGCTTTGTAGAGCCATTACAGTTTAATAGGCATAGTGGAATGCGCGGTGCGTTAATGCTCCGGCAACATGAAGTAATGACACAATAAAACAATTAAATATGGTGGGGGAGAATTACTTTTTGAACAAGCCGCACCTAGAAGCAATTTGGACTGAGACGAAATAAACAGAAAGTACAGATCAGGCTTATTAGGAGAAGAGGGGGATCTCTACTTCTCTTTCTCACTCTTTCTCTCTCTCTCTTCATTGGCTTCCAGCTCTCTGTCAGTGTGACTTTGTATCTGCTGATTCACAGACTGACGAACCAAAGAGAAATTCTCCTTGAAATCACAGAGAGGTGATTTCTGAGTGATTACATGCATGTTAATGTGAGTGTGCTGTAATGAGAGGTAGCGTGTTGCTCTAGAACATATTACAGTTTTCAGATTTAGGGTTATTTCCATTATTGAGCGGTCTGTCAATTTTTTTTCAGATTAATTGTTTAGTCTATAAGATGGCAGAAAATGATGAAAAATGACCATCGCAATTTTTGCTGAGCCCAAGGTGACAAATTGATTTTGTTTCAGTTAAAAAGTCCAAAACCCAAATATGCTCACTTTGCAGTGAAATTAAATAGGAAAAAGCTAATTTTTCCACCTGAGAAGCTGGAAGCAGCAAATGTGTGGAATTTTTGCTTCCTAAGTGATTTAAACAATGAATTGATATCTAAATTGTAGACAGAGCAGCCTCAGATGAATGTTTTTTGGTTCAGCAGTGTTGCATAAAATCATGAGATTTTTCAAAAATGTTTAATCCCTCTGTGTGGAGTTCTTCCAGAGTCGGCATGGGCTTCCACCAGAGACTCTGGTTTCCTCCTATTTTCCAAAATCACTGAGGTCAGGTGAACTGAAAACTTTTATTTGTGCTTGTGCTTCTCAATGTCAGTGTCCTGTCAAGGGTGTACCCCACATTACGCTCAATTTATGTACCGACAAACTTCAACGCCCCACCACCCTGCATTGGTTAAGCATAAAAAATGGATGGATGGATCGATGGTAGTTTGGTAAAGTTGCATTATGGGCAGTGGAGGTGATATCCCTGGTACTGTTGCACTGATTTTAATCCTGTTTTTAAAACTGCCCAGTGTGAGTCTTGCAGAGTTAGAGGAGGGAAATGCTAAATCGCTGAAGTGCTCTTTGAAGGCCTCAAGCTGAAATGTGTTGGTCTCATAATAAAGTTACTCTCAAAGCTACAAGATCTGCTGGGGTTTTGATCACCTCAGATTATTTTTCCTCTTTATGCACCTTTAGAGAAATCCCTTCTCTAGCAGCTATTACTGAAAGAAAGTGTCTGTGTGCATGTTTGTTTGTCACAGTTAAAAATGCTGTAACACCCTAATGAGATGCATCATTTCTAAGGTTAATCTAAATCACATCAGTGGTGTCTGGAGTTAATTTAAAGGATGTCAGACATAAACACTGAGTTCTTTTCACAAAGTGCTGTTAAAGTCTGGTCAGCATCGCGCAAACCAACAAACAGAAGGAGGCCAATTAGGGTCAGACATCCAACCATATTGAGTGTGGGCGACGACCATATGTGTATATCTGTGTTTAAACGTTGATTTGTTTATGTGTTGTTTAGCGTAGGCGTCAATGTGACTGCAAATTCTCTGACTCATCGACCAGACTGAGAAACCACCGGGAAATTCTGAGGCGATTTGTCAGTTTTTAATGTAGGTGTTCATCTGAGAGTCTCCCTCTTTCTTCTTCATCATCTTCTCTGTCTTTCTCTTTTTGTCCTCTATCTCACACGTGTGTCTTTATGTAATCGTTTATAGGGATCTGTTGAGAATTAGAGATCGAAAACCCATTTACAGAGGTTACCTACGTAAAGTCAGCCTATTTGTCTGCTGCGAAATCGAAACCTTACCCTCTGCCGCTTTCTCCCATTTCTCCCGCTCTCGTTCCCCTCTCTCAGACCGTCTCTCTCTCAACCTCTCTCTCTTGGGGGGGTCACAACACCACAATGGCGGAGTGATAAGAGGAGAGATAAGATGATTGGGAAGAAATGAGGGAATTTGTTAAAGATGGAGAGATGGGGCAGAGAGGTCGTTAGCGAAGAATAACGAGGGAACAGAGTGTTAGGGTGAAGCCACATTTGATGAAGGATGGACAGCAAGGCCATGTCCACATAAAAGCATTTTTTATTTGTTGTTGTTTGTTGTTCCATACCAAACAGTCGATTTCTACCCCAAAAATTTTACTTATCGTTTCTCTATAGAATCACACAAAATTCTCATATTGAGACACTGCAGTTACAAATCTAATGTCAGCATGATAACATTTCATAAGACATTTATTGAAAATCCTGGAAGCAATTCTGATATCATACCCCATTTTCTACATACATAGTGCAGTATATTACTGTTCAATGTGTGAAAATCCCAAAATTGGAATGAAATCGCAAAATGACAATGATTCAAGAGTCCAACATGTCAATTTACTCACTATAGTGTGAACTGTTGAGTGACTATAGAAGGAGAAAAGTGAATGAATGAAAGCACATATCTCATTTCATACAGAACCCAAGACGCTCGTGTTGAGTTAATGGTGTTATAATCATTGCAGTGTTCATGTTGTCTATATCATCCACCCCTATGTCAGCCGGGCAGTGACATAAAGCAGCCAACTGTCGATTTCTTCTCCTTCCTCTCTGTCGTCATTCATTTCGGATCGACGTATCTTCGTGTTCATGTTGTTAGGATAAAAAAATTGTGCAATCTGATTGAGGGAGTCAATGCGTCTGCAATAAGTAGCATTTATATCCTGTATAGAAAAGAAACTGAGAGCTATGGAGCCTTGCTTAGTTCAGGTAGGCAGGAAAGTCATTGTATAGTCCCATGTTCCATACACTCTTCAATCACTACAACCTATTTCTTACAATAGGCAGCCCATGTAAACACTGGCTGCTCTCTCAGTCTACATACAGCTCTGCTGCTACACTGCTGCCTGCTTCCAGAGATGTAACTCCCTCCTCCTCCCCAACCTTATCCTGTATTAGCATGTAGTTGTGTTTGGAATTTTGAATCTTACTTTTAATACGCATTCATGTTCATGAAATGTTATGTATCTTAGCAGGGTTGTGAGGTCAGGGACTATCTGTTCACATTTATTCCCTGTAGTCAGGCCTGTTTTTGTGTACAAGCCTGACAATAACATACCTAAAATAAAAAGGTTACTGTTCTTCAACCCTTTTGATTACAGTAATAACCCTGGTCCCCTTTGAAAGGTAACTCTTAAAATTTTACAACCAAACAGTCAGACTGAGTATAAGATACTGAACCGAAGTTACAGAGGCACAAACACGGTAGCCTATGGATTTTTTTTTTTTTGGGGTGGGGTGGCGTAAAAAGGGAATATAAGGCAGAAAACACTTTGGAGCCACAGCCACAAGTCTGAACCAATTGTGTGTCAACAGCCCTCTCAGTGATGTAGGGATACACACAATCAGAAGACTTTCCAGGCTTTCAAACAACTTAAAGTTTGTCAACTTTCTGTTCTGAGTGTGGTACAGACCAGAACACACCCAAAATTGTGCTGCTGGGGCTAAAACATCCCACAGGTGGGAGGTTAAATGATAAAAAGCTAAAACCTGACTCAGATGTCAGTAAGAAAGTAACTTGTGTTCAGTGGTATGTGATCACAGATGGTCAAAGGTGACAGAACAAATCTTTCCCATAAAAGCCACGTGAAGTGTAAAGTTTGTCAGTGTGGTCGGCACTCCTTAACAGATGATGATGGTGAAGCACAGTCTTGTGTTTGCCAACCGAAAGAGAAGGAGGAAAAAGAGATTTAGCGTTTTTTTTAATAGTTTCGGCTTGGATGGCAAAGTTGAAGAAAAAGACCCAGCGCTTTCAAATATATCTGCATTAGCGTGGTCACGGCTAAAGTGAATGAGAGAGAGAGATAGGAAAAGATGGGTTGGTGGGGGGTGAGAGTGTGTTATTAAATGATGCGTGGCGGCTGAGGGGGAGGGGTGGGGGGTTAGAATTTATGGTGAGAAATAGCATGATGCGAGTGTGAGAAAAGAGAGGAGAACGCGGAATGATGGAAAACAGGATTAGATAGACAACGCCGCGGGGAAGTGGTTTGGGCCTGTAGCGAGGAGGACTGTGTGAGTAAAGTGACAGAGAGAGCCAGTGTACGAAACGGAGAGAGAGAGTGTGTGTGTGAGACACACACACAGAGACATAGATGGAAGAGAGAGAAGGCATAAATGAGTCAAGGTAGGGAATCAGAGTGGATAAGCTGGAGCTAGGCAAAGGAGGACGAAGGAGATGTGTTGGGGAGGGGGGGAGGAGGGAGGAGGGGGTGAGGCAGAGGTGGGAGGAAGAAAGTCAGTGTAACTGTAACAGAGTCTGACACAAAGCTCCGACCTACGCTAATAGCCTGTCTATTAATATCTCCAGCTAATGACTGCCACTCCCTGTCACAGACTGGCATAGAGCGTAATCCTTATTCATCAGTTTTTAACTTTTACTTCCTGAATAATGATCCTAATAAATTCTTTAAATATGGAGGAGAACAGAGTGACCTGCTGTGTGATAACCATTTAAAAATGACACAGGAGCTGCAGTAGCCTGGAAATAGTGAGGAGACTGGGTTTAAGCCTCGAAGGTTTCCACCCCAGATTGACCTTTTATCCCCTAAACACTTTGGTTTGTAATACTGTAAAAACTGACTTAACAACTCTTGAAAGTTATCATGACAACAATAATTTGGCCTCAACATTTGCCTGGTAAACAGAGAATAGAATAACCCCGTTCAGTAATCTGCTGTGATTGCCCAGTGGAGAGTTTCCAGGGGATATTGCATTGCATTGAGCAAAAAGTTGAGCCAGGTTCAGATGTGTAATTTGGCCAGAGCCCTCTGCATTTGCACCACTTCACTGCAATATGAAAAGAATGAGGGGGCTGCATTTTGTGTTAATGCTGCTCTAAAGCCAGAGCGATGCTCTCCTCTCACTTAGTGAAGCCTGATTTTTATGCCCATCAGCAAGGCGCTTAAAGAGTGATTCCAATGTTATTGGTGTTTTTTACTCATATTTTACATTTTTCCATCCCTTCATTGTTAATTCTGTTTTAATACGCATGGTTAAAGACATATTTAAGTACTTCTTGCCATACCTCTCAGGCTCATTAATTCCCATTCAATTACAAACAGCACAGAAAACCCCAGAGACATCTAATTCAGTCGGTGAAAGTAATCAGTCAGTGTGAATGAGAAGCCAATAATTGTTTTTTAAAGTGTTGCATCAGCTTGCTGGCACCAAGCTATAGAGCTTTGCAAACAACACGTTCAGTTTTCCTTTTCATAAAAAATCTGCACATTTTCAGAGAGGCGTGAATAAACACAACACGTTAAAAACTGAAAACTAGACCCAGAGTTTCAGCTATTGTCTACTTGTTCCTCTCTAAATAAAACTTAGGGAGATGGTGGACCTCAATTGATTTCTGGGTCACAGGTTTGAGGAAGGAAGATGGAGAAGGTGAGGATGCATAATTTTGAATTAAGAAAAAAAAAACAGTCTTGGTTTAGTCATGGTGGATGTGTTAGAGGCTGCCTCCTGGAAAATCACAGCCCAAGAGACAAACAACACAAATCTATAGACAAACCAAAGCAAGAGCTGGTAATTAGATTTTAAAACAGGCATCTCTGTGCTGTAATATTTAAAAGGTGTTTGTTTGTGAATGTCCACAGGTTTTCCCACATGCCACGCAAAGTGTTAGAGTTCAACATCTTTCTAAAAAAACTGCAGCCATGTCTCAAAAGCATTGGAAAGTGATTGAAAAGTATTGGAAAAATTGCAAGACTGCAGAAAGTGAGCAGCAATTTACAAACAAGGTGGAATTTTCCTTTAAACCTGTGCTGATCCCGTAGAGCTACTCTGCGACCAGCAGTAGACTGCGACAGACTGTGACTGGCCCCTTCTCCAGAAATGGAGATGGAGGCAGGCTTGGATAACTCACACTGGAAAATTAAAGTTGCATAAAAAATTAAAATGTAATTAAAATCTCCACAGTAGATTAGCCAGGACGACAAATGGATGCTTTTTTACCCCCTCAACATTACGCAGAAATTTTGATTGCAAAACATGTAATTGTAATGAAAAATGACTTCATAATCAGTGAAAGGGACAGTTCTAATAAACAGTAACCAATTATAGTATATTCATTATCTTCCTTCTCCTCTCTTACTTTTTATTCACCTTCTCATGATTAAACCAAACCCTCCACTTGTCTTTTATTGGCTTCTTTTTAATTCCTGGTTTATGCCTTCTAACCTCCTTCACTTGGATCCCCTTCCTTGCTCCTACAAAGTCAGGACAGATGAGTCAGAGCAACACTTATTTCTTAAATGGGATGTCTTTGCTCAGTCAAGCGTCTTTGTACACGTCACATGTTCCACTTAAAGACTTTTGCATAGGATGGAGTCGCTGCACATAGTCTTCTTCAGGCCTCCCTGGGAAAGCTTTGCCCACCCCGGAGAACCTGCCGAAATGTCCTTGAAAACAGAGGATCTCCATCAATTTTCTGTGCACAAGCTGGAGGACAGAGCGAGGTGGAGACGAAGAACCCAAATCTCTCCTTCCTCCGTCTCCTCTCGCCGTCCAGACTGCCTGCCTGCCTGTCTCCCTTCATTTCTTCAGCTTTTCTCTCCCTGAAACATCTCTCTGTCGATCTGACCCCTGATACATACACACACCGAAACACACACAAAAACAGGGTATGCAAAAGCCTAAACACACACTCGTCTAATGTTTTGCTGTCTCTCTGGCTTGCCCCACTTTGCTCCTTGCACAATGGTTATGTAAAGACGGGACTAGTGTGTTCTCACTGGTAGCACTTACACACACACCACACATGCAAAACACCATACATGGAGTAACATCGTTATGTCATTGTCAAATGGTGCGTTTAGCCCTTTTTATGGCACGGAAAGAGGGAGGTGGGGGGGCAGTGAGATGCATAAACGCCATCATGTAGGCGCAGTTGCACTGGGAAGACATGATGACATGACATCACTGCTGCCTCCGTGCCATAACGACCGAACAGAGAGGACGGCGTGTGGGGGAGGAATGGAGAAGGGAGAGAGCGAGGAGGTGAATAAGTGGAGAGGAAAGTAAACAAGTTGAGAAAGAGAAAGGCGAGAGACAAGGGGGTAATAAAGGGGAGGCAAGCGGCATGAAGGCTGACGCTGCACATCCGCACTCAGTGGGAGGTCCAAAGCATTGTGTGTTTGTTACACCTCTGAAGTTTCCTTTGTCTCGTTTCGTCTTTCATAATGCGCCACCGATGGGTGTGTTTGTGTCCGTCTGTTTGTGCATGAGACACGTGTCCGTACTGTCTGCTGCTACTGCACCCACTGGCATGTAGAGGACCTTTAGAGTCACCAGGGTGTTAAAACACACACACACACACACACACATGCCTGGTACTTATAAATGAACAGCAATCTGTTCCTTGTTACAGCTAGCATGACTCATTGTAACGGCGCATTGCCTCAGACAAAGGGTCACACACACACACACACACTTGCAGAGCATTAGCCAAGCTTGAAGGTTTATGCCGCTGGAAACATCAGCACAGTCCTCACCCTCCCCTTCATTTTCTCCCTGACCTCTCTGGCCTCTCACTCTGTTGTCTTTCTCTCTCTCTCTCTTTCTTTCTCTCCCTGACCACCCTCACTTCCTCCCTCCATCTCTCGCTCCTTTTGTTTTTTCACACATCACTCACTCTAGCTCCGTTTCGCCAATTTCACCACCAGCATTTCCTTCGTCCATGCAACATGAAAATTAGCTTAGGGCCTGTTTTTTTTTTTTTTTTGCAATCAGCACACACAGATACAACAGCAGCAACGCAGTGGTATGTGCGCACACCGCAGACACACAACATCAACAAGGCTTTTAATTTGTGTGTTTATGCAAAGCCAGCATTTGCTATTCAAACCAGCCGACCACAACCAATTACAACCAATCCAATTACCTTCTACATGCAACACTTGATATCAAGGAAAGTTCAGCTTACACCTCAGTGAACAATGCTGTGATTCAAACAAGCACACACGAATGATTGTGTGTGCGCATGTGTGTGTGTGCCAGTCTGTGTGTTACCTGACCTGCAGGTTATTCCCTGGTTGGCTCATCGTCATGTCTGATTGGCTGCCTGCCGGTTTCATCACATTGCACCAGAGACAGAAACAGACCTCCTGGCCTCTCACCCACAGGTCTCACTCCTCCTCTCTTTCTCTTGCTCTCTCTTTCTTTCTCCCCCTCTGTGTTTGTGTGTGTGTGTGTGTGTGTCTCTGTCTCTCTCTCTCGTCCTCTCTGTCTCCCAGTCCGACTGAGCCGAGCTCTGAGCCCAGTGTTGGCTGACTTTGGTTTTGTCTGGCAGGCCGAGCTGTAGGGAAGCACTTTGATTGAAGAGACAGAACAAAAGCTCACACTGCCATCTTTGAAGCAGCTGTCCTGCACATGACAGTCTCACAGATAATACACACGCACACACACATGCCAGACAATTCCACAAGGATACACTAACCAACTCACACATTTACACCCTCACACACAAGTAGGCACACACGCATGAGGACGAGTGCACCTTCAGGAGCAGCTGTGACACCTGCAAATGTGTATGTAACCTGTCTGCTGCTCACGCATATTAGCAAACAAATGTCCCTTTCTCTTACTTACCAAACATGCACAACACAGTCACTCACACATGCAGCCACACACAAACACACACACAACACACACACAAACACGCCATCTGCTTATCATCTCTTCATTAGCAGCTAATGTTGTGGGCGCTAAAGCTTTAACTTCATTTGCTCCAGTTTTAGAAGGCGCTCAGCGTAACAGTCCTCACTCTAATCTCCCTGATCATGCAAAGACTGTTATACAGAGGTAGGTGATAAAGCTAAAATTAGGGCTGCAACTACTGATTTTTTTTTCATTATAGATTAATTCGCCAGTTATTCTCTCAATCAATTGTGTGGCTTAAAACATCAGGAGAACAAAATGTCACAAAAGAAATGTTAGCAAATATCTTTTTTGATCCCACAAACACTCCAAATAAACCAAAAATATTTTATTTACTGTAATGTAAGACCAAGGAATGCTGAAAAGTGAGAGTTATTAATCATCTTTTTGGGGGCATTTTTGCTTGAAAATGGCTTGTAAGGTGATTAATTAATCAAGATGGTTGCTAGTTAATTTTCTAGGGATTGACTGACTGACTGACTAATCCTCATAGCCTTTAATAAAATAACGGAATATGTAATTTTATATTAGAATAGTGATACATGTTGTGATATAGAACGTTCTCAGGAAATGTTATAGAGAATTTATACATATATATGGATTTGAAAATAAAGGGATGGGAATTGGCACTGGGGATAACTCAGATATTGTAATATTAATAAAATAAATTAATGGTTATGATGTGGGTATCACAGCACTCACACTGTTGGTGTTGCATTAATTTATTGCCCAGTTCTAACTATACACACATGGGCAACCCGTCAGCACTAATGCCAACCATCACTATTTCCTCTGCTGGTCTCACTGCCTCACATTCACTTTTCTGTTCCTTTTACTAATAAAAAGAGAGGGAAACGATGTGGTGAGCACATCAGAGCAGAAAAGGTGAGAAAGACTGCTTGACGGGAAGAAATAGATGAGAATAGATGGAGGTGGCAGAGAGAGACGAGGAAGAAGGAAGAAGCACAGAGGCCGCCATGAGGGGAGTTTAGAGTTTAATGCTTACGAGTCGAGGCATTTAGAGTAAGTTAACTCTGCCTCTGTGAGACAAACTAAGTTCAGAGTTCAGACAGATGAGCGAGCTCTGGCAGGCTGGCTGCTGCTGCTGTTAGCTCAGCGGTAATGATAAACATTACAGCAAACTAATGGATGGACAAGTTGGCCGCAGCGGCCTCTGATGTTGCTTTATCTGCTCTCTTTACACCCAATGCCAGATTGCTCACAACCTCTGCGGCCTCGGACAGGAATGTGTGCTAAGCAAATCACCGACCACATGGACCGGCAATAAAGCCCGGGTTTGAATTTCAATCAGCCCGTGACCGGGAGGAGGGATGGAAAGATGGAGGCAGGCAGGCAGAAGGAGGGTGCTGATGAGAGGGGGAGAGATAGAAGGATGGAGGGAAGGAGGGGAGAGATGAAGGGGTCAGCCCAGTGAGATAACGGAGGGTAGGGAATGAGAAACGTAGTATGAAACCGAAAGCAGATGGGAGATATTTTTGCATAGACGCAGATAGATGGATGACAGGGGGTGCAACGAAGGGACAGGACAGAGAGATAATTACTTCGATAGAGAGAGAAGTAAACGACAGGAGAGAAAAAGGGAAAAGGATTACAACTTTACACCAGGGTGGATAGATTGACAGTGGCAGGCAGAGAGAGAGGGGGGACAGAGAGGTGCAGGAGACGAGAGTAACAGGTGATGTCAAGCAGAGACAGAAAAGACTGAAAAAGAAAGTGTGTTTGAAGGCGAGTGAGGACAGTAAGCGAAGGAGAAAGTCCTTGCCAGAGGGGATGAAAACGTCAAATAGCAAACACTGTTGATTCATTCCTCTCATGTGTGGGGTTTTTTTTTTTTTTTTTTGTGATGTCAGCTTGTGCCCGTTTGTGCTCTTGCACACATCTGCAAAGACGAGCTTGCACCGACTCCTACGGTATTAATCCTCAGCCAGCTGCACACATACACACCGCCATCCGTAAAGGCACAACAACGGCCTCCCAAGACATAACAGCATCTTTTCATATTCCTGAAATTGGCTGAATCAAAGTGCTGTTAACAAGGCAGGGAGTCGGTCTGTCAAAAGAGCTCCACAGCAGCTGAGGTGAGCAGGTGGCACATCTGGTTTCAAAAGAAGTATTTTTAAATCTCAAACCAGAAGGCAGCACAATACCACTGACAGTCCCCGGGTATATTGTAGCTGCATTCATATGTTTGCAGTATCCAGTGCACTGGAGGTATACTGTAGCAAACTGGTGGTGTATTGTATTGCCAGGTGGGCCTCCACGGTTTCTTGGTGTAGGTCCTGGTTAGTTTGTACACAGGCAGTGTTTGGTGACCAGGAGTTGGAGCACAGTGCATGGATGGGGTTGAATTATCTGCACAAAAGTCAAAAAGGCTTATTTCTGTGACAGAATATGAAGCAAATTTTCAAGGTGGCACAACTCCAAAAAAAGTTGGTACTGTTACCACACTGTTTTCTGGTGCAGTATACGTTCATGGGTTCTGTAGTATTTAGAGCCATTTGCTATAACAAATTGATGGAGAAAAACCATTGGCCATAATACCATAAACTGTTATTGCTCAGTTATCCAGGACAGTCCTGTGTTTCTGTGTTTAAAAAACAGACTGTGGAGAAAAATACTGCCGCAACTAGCAGATCCCGCGACTTTACCTCTACACATAAAGTAGTGAATTACTATACCTGCAGGAAGAGCCAGGCAACAAAGACTGAATTTCCCAGACTTTTGCCCTCTACTGTGAAGGTGAAAACAAGTTGGACGCTGGCAAAAAAGTGCACACATACATTTTGTCACATACTTATTCTTGCCTCATTCTTACAAATAAAATGAGAGCTTTTCACAAACTGGAATGGGCTTTTTAGGCCGCGGTGTGAAATAACAAGAGAGCAGTGCCCATTAGCAGATTGATATTGGCTGCACCTTTGCTGACAAGTTTTAGGGGAAGCGGGATGGAGGGATGAAGCGAAGGAGGGATGAAAAAGTAAAGAGATTAGATAAAGACGAAGCCCATCTTGCAGCTGTCCTGTTTGCGTGTGCCCCTGTCTCCATCTGCATGGATGATAGAATATGACGCTGACTTAGTGTCAGACTCCTCGCCGACACATAATGTAGTTAGAAAGAGATTAGAGAGATGCAAGAGAAAGAAAGGCAGTGGGGAGGGAAGGGGGAGAGAGCAAGAGAGTGAGGGAGGAGGAGGAAGAGATAAAAGAGGGCAGATGGATAGATTTGGATACAGTGGTGCGCATCCAGTGGTAGTCTGTTTTAAGTTGTTAGTTCCACGAAACCTCTGAGCGAATGAGAATTTACTATTTTCCTGTGGCATTCTGTTTTTCTTCCTCATCTCCACCCTCTTCATCTCTCACCTTCACTTTTTCTTTTTTATCCATTCATCCCTCCCTCCTTTGTTCTCCTGCTCTGTTAACAGTTTTCATGACTTTGCTTTGTCTGTGAATTTCTTGTCCCTCTCTGCAAAACCAACTGGCCACAAGTCTAAGGACAGCCTGTCTGTCTGTCTATCTAATCTTTCTATCTGTCTGTCTATCTCTCTCTTTCTTTCACTCCCTCTCTTCATGTGAGTCTCATATTAAATTTTAATTCCCTGCAGTGGAGAGCCAGAGAGCCTGATAGTGACAGAGCCTGACAGAGGCGTGGTAGAGAAAATACAGACAGAGTGACAGCTTAGAGGGGTTGCACATGTATGTTTGTGTGTGAATGTGTGTGTGAGAGTGTGATAGACAGAGCAACAAAGACATATGTTCATGTTTGTCTAAGTGAATGCTATTTCCCACTGTTATTATGTGACAGCCGTTTGCAATGTCCTCAGATTAAGACTAGAAATTTGAAGTGAGCAAATGTACACAAATGTCAAATCTCTTCCCTCTCCTGAGTGTGTGTTTTAGCATTTGTGTCTGTGTATGTGCACGCCTGTGCCTGTTACTGCGTGTGCACTGTCAGCAGAAAGTTGGCACAGAAACTGATAAACCATTATGCACGACATGGGAGTGCATGTTTATGTGCCATTTTGTGTGTACACATGTGTGCGAGTGAAGCCTGTGTGTGTTACATTTAATGATCTTCTTTGATGGTCTGGTGTAGCGGATATTGAGATGGATGGTCCATATGCTCTTTATGGTCCATGCATATTTCATATTCCAGTGGCAAAGCAGAGCAGAGCAGGCAGTGCTTATATGGCCAGGATGTTGCACTGGGACGTGGGCTGACTTTATGAGTGCTCGTATACACATCCCACTGTTTTGTCCCGTTGAATATAAGCCCAAGTGTGAATAAATACAACACGTTTCATAAGGCTTTCAGAACGACACCTAAATATCCATAAACCTTAATGTCAGGCATAGACTATCAGCTCTTAAATGGACCCTTGTGGCCACCCGCTGTACCATCCACTGCTGTTGTCACCGGTTCACGTTTGCATGTCACTCAGTGCCAAGGACAGCGGTTGAGTTAAAGTAATAACCCGCAGCATGTCCCTATGAATAAATGCTAACTTTGCTATTTTCCATTCCCATTTATAAAACACAATAGTGATTCAACGGATACCTTTTTCATTTCCTGTTCTTCCTTGAGAAATACCCCTAGGCACACAGAAAGCGATTTCTTTTATGCTTCCAGCAGTAGCGGAGGTTTGTTTTGGAATAAACAGATGAAGCGCTCAGTGGTTAGAATGAAAGAAGAACCAGAAACTGCAGGGCAAAAGCACCTACAGTAAGCAATGATCAGGTTGTGTGGAAGATGTTGCCAAAATAATGAAAAAATAAAGGAAGTCTATGTGTATTACTACTTAAATTAAAGCAGTAAGTCACAGTGAAGCTGCAGCGTGGGCGCAGACACATGCAATACACCCACACACAAACACAGACGGGGAGGAAAAAAAAAATCCCTTTTCGGTATGGTGGAATTGCTTTGTCAAGTCCATGATACAGGATATTACAAGCCACTTCTCATTTCGCACTCACATATTCACAGAATTGCATAGGATGCAGACAACGTGTAAATGTATGTGTGATCAGTTTGCACACATGTAAAACAAACCAGTAAAAGATGTCAAATTTCCGATATCTGGACATCGTGATGTGCAGGAGCGCTTGATTTCTATTATTTTACCGCACGTGCTCTGAGATGTGCTTAGAACTGCCCCCATACAAGCACACATACATAAGGTCCACATGAATGCACATTTTGCTGACTGTCAAATGATGATTGACGGGTCACCACCACATGGAGAGGCATATTGACTTCATGAGGGAGTGAGAAAGAGAGAGAGCGAGAGAGAGAGAGAGGGAAGGCGGGGACGAGAGATTGACAGACCAGTAGAGGAAGACTGAGAGGGAGGGAGAGGTGTCGTCGGAGGAGGTGTGAGGGGACGTCAAAAAGATTGAACCTGAAATGAAAAATTGAACGAGAGACAGATGGAAGGACACTGATAAGGATGGAGAGACAGAGGAGGAGAGTAGGGCAGAGCGAGTGATAGTGGTGGGGGGTAGCTGGGAAGAGAGGGAGAGAGAAAGGGGGGAGGGAAACAGGAGAGGGATGTTCCACTGATAGACTGTCGAGTCTGACAGAGTCTGCTCATGTTCAGTGGAGAGAGTCAGCCACATCATGGAATACTGACACTGACACCCACAAACACACACACACGCACACACACATTTGGATTTTAATGTGAGCAATCGTATACCAACAGGTTTCCTCAATTTATTTACAGGAAGCAACATGTGTCCCATTGTCACCTGTCCACAAGCTAAATATGTTTCTTTGCAAATCTTTTCCCTTTTAATCATTTCCCTGCTCTATTTTTATGTTGTTATTGTTTATATCGACTCTCACAAGCTTTGCAGAACTGTACGCTCCTGACAGGTAATTTCCTGGAGTGTGAGGGAGACATCATAATACAGTAGACTGGACTTAGAGCCCAGTGTTGGCTGGTAGCATCTCTCAGGCCCGGTTTGGAGGAAAGACTGATTGAGGATTGTGATGCAAAGTTTACAGTTGCATCTGAAAAAATCACGTCCTCCAACACACACACTCAGCTCTTGAGTAATATTGCACAAACTCAAAGTTTTTCACTCTGAGTGTGTCACCTTACTTCTAAGCCTATTGTGTTTGAATTTTTTTGGAGTTAAAATCTGGCATTGACAGAGTTTTGGCTCATTCATCACCCAGCGAAATCTTTTTGTTTCCGTTATCACGCTGGCCTGCCGCACTGTGGAAGGTCTCAGCGCTGAAACATCTGTGCTCTGCCTGTCTTTTATGTGCTGCTTTGATAAAGAATAAAAATAGAAACTCTCCAGATGAAGTGAGACTGAACATTGTTTTTTTTCTTTCTTTCTTTCCTCTGGAATACATATGTGTTTTTTTTCTCCTTTCATTGTCTTACTCAAGCGGTTCCAAACAGCAAAATAATTTTTCTAAATGGGTAATTGAGCACATATCACTTAGATTAGCATTGTGTCTCAATCTGCACGCTTTAATTTCAGGCCTTTGTGACTGAGTATATGTGAATACATTTAATTAATTCCCCCCACGTCACAGTGCATTAATAGAACATCCATAATGCTCAAAATGTTAGAGCTCAGTGTCATCTTCTATCTGACAAGAATACCCAGATGCATTTAAACACTTAAAGACTTCATGCTGGTGCCTGCTTGTTCTACCAAAGTCTGCTATTTATCTCACCGTGCTTGTGTAGTGTGCACGAGTGTGTGTGTGTGTGTTTATCCATCTGTCGTTGCCTGAGAGTAACAGAGCTTGTGTTTGCCCTGAGAAACCCATGTGCTTGTTTTGTTTCTGGCCTTGTTGCATTGTGTCTCTTTTTGATCAAATTAAAAGGTTTGAGAGATGAATTTTAAGTAGTTACAACTTGTCACTCGGTTAGTTGATAGTATTGTATTGTATTGTATGGAGAAGCTACACAGACCTGCATATCTAACTGGTCGTACAGTATGTGACCAGTTCAAATATTGCCTGTCGCCCTTAGTAACACACCCCTGCTCCCCCTCTGCTTTTAGCCTGTATTCTTTGTTCATTTTTCAGCCAAACTGAGATATAACAAAAAAAAAAAAATCTTCTTCTGAAAATGGCACAAAACAGAATTTGCCACAGTAATAGCTGATGATTTGTGATAATGTGGAATAGTAATAAGTTGTACTTAATTAGCCATTAGAGAGACAGAGGAGAGATAGTGGATAAAGAGGGGATAGATGGGTTTTCGCAAAAAGCAATGAACCCCTGTAGCCCCCTTTTTTTGCCACAATAGCTCCACAGCTAGGGCTTCTTCTGTCGTCATGGAGACTAATGTTGAAAGCCAGCTGTGGTTTTGTCTTGGAAGCCCATTAGGCTGGAGCTCAGTTGGCACTCCTCTCTGTCTCGCTTTTCTTTCTGGCTTCGCCTCCTTGGACTTTGAATGGCGAAAATATCCTATCCGTGTTTAACTTGTCCGCGATATCGGACATGGGTCAAATAACGGTTGCAAATCATTCTGAGCCTTTGTTTCACTCTGTTTGAAGTGCCTGATAGGGGATAGTTTTTCTTACATTAGCAAAGTTGGCCACACACAAACACACACACACACACATACACACAGACCTACAGCACAGAGGGAGAAGCAAAGTGAGTTTTAAATAGTCTCCTTTAGTGGCTGATATCTTTTATATGGCAGGCCCCACCCACCTGGCAGTTCAAGTAGGTTAAAACAAGTGCAAGCAGATAAAGAATTATTTGCAAATACTATCTGACCTAGGTCTGCTTGATGGATGGCACTACTTCTCATTCCACATTGTCCTTCTGCGTGGCAAGCACTGCTTCTTGCCCCGGATCCCTTATTAAATGTGGCTCAGGAGAGGGATCTGAGTAATGTTGTTGTTGTTGTCAAGAACGGTTTATACCAGCTCTGGAGCCCTTTTCCCCGCAGCCCTGATATCCAAGCCTCCAGACCCTGACCCAAACACATCAGTCAGCGGGACACGGGTGCCATGTGACTCGGCCAGGAAGCGGGCTGAGGCAGGCAAGGGGAGAATGATTGTTATGCAGCAGATTGATCAGGTTTCACAGGACGCAGCCAAACTATCAATTTGTAGGACTGTACACACAGGCGAGTGCGTGTGTGTGCGTGCGTGCGCATTTTTGTGTGGTTTCCTCGTGGGCAGGGTCAGGGCTATCGTTGTGTGTTTGGGGCAGCGAATGCAAGAATCAATAGCTGGGTCAGAGGGTAATGTCTCACTGAGTGCTGAGTCTATACACAGCCATCAGACAGGATCACTATCAATCATGGGAGAGCTTAGGGAACATACGCTCTCTTTCTTTTCTCCGTGTTGCCTCTGCTGTGCCCAGTGTCTGATGGGATCACTGTTGCTCATGTAAGGGCTTTGGGAACAGAGACAGAGGGAGATGTAGGGAAACAGAGGGATAGAGCGGCCCAGGAAGGATTGATGGGAGCAAAGTGATAGAATAAGGAGGAGAGATTGGTTGGCATTGGCAGAAAAGTGGTGAATGACACTTGGGGTTTGAGGGATAGAAGAAGCCTTAAAGGTGAAGAAACGCTTTGGAGCGTAAAATAGGCTGAGTGGGTGGGATAGCGGTGAAACGGACAATAAATTAAAGTTGAAAACAAAATCAATAAACACACAAATTAAGGTAAAGACCACAAATGCTGGTCTTACTCACAGGTCAAACAACATTTTTCTTAATCGAAGTGTTGTGTCTTTCCTCCTTCCCGTTCTTGTCGTTCATCCTTTCATCCGCCCACATCTGTGATCTCCCCTGGCTTTCTTTTTTTTTTTTTTGTTCTTTGTCTACTTATTCTGCATGTGTTTCAGCCTTGGCTTTCGTCCTCTGTTGTTTCATGCCGTTGTTCTTTTCCTTTTCTTCACATCCATCCGTCTGTGTCACGAACATTCAGACAAAAACCCACAAAATAAAGCATGCATGATTGATTGCGAAAAACATACATGTGCAGGGGAACACGCTCGTTTTCAATGTAATAGTTTGGCGTCCTTTGAACATGGCCCTGCGTGAAAGCGAGACAGCTCGGTTCAAAGGGCTAATAATGCCCTGCCATTAGGTTTTGTGCTGCTGGTACACTCTCTCTCACACCACATAGTCAATATCCACAGACGGAAGGAGGAAGAGAGAGGGAGCGGATGATGGATGGAGGACAGACAGGAGGAGGGGGAAGAGAGTGAGTGTTTAAGAGCACGAGAGAGAAGTGAGACAAGAGCAGAAAAATAAGAACAGTAAAATGATGGAGAAGATGTAAGAAAAGGGCAGAAATGGAGAAGGAGAGATTTGGAGAACACTGCTCGTGTTATGGGATCATGTCAGCGCTGTGTGTGAGGCTGCTTGGCAAGAAACCCTGTTAGCTGTAATACTTTGATCAATTACCAATGATGAACCATCGCTCTGCAGGGCAGGACTGTAAGTGTGTGTGTGTGTGTTTGTGTGTGTGAGAGAGAGAGGGAGTGTATGTAGTGGCCTTGAGAAAAGGCAGAATATTCCAGTCTGTTGGACACACTCTAGACAGGTATTGATTTCAATGGGGAGAATTTAGAACCTACTCAACCACTATGCCCTATAAGACCCCCCCTACACACACACGCACACACATACACACACCTGCAGGCACTGACACAAACACACATGCATGTTCCTCCTCCTGTTATGGAGGGATGAAGAGGAAAAGAACAAAAAGAGACAGAGGCTGTGAACAGAGAGATGCCGGTACTCCTCTTCACCGGCAGTCACACTTATCAATCTTCAACGTGAGCTCAATTAGTTGGCATCAATAAAGGGCTTTTTTTTCCCTCTTGTCTGTATGATTTCTCTCAGGCTGAGAAAACGGCATAAGAAAGAACAAATGGAGGTAAGGAGACAAAAAAAAGAGGGAGAAAAAGACAGAGAGACAGAGCAGAGGGAGTAGGAAGACGAGGATACAGTAGGAAGGACTCCTGTCTGTATTTGATGAGGGCCTCATTGATGCTACAGATCTCTGGGAGTTTCCATTCAGCAGGGGAGCCATTCAATTATAACGTTTGCTCCGCTGGCTGATTGGAGTCCTCCCGCAACAATGTTAGCATCTCTGTACCGAACTGAGATGGGATTAAGAATTCTGGCCTCAGGAGGCAGAGTGGCTTTTTAAGTCCTGATTGGCAATCATTTGTAACACTGCTGGACAAGTTTTAATCCAGCCTCAACCTTGTGCCTATCAGAAGTGTCTCCTTTGATTTCTTTAACCTTGATTTATCTTGGCATGCATTTTTTATTTTTTTTGACAATCCGCTGATGCTCACATACAGTCACACTCTTGCAGCCCAATCAGCCACCCGTGGTCTTCTACTTTTGATTATTGCGCACTAGTTAGAAAGAGCACAAAAACCTGGACACCTAAATTATCCACGTGTCCCGTGTGCCCTGTTGATCAAGTCATCTGATGCATTTTAAAAAATAAAATATATTATCTATAACGTCACATTGTCATAAACACAGAGGGAAACAAAAAGTAAATAACTGAGATAAGAGCAAAAAATTGTCAGTATTCATCATAGATAAGAATCTTCCCATGAAATGAGCACTTCAACATGGAACCACTGTGATCCTCGTTCATATAAAAGTTATTTACACTGAAATGAAGTTTGAAGTTTATTCAAACTGTGCTGCTGTCGCACCTGCTAACATTTAGGTGATTTTTTACAATTTGTTATTTGACTGAAATGGAAATTAGAATACTCTAATACTACTAAGAATACTCTAAGTAACTATTTTCACTTGTTATTGTTTTTAGCGGTAACAGACTGCAAAAGTAAAAATTGCATGCATATGTAGGTGATGAACTCATTGTTGATCATTGGAAATAGCTTCCCTAACAATCCAAACTAGAGAGAGTGCATAGCTCCACTAAGGCCAAATCCCCCTGTTTAACCGGATCCACACCAAAATTTAGTTGGCTCCTCCAACTTTGACATTTTGACCAATTGTTTTGTTCTGTTGAAGCATCCCTGTAAGAATGTAACAGTGAGCCAGCATGTAGCAGCTTAATGGAATTCAGCCATTAATCATTTTATTATTTACACCGGTGATTTTCCTACCAAACAGGCCTAGTAATGAAACGGTGTGAACCCAGAGGCTATGTAATAAAACAATTAACTGCTATTTATTAGACAAAGTTCAAACTTCTTATTTAGGCTTAAAGTAGTTAGCTACTCCACTAACTGTACCTTGGGGTGCTGAGCTGAACCTCCCCAGGTCTCCCTCTTTGGCTGACTCTAGCATTATGTTTCCTTATGCCTTTCCGTCTGGTTTCCATGGCAATTTGCAAGACCACTGATGAGATTATTTTTAAATTTTGCCATAAAGGGACGTTCTTTGACATTTGCTGACCTGTCAACACTAGAAGGTTTAATAAGCCATGTGCAAAATGTGCCTTAATAAGTAATAGTTTTCACCTGAGAATATTTAACCAGAGCACTGGTGAGCTTTCACACCTGCCCTTGACAGCTCTAATATAAGAAATTCTCACCTTTTTTTTTTTTTAACAGGTTTTACAAATAATATAATCACAGCGTGGTGGCACAGCGTAATGGTGGAGATACTGTCAGTGTAAATAATAAAGAGGGAATCACCCAAAGGTCACAGATGGATGATTTTGGTGCTCTCATCGCTCAGTTTGTGGAATATTGACCAATGTGCTTTTCTCACAAAAACATGGTATATATTCAGCATACGCCATGCTATGACTTTGTAGTGCCTGAAAGGAAAATCTACACTCGCTGGCTTAAATCTTTAGAGCTTCCAGTTCCCCAGAGTGCGCCCCCCTCCCCTTACAAACTCTACAATCTTACCAACAGAGAACAAAAAGGAATGATTGCTGTTACTGTCAAAGTGTTTTATTTATACAGTGCTCCAACAGGCCAGGCAGATAATAGTCAGGCAGGGGGTAACTCTGTGGCATTATGTTGCATATGACTGATTTATATAGGCAACATACTTTCTCTCTGTGTCTCTCTCTCTCCCTCCCTCTCACACTCTCTGATGTGATTTTACAGTAGTGACATTGATCCAGGCCCACTTTGATCTTGCTCTTAGCTGTTGCTTCTTCTCGCACCCCTCCCGCTATCACCCTCCGCTCCCTGGTGGCCAGACTCTGCAGCTTTTAACCCCGACTACCCCTCGTCTCATCCTATAAATCCTCCGGTCTTTCTCTCCATCGTTTGCATCGCCTCATCCGTCTAGTGGATCTGTGTATGTAAGCGTTCTCCTGCTTCTTGGAAGCTGCCGCTCTGCTCCTCGGAGTTGTGCTGCTAATGAAACTTCCTGCTCCGTGTCTCAGCTCTCACTGCCATCAGTTTCAACTGGCAGAGCATCACTTATGAGAGACGATATTAGTGGTGATCCAACACAAAAGGAAAGGGAGGCATCAGAAGAAAGCAACACATCATGACATCTCATAAACTACTCCACCCTCATCTCTTTTTATTGTGTTTTAGTTTTCAGAAAGCATGACTATCCAATAAACTCCAATATCATAAAGGGGAATATAAAAAAAGGCTCTTCTAAGTCAGAATGGAATTGTTTCTCACAATTCTTTAAGAAACCGGTTTTTACATTTAAATATTTATTGCATTCTCTTTTGTCTTAGGGCAGACTTAAGGGATAATGTGATCAAGATGGTATGGAGCTGTCACATCAGCTTTACACAAAAGGCGGGGGCACATTCCCAACAGACACTATATCCAATTGCTTCACTTAAACGATGAACGTAAACACTTACGTCTAAGTCACAGTGCGGTTAGTTCATGGCAGCAGAAATTCAGAAATTTTCCTGTCATCGTGTATTTAATTCACTATTAAAGCGTTGGCAGTAAAATGCAATACAATGTCTATGCAAAAATATTACATTAATTAAAAAGTTTAGTTGTTGTTGAGACTAGAACATTTCTTGTTACATTTTGTGACTGTGGTGTTGTTGAATTGGACTGCATAATATTTTATGCGGGAGCAAAAATTTTAGAAACACCTCACCAAATTATGCAGTCCAGTAAAACAACAAACAAAAACAGCAACCTCAAAATTACAGCAGTAAGTCAACAGCTCTCTAACATATTGACAGTGTCATTCTAGAATTACAGTATAAAGATTGATTGGCCTTGTTTAGATGTCACTGAGACCTAGACGCTGGCTTATACAAAGTGTCTGTCTATGCAGTAAGAAAGTTAAACTACATGTTTGTTATACACCAATATGTCTCATTTTAATTATATTGTTCTGTTCTGTGTTTTTACAGTTTTGGAACGACAGTGACTGGGTACCAGTGATGGGTACAACAGTTACTGATAGTTTGTACTAAACTCTTATATTGGATTGCATCATGTTGTTGAGTTTTCTATTTCTGCAGGTCACTCACAGTACAATGTAACACATTAAAAACACTAAACTTGGCCAGCTGGCATAGATGAAAATAATGACTTGTAATACAAAAACCTCACTTATAGCCAGAGCCGTAGTTTGCGGCCAGTCTTGTGTTAATGCGTGTGTACGGTGAAAAGTTTTTGCCTTACACACACATAGACAATGTCACAGGACAGTCGTGACCATTATGCCCAGTGCTAGTCCCGATGGTTCGTCTCAAACACAGATTTATTTTTGGTTCTGCCGCATCTACCTGCACAAAGCTCTGTTTCATGCAAAAATGTTGATGCAACTTAGGGGCAATTAAGGAGCATTTTTGTTTGATGCAACTTCCCACTAATGTAAAATCATTGTCATGTTCGAATGAGACTGCAGAGGTATAATTAAAAATAATGATTTTACTCATTCTGCAATTTGCCACATCTGATTTTCTGATTGTCCACAGCCTCAAACTAAAGCATATTGTGGTCTCAGATAGATTATTGTAACATTAAGGAACTCTGATGCCACTTTTACATGACAAGTACATTTTTGGCTAATCACCTTTTTTTTATTTGTTTGTATATGTGGATTTATCTCAGAGACACACCCCTTAAATGAGTCCCACTATCAAATATAAAAAGTTGGCAGATTAAAGTGAGGTGCTTTGATGTCACACATACACATTCTTGCACGCACACACACAAACCAAAGCAAGTGCACATGTAGACACACAAACACACACACCTACATAGTGGGAATCCTAAATCCAGCTTTTATCTGTTTTTTTAAGTGATTTGCTTTCAGATTACTCAAGATGCTCCGAGGTGCTCTCCCCCTCATTTTTCTCTCTTTCTTTTCTCCCATTATCCCTTCATCTCTGAGAACGTGCTTTTCTTTGGTAGCGTAACCCCCCCCCCCTTTCTGTCTGCTCCTTTCTGGCTCTCACTGCTCTTTTACTCAATTTGCATTCACGCCTCCCTGGTGGAACCAAACTCATCCCTCACTCGTGCTCTCTCTCTCTCTCTCTCTCTCTCTTTTTTGCATTCACTATAAATATAGTTCCCTTGAAGCATTTTATGCTTTTTTCTACAACTAATACCACAAGAAGTAAATCTCCTCTGCAGGCTAGTAAATGATGTAATGAGAGAAAGTGAGAGGAGAAGAGAGAGTAGAGGACAGGAGAAGAGAGTGGGAGGAAGAGAAGGAGAAAAGGATGTTGAACAATTAATCTTCCGTTCATGTTCTGCTGGAAGAGGGGGAAGAGAGAAATGGAGAGCAGGGAGAAAAAGACAAATTCGGGAAGGGTTTGAAGAGAGTGGTAAGGAATGATGGAGAGAGGGAGACATTGGGAACAGTGTTTCGATCTTCATTTAATAATTGAATAATAATCTCCCTGGAGACATGACCTAGAACTGGCAAAGAGGGAGAGAGGAAGCATCAGTCTGAAGATGACACACTGCTGCCCCCTTGTGATTTTATGGTGTCACCACTAGAACATCTGACTATGATGTGTGTTGTGTGTGTGTGTGCGCGCGCACATGCTCATCGACGTGTGTATGATTTACAACTGCAACCTGTCTCTGTCACACAGATATGGGCCCGTGTCTGTGATGGGGAGAAAAAGAGGGCTTTTGGATGTCAGGAAAGAATCTATTTCACTTTGTCACACAAACTACACACACGTACACACATAACGCATACACTTCCCAGACACGGAATCAGACCTTATCTTCCTGTCAAGCCAAGTCTTTTTTAGGGTTGACGCTGATATATGAGCTTTGGGGGGAGAGAAACGTGGCCAGGACGTTGACGGCTGACGTGAGCGCAACGTTGCGCTCAGGTTGATGTACGAGCGCTGGGGTTAGGGGACAGCGCTACGCTGACACCAGGAGAAGGAGCTGTGGCCCTGGGGCCTTGAGTCCATACTGAAGAGTCAGCTCCACATTCTCTGCATGCAGCAGCCCTGTAGCCTCAAATACACACACACACACACACACTCACACACTCACCTGCTTTGTGTTATTAATAACTGGATAACTCTCAAACAAAGCTCTGTCTGACAAAGGGTGAACATTTGAGCTGAAAGTATTCGAAACACAACATGCCATACAGAGCGCAGCGCAAGTTGTGATGTATGTGACAGTGAGTGTAAATCTCAAAAGTATGTGTATCTAAAATTGTTGCATGTGTAATTGGAATTAGTGCCACTTAATACATTTAGTTCCACATTTAGCTCTCATGCTAACTGTGGAATTTTATGCTAACTATGCCAAAATACAACAAATAATGCAGCTCTATGTGTGTGTGAGTGTGAGTGAGTCAGTGTGTGTACTATTAGAGACATTGTTAAAATGTTTGGACAACAAATTTTGTGAAAACATTGTGTGTAATATGTGTGTAGTACTAATGACCCCTATTCAGTTTTATAAGGACATTTTTTAAATCACTAGAGTACTGTTCATCTTCATATTTTTGAACATTTATCCTGTGTATTGTGTTGAGTGTCCCTGTTAAAGATAAGAAGTGTTGAAATGCAATCACCTTTAATGTCAACTGTATGATATATTATGTATATTCTACTATTTCAGAATTATATCAATTCTATACATCTCTGTTTCCAGTCTGCGCAGGGAGGGCTACACAATGCAGGTGAATGTTAACGACTACCTGGACATCTACTGCCCTCACTACAACGACAGCCAGCGCATGGTTGGCACCGGAGAGCAGTACGTCCTCTACATGGTCAGTTACCGTGGTTACAGGAACTGCGACCCCCAGATGGGCTTCAAGAGGTGGGAGTGTAACCGACCTCATGCCCCCCATGCACCCATCAAGTTCTCTGAGAAGTTCCAGCGCTACAGCGCCTTCTCGCTGGGCTACGAGTTCCACGTTGGACAGGAGTACTACTACATCTGTGAGTGGAATCAAACCAGTAACCAATACGTCAGTGCATATCAATATTATGTGCCAATGTACTGTATGTACCCAGAATATAAATGGAAAAGGATGCAAAATGATTCTTATTCTTGCAGGAGGAGGTTAGTGAGACTAGAGCTGTGATCTAACAGCTAACTCCTGTAGATTAAAATAATGTGTTTTTATTGTTAAATAGATTTGATGAATACTCAAATTAGCCAAAGCCTGTCCTCAGGTAATTTCTGGATAACAAATTGCTGCTTCACATCTAATCATATCACCCTGCAGTCAGGCATGCTCATCCATTTTGTTGATTGCTAATCAAATTAACTCACAGCACCTTGCGCCAATATGACAGTGTATAAATAATGAACTTTTTGCTTGTCATAAAACAATTTAAAAACAAATATTTCAGGCAAAAGATAAATGTCTCATGCACTAAATGGCTGTATAATGAGTGCTGTACTCATTTCACCTACATTACTTGGTGGGAGATGTCTATGGAAAGTTTTTTTCACTCTGCAGCACCAAAGTCAGAAAACTGCACAGCGTTCACTACAAAGACATGTTTCATCGGTTGTTTGGTTCTCTACAGGCATTAAAAGATTTTTTTCATTAATGGTCATACAGCCGGTTAATTATGCCCCTAAAATTATTGCCTGTTGGCAATACCGATATATTGGTCTGTATTAGCGTTTTGCACATACATAAGATCAGTTGGAAAAAACGGTTTAAGTTATGATGTTTATTTTTGCATTGCAACATGCATTTAAGGGTTCATGTTAGAACATGTTATGACACGTTAGTACGAGAACATACAGGTGCATTGAGATCAAAATCCCTGCATATGATTTTTAGCTATGTACTTTTTCCCTCTCGTATATCAGGATTGGTGTATGTGCTGGCTGATACATAACAAAAAAACTGCATTATAGAAATACCAAACCTGGTCTGAGGTAATTTAGAAAGAGTGTGACCTTTACATTTACAGTTTGAATTTTATTCAGTACTAAAAGTATAAAGGCTATACTGTATATGGTGCATCAGGGACAGAGATCGGCGTGTCATCTGAACGTTTTTAATCCACTGCTCTCACAGTTGCACAACCCACATTCTGTGCTTTCAGCTATCCACAGCATTTGGTGAATTACAGATAAAACACTTTGTCAGCTTACAATAATCACTGCTTTTTTTTTTTAGTGAGTGCTCGCTGTCGCCATGGTCACAGGTGTTGTTGCCAGTCAGAAATTGGAGGGGGTTGGGGGTCTGGAAAGACCTAATCGAGTCCAACTCTGAATACAAGTGATAGTAGTGCATGAATACAGGCTATTGTGACATTGATCACTTTTGCATTTTATTTTCCACAGCCACGCCCACCCACCACCACGGCCGCAGCTGTCTGAGACTACGAGTGTATGTCTGCTGCTCCACGGGTAGGTCTCTTACACTGTGTGTGGGTGTGTGTGTGTGTGAGTGAGTGAGTGTGAGTGCGTCTGTGTGTGGTGTGTGACCTGTAATGCGGTGCGTGGACCTGTTTGCAGACTTTACCTGCACCCATCTGGCCACTCTGCCCATCTGGCGACCACCGGGCTCCTTCGAACCCACTCACACACACCTATTACTCATACACACATACACACACCGGCTGCATACAGATGCATATACAGTCTAAATACAGTCTAAAAGAGGCAAGGCTATTAATACTCCTGCTGAGTTTCCCCTGCAGCATTTTCACTCACAGTACCCCCCCACCCACCCCCAGCGCCTCTTTTTCTTTCCCTCTTTCTCTTTTTCTGTCTCTCTCTTCTTTCTCCTCCTCTCTCTCCATCTGTAGCAGCAGAAAGGAGCAGCTCCAGCTTTGAAGACCCTCATCCCCTCTGCCTCCGTCCTCTCCTCTTCTCTGCTCTCTCCTTCCTCTCCCCCCTCCACCCCTCCTCCCCTCGCTCCCTGTCAGAATCCATTTATTGCTGTGTGCGGTCAGTGGGTGGCTATGTATATGTAGCGTTAACCTCTCTCACTCGCGCTCCTGCCATCCTTCAATCTCTCGACCCTCTCTCTCACCCACTCACACACACACACACACACACACACACACACACACACACACACACGCACACAGACTTTGATCCCTGGCCTGTCCGGTCCTTTTAACTTCCACAGCCCTGTAGTATTAACCTCTCCTCCTTCTTTCACCCCCAGCCCACCGGCTCCATCGCTCTCCATGCTTTTTCACACACTGCCTCTCTTCAGTTTGATCTGCCTCCTCTCACCTCCTCTCTTCTCTCTCTCTCTCTCTCTCTCTCTCTCTCACTTGCTTACTCATTTTCTCTCTCCCTCTCTTGCTCTCACAGCTGCTGGTGAAGTTATGGCTTGTCAGTCTGTCTGCTCCGGGGGATTTTTTTTTAACCCTTACACCCTTGCCTTGCTGCTCCTCTGCACGTTTCTCTCAGGATGTCAAGTTGGATGTATTTAAAATCCTTGGGGTTGGAGCAATGGTTTAACCCTTGCTCCCTCACTCTCCCCTTCCCTCTTTTTCTGTCCTACTCAATTTATCCACTCCCTCTCTCTTTCTCTCTCTCAGCCTCTGATGTGGATGATGAGCCAGAGCCTACAGAACCAGACTACACGCTTAGACCAGGCCTAAAAATTGACGATATTGGTGAGTCATAAACATACTCATTTAAACTTATACACACATGAAGTTGAGTAAGCGTGGAACACATCTATCCGACCCATCTGGATTCATAAAAACAGACACAGGCTTGTGTTTGTCATTCAGATCACATCAGTCTCAAACCTTGACTTTTTAATCTGCAGTGCTGAAATGAAAGGATTTTTTTTTCTGTCAACAAATCCCAATAACGACTTTCTAACTTCCTCCTCTGCCTGTGGCACATAACCCAAAGCTCATTAGCTCCCACTGAAGTTGTAAAAACTGGTCACAAATACTGTATATAGTTTCATTTTTTAAAGTAAACTGAGTAAGTGGTGCGTTTGTTGGGAACTGTTTTCAGCAGTGAATTAATACACTTGGTGCAACAGTGAGTATTTACAGCTACAGGAGAGTATATGTGGGGTTGATTCAAAATAAACTGCAGTGCCCATGCTCATTGTGATGAAGGAAAATGTCACTCAGTGTGCATGGCACAGATATTTTCTGCATTCACTGACATTAACAAAGTCCTTTTTCCTCTCAATATTCATTTGTAAATTATAATGGTAATCAAATATATCAATAAGGAGTGATCATTGTATAATCTATTATTAATGGTTTAACCCTACAGAAAAGAAAGCGTGGCTTTATCAATACAGACCTCAAAAAGATAATAATATTTGCATCTTTAACCAAATATCAATTCCTATATCATAAACAACAAATTAACAAAAAAAAATCCACAGAGCACTATTAGTAATGTTAACTAGATGAAAATATCCACATTTTTATCAACTTAAATATTTTTATTGAGATTTTAGTGAGTCATAGTAAATGTGAAACTACTTAAATACTTCAATAATATGTAATGGCAGAGTGACCAGTTCATCAGCCATACAGCATCAGAAGTGACCAGCCAAACTGAAATGTGCCTTTTTCAAAAGAAACCTCCAGCACAGTTAACTTCACAGTACCAGCTGGCTTGGCAAGCTGCTGATCCTGCTAAACAACTATATGCATATTCATTTCACACTCAATGTTTTCACCCGGATAAGCAAAGAACACAGAGTTTCATGGGTATTTACAAGAAAATATATCAAAATTCATTCAGAAAAGGAAAGGCTTGTTCAGATTTCCTGTCATTAACTTCTAGATCTTGGCAAGTGTTCACAGTTGGTCCTTATGCTGCTGTCATTAGGATAATTCAACTGGTGCATTCATGGGAATCTTGCAAAATCTGTTAGCTCTGGAGCTGTTTGAAATTTGGCAGCAATTTAAAGGAGAAGCTGAGCAGTAAATCAATAAGTGACAGATCTTAGGATAATCTCTCAGATGATCATGTGGTTGTTTATCAGCGTAATGGCAACAACAGCGTCACAACAGCAACACGCAAGGCTAGCTTGGCCTACGTAGCTGCCACCCATTATGCAACCAGACATGTGGGTATCAGTCATCATCCTGTCTAGCTTTCACGCTATCTTCCAAGGTAACCTGTAAAATATGGCGCTGTGTTTTTGTTAATATGTGTGTACGAGGATGCCTGAATGCGCGTGCTTGTGTAATAAATCACTCTGTTCTCATAACTGTCGTAAGAAAACTCATCACTGGCAGAGGCGAATGGCTGCAGGTCGTATGAGTTTGTTGAGATACCTCACCCTCCCCTTTTTTTTCTTCCCTCCATCATTCTTTTTCATCTCGTTTTTCTCTCACTCCATCACCTTTCTCCATGCCCTCCTCATCCTACCCGCCCTTTAATTCCCATCCTCCATTTTTCCTCTCAGAGCACAGGCAGGAATGCAGTGGAGGGGAAAGCCACTAAAACTCAGTTTATTCACCTTTTGATGTGTGAAATTGAGTTTTTCCCTCTTTTAACACCTTTTTTTTCAAAAAGATATTAATTTTAGGGTTTTATTCTATGCATTATTGCTACCACAGTGATGTAAACTATAGAAACTGTCACAGTGATTTAAACTATAGGAAAATTTTCATTTCAAAATTATATTGCGTTGGAGTTAGTCCACCAGTAATTTTAATTGCCACTATATCACTAAGCACTACATATTCTCATCAGGTATCCCTCCGTCCTTTCCAGCATATACATAATAAATGCAAAAGATGCTCATTCTAGTAACATAAAAGATGCACTTGAAGCCAAATCACTTGAAGAACACAACTAATTACAAGGCACATACAACAATATAAAGAAAAGCAAAGGTTATTTCCACAGAAGAATTGTTGTTTTTAATGTACTTGAACAGATAAGGAAAACAGAGTACATGAAAATACTGTTAATATTTAGTGAATGGCTGATACAATAGTGGAGCACAAATTACCCTAGGTCCTATGGGTCATTTTCACCTGTAGTGCTGTGTTGCCAATTAAATTAATAGGATAACCCAAATGGTGCGAGAGGAAGTGAGGAAATCAGCAGGGAGCTGTGAAATGAACTGAAAACAAAGAAGCAGTACAGTTTCCTATTCCCCTCCCTCGTTCTCAGTCCTCCTGACTGCCGATTAGACTCATCACATCATAGTTTTAATTACTGTTATTCAAAGTTCACATCAGCACATTCACGCAAACGTGAGGCGACGCACAAACTGCTCAGTTCAAATCTGCCTGATTACCGTGTCTGAAAATGTTTAACTAAGCTGAATGTTGCAGGCTCATATTGTAAACCACCCCTCTCCCTCTCTTTCTCCCCCCCTTCACTGCTCACAGTTTATTTCCTGGGCGCTGCCCCTTTCAATCAGTGTCTACAGCTCAACAGTGGTTCCCTCCTGAATACGGCCTCTAGTATTAGATTTCATTTAGATCTCATTTACAACACAGATGGAATGGTGCTAGCAGCTCCCCATGCAGCCATGTGATTACTGATGGCTTTCAGTGGGAGGATACTCATTTACCAACCCTGTTGGCTCAGGTTACCGCATCTCACGGTCAGGTCCGGCCATTAGTGGAGAAATCAGAAGCTTTTTCTTTAATAGGGTTTATTGTAGCAATTACCACTCCTTTAAGCGATAGTGTGTTGGGGGTACTTTGCCAACAACATCAGGTTAGATATCAGTGTCAGAAAACACTCACAAGCTGTCAAGAACTCTCTCATCAACATTTATAGAAACAGCTGTGCTATATATATTTTTTATTTAGTCAGTTCAAAATATCCCATTTAAAGGCCTGTGATATCATAAATGTTTTGAAATTTATTATGACCATGCAAATTCCATACATCATACACATATATGCTTAGTGTATGCTAATTTAATACCCCCTGCTAATAGAAGTTGTTAAATTGCTGTTCATCTGTCAGTGGTACTTATTTTTTTATATATTTACCTTTTATGTTGTTTATAGATAAATATTTTACTTGGGTTGTCTCCCTCATCCCTATTAGGGATGTAACAATTTATCACTCTGCACCGTATTTCCTGATAGAAGAATGGCACAGTTTGCATCATGGAGCTAAAAGAATGAATCAACAGAGTCAACTTAATCATATCAGTTATACTCTACAAATGCTACTTCTAATGCATCTGTTTGTTTACTTACAGTATTTCTGCCAGAGGCTGTAATTAAAATTACATGCACAAACAAACATAGAACTGTCTCAGATTTTCTCAGAAATATAACACCAGTTAATATTTAGCTGAACAGCCAATGTTTGTTCGCTCTTTATCTTACAATGGCAGCCCACTGATTTTATATGTCAAACTCATTTTACTAGCTATTGTATAAGGAGAACTACTCAGATTCTAAAAACAGTTATGTATTGTCTTCTGTGGCTATGGCTGACTGTTTTTGGATTGACGTGTGTATTAATAAGTCAGAGTTAAATTAAAGATAATTATTTTCAAAAGTATTTATTACAGGAATTTTACATTGGTTGCATAACAATGTACAGGAGGTTTCAGTTTTTCAGGCCATACATAAAATATAGTATGTTAATGTATTCTACATGTAATTTTTATTACATTATTTTTTTAAACCACTAAAGTTGTTTGACACTGACAAACATTTCATTTTCACACAAGTGCACACAAGCTCTAAGATATCTCCTTGTTCTTGTGAACGTGACATTCAGATTCATAGGACGCCTGCAGGTGTCTAAGACTCCTAATTATCAAGCGGGTGCTGCCTGCTTTTCTGCAAAATGTGGCATAGACACACACACACACACACACACACACACACACATACACATACACACATGTAGACATGATTTTACACACAGCTTCTTGGTGCCACCTGATGTTTGGCTCAGAACATGTCAGAAGGTCACAATGTACATCACGCGCTCCCGCCTGCACAAACATCGTGCCAAAAGTACATGCTAATAATTATGTGTTTATCTGTGGCAGTCAGTGACAGACACCGGGTATGTGTAGGAGAGTGGTTGTGTAATGAGGAGATTACTAGAGCCACACTTTTGAACCAGTTGTGCGAGATTCTCCACAGTCTGCTGTTTGTGTCTTCAAAACCACATTCCTCTGTCTGTCAGCAGCAAAGTAACACAGTGTCCTGACCCCCCTTGGCTGCATGCTCGGTTACAGAGCGGTCAAAGCATTTAACCTGAGCTCCACTGCTGCATAGACCTCATTAGATCGGCCAACGGAGCATACCAGAGGAGGCCATCTCTAAAAACCAGGTGTCAGCCAGTCATTACTCTGCTGTCTGACCCACGGAGCAGCTGGAAATATTCTGGAACTAGATATGGCACGGAGTGGAAACACTGAGGACATCCTCACTTCGCTTCAATGCCATCAGACCATAAACACAGTAGTTCCTAATCACCATCACCAGACCTTTGTACAGACAGAAAATTGTGCTTCTGTCTGGTCTCCAGTCTCATTAATCAGCTGACTACAGAGGGTGTGTCTGGACGCACGTGTGTCTCATAATCGTAGGCATGAAGCAAACTGTCTGCCAGCTTGTGTTTTTGTACGTCGACCAGACATGAACATTCGGTGTGTAACCTGCAAAAAAATAACCACAAACTATTTTTAGGACACCACCTGCACAGGCAGGTAGATTGGGAAGGGGGAGGGAGTTACAGTATATACAGTGTGTCTTTATGTACAAGTATGCAAGTGAGTGTGACTGGGAATGTGTCACTATTAGAACAATGAGAGCTCTCTGATAGCAGCTGCAGTCTGCTGTGGCACTGCTGTTGTGTTGTCTTTGTGGCAGACTAACCGCATTTTAGTGGGAGTGAGACTGTATGCGCTGATAACTGCCTTTTGTTCAGTCAGGCTGTTTCATTCAAACAAATTTGGTCATGTTTTAGTAACAGCCGTGCTGCGTAACAAGATTACAGCACAATTAGAAGCTCAGATAAACTTATCTTTTAAATTTTCCTTGCAAGGTTTTCAAGTGTAGAGAAATTCTCTGCCAGCATGGTAATAAACTAAAATGAAGACATCACTATCCCTGATTGTTTCCTCTATGTCTCTCTGTTTCTGTATTTCCAGATGAATTTAACCCCTTTGTTCCCAAGCTGGAGAAGAGCGTCAGCGGAAGCAGCCCATCCAGGGATCGCCTTCTCCTCACCGTGACGATGCTCCTTCTGGCCGTTCTCTTCATCTCCTAGCAACGGCCATCCCATCAGCGTCACCATGCCAACTAGCCTTGGGAGGGTGTACAGTATCAGTGGGTGGGAGAGGAGTGGGGGGGTGGGGTGGGGGGCCTGGGTGGCCTGGGGGGAGTCAAGAGAGGAGAGGATAGGAGAGGAGAGGAGAGTTAAGATATTGCAAATAGAGCAGGAGGCAAGAGGAGCAAGACTTTGAAATGAGAGTTTTCAAGCATCACAGTGTGTGTGTGTGTGTGTGTGTGTGTGTGTGTGTTTGTACAGCTGCGTGTTTGAGGTGTGTGGAGTTGAAAGACCTTCAGGCGCTCGGTGACACAGACTGAACCGTATATTGCATAAAAGTCAGCCTGTGCACACAGATGCAGGTGTGGGTAGACTGTGTGTGAGTGAGCGTTTGTGTGTGTCTGTGTGTGTGTCTGAACAGGCCACAGGTTGAGCTTGTTGAATCATGCACACCACACAAAGCATTTATACAACAGGAGTGGGGCGGGGCTGAAATCCTAATAAAATGAAGAAAAGGCATCAAATCCACCCACCCAATTGAAAACCATTTGAAGACTTTCCCCTGGATCTGATTGGCTATAACACTTCCTTAGGGCTAGTTGCCATAGTTTCTTGCAACAAGACTTAAACTGAACTCAAATGAACTGAATCAAATAGATTTCAGTGGAATTGAACTGAAATTGCCTTTTTTTTTTTCTTCTTCTTCTTCTTCTCTCTTTTTTTTTTTTTTTGTTGATGTTATTGTTGTTGATCTTGATGCTGGGAACTTGTCCCAGTACACAGAGCGGAAAAAAAGGAACCAGCTGATGAACTGCGCTGGTCCTGTGTAGGAGACTAGTCAAAGTAGCTGATAGTTCATACACAAACACATCCTGGGACTCCAGACGCCAGTGTTTTAGTTGCCATCTCCACTCTGCTGTGTCATCCTGTGTTCACCATCAGTCTCTAAAAACGACAATGTGACTGGACGGGGTCGGGGTGGGGGGAGGATACAGAGCATTTAAACGATGAATCATTCACTTAAACATCATTTGATGAGGAAAAAAAAGAAAGGGAGGAGGAACTTAGATGTGCCATTGACACAGAAACCGGAAGGGGTTTATTGATGTTATAAGTTGCTGTGTTACTTTTTCTGTCCTGTCTTTGAAGTACTTGGTTAGTCCTCTGTCATCTCCGAGGTTAACTAAAGCACACGATGGCTCCAGAGCAGCCATGGATACACTCAGCAATACTGCCCTCCTCTCAACCCGACTGCAAGCTGTTTGGAGGAAAGAAAGAGGAGCTGGTGAGGAGGGATGACAGAGGAAGAACAGGCACTCACACAAGCATCAAAGGACAGATCCAGTCCCGGACAATAAGACGCTATCTACTGGTCTATGTTGGTGTAGCAACCTGCACTACCAATCTCATCTCTGTAAACTCATTTGTCAGATGCCACATGTAAACAGTTTTCTGTTTTCGTACAAGTGTGTTTGTGTGTGCCTGAGAGAGGAAAAACATATGTCTGAGTGTGCCATGTGTGAGTGTTTGAGTGAGAATATTTTAAATGGTACTAACAGCCTGAAAATACATCCACATACTGTACATCTTATAAGTATGAAAATGCAAAATAAAATAAAAAAAAACAAAAAACAAAACACAACTAAAGCAACAAGTAATACATAAAAACCAAGTGCTTTGGTGAGAGGTACTGCATTTCAAAACTCAAAAAACTCTACCAGTCGGTTGCTTCAGAATAGCGTTTCCATAGCAACTAGCACCTTATTCACCATGGTTACCCTACCCTGCCAATGATGGACTCTAGTAGGGCATGGCTTACCATAGTAGCTGATAACAATGATGAAGGTGATGATGATGATGATGATGATAATGATGACAATGGACTGCGACCCAACTGTTGGACGACCTGGTCACATGGCGGCACAGGAAACGTTCAAGTACCCGTGTAAATGTCAAAACGGACAGAGAATGGAATTACAATGCTTTGAAATCTGCCGAGATGAAATGTGATGTAAGCATTTTTACAAACTTGAAGCTCAGTTTCCTTTGTGGTTGTTTTGTTTTGTTCTTATCATTTTTTAATTATTCTGTTGAGTTTGTTGTGGTGTATAGTTGGTTATCTTGAGGGGTAAGTCGGTGTTTAAAAAGTTGGAAAATTGGGTGGGGTTGAGCCATATGTAAACCTGTGCTGCACTCTGTGAATCTCAAATTTACAGTCAAACTATCTCGCAGAGAATAACTTTTTTGTTTTTAAATTTTTGTTTCTGGACATTTTTGTCTAATTTTCTTGTCTCCTTAAAGGGACTCATTAGATGTATTACTCAGCCTAAGAAAACTTGTCACAGAATCCGGGTAATTAACCCTGATGATGTCACAAGGGTTAACTCAGACTTATCCTGAAACCTTAACAGACAACCTGTGTTAGAAGCGAGAACCTCGAGATTTGAAAAATGAAGGTATTTAGCAGGCAGGGATGGACTAACAATCGATGTTATCAAGTTTTCTTGCGAGTTTCCCAATTATGTGGGAGTGCAATACTAAATTGTCAGGGAAACTCTTTGAAACAAAGCTATGTCGTTATCAGAATCTGTTTACATGGTACAATAATAATATGTCTGGTCCAGGCTGTGACCAATTCAACCAAAAGGGTGGTTATTCTCCCTTTTAGAGTCCTGAACTGGTCAAATAAAGTAGTAAATACATTTTTGAATTCATAGAAATGTATTAGCTCTCGTCACCCTAACAAGAGCATCTTTCTATGGAAACAACTAAGGGTCCTGTAGTTTTGGAGCATCACTGAGCATATCTGACTATAATACAGTGTGTGAACCAGTCCAGGTGTATGTATGGCTCTTGGTGGGAGGGAGAGGTAGGAAAGGTTTGGGTTCTGGTGTTGAGGGGGAGGATCGAAGAGCTGTGCAAGAGGGAAAATCACTCTTCAAGAAGTTGCACTTAAGAACTTAGACACGAGAGCAAGAAAGTGCGTGTGTGCATGTCTGTTTGTGTGTCCATCTGAATGAGTGTGTGTTTGTCAGGGGGGAGTAAGAATCAGAGTTCATTTCTGTTAATCACTTCATGGCCATGTGCGGGAGCTTTAGCATGAGATGCTGTCTGTCTTTGTGTGTACCGATGTCAGTGTGGGCGCGCGTGTGTGTGTGTATGTATGTATGTATGTATGTATGTGTGTGAATGGATTAGTGAGCGAATGAGTAACAGTCTCTTTGTTTCTGCTCTTTCCATGTGTGTACGTGCGAGAGAGTGTGACTGATTGTTGTCTGGCAAAACAACAAAAGCATTTAATAGTGTTGGAAACAACAATTTACAATCATGTTTACCTTCGACTGGAATGACTTTAAATGAACTTGAAAATAAACTGTAAACTGAACAAACCATAACAGAGGTTATAACAATGATCATGATAACAAAATAATAAGCTTACAAATCTTACTTTTAACAAGATGTGTGTTGGACTCTTTATTTGCCTCTTTTTTTCTAACCCCCCACCTCCCCCACCCTCCCTACCTTTCCTGTCTTTGAGGATCTGAAAAAAGGGAATAAGCATGGAGGTAATCCAAGACAACAGATGGAAGGGTTGCAGGAAAGGTTTTACCTGGTATATTCACTTCTCTGTAGATAATGTTGTTTGGAACCTCACAGATGTGATTTTCCATATCAAAGTTGGTGTGGCGACGCTTCCCTCCACAGTAATACCTTTACACGCTCCGATTAGGAGAGATAAGCACTTCAATCACCAGCCCAGCATTTGAATGACAATGGGACACACCAGCAGTGTGTACCTGTATGTCTCGACTAGCTGATGGAGGGATAAAGCCGCTGCTGATGTCAGAACGCAGCCCGGCTCGTTGTCTGTGATCTTATGCAACAGCTCTCTGTCAGACAGGTAGAGTTATTCTCCATCAACTGACAGGACAGCAGGAGGAAGAAGATGGACAGATAAAGGTCAACAGATAGAGGTAAGGTAGAGAGATGGAAGATAGGGAGGTAGAGATTGAGGAAGTAGACAGATGCTGTACAACATTAAAGACAAAAATTGGTCGATAGCTTCTGGTGCCAATGTAATGAAAGTTAGGTTTTGGAAACAAAGCACCAGTATTACGAAACACTGAAGTAATACTCTGCACAAAATCCATCTCTTTTAGTAACAAATGTTCAACCCATGTTGGCTTGAGAAGAAACTGTAAGCTTGGTCAGCTTGTACTCCCAACAGTGACCAGTTTTCACATCTGGAAATAATTAAACCATTCCTGTTTGTACGTTCTAGTCTAGATCTGAAACAATTTGACAGCTAATCTATTAATCGAACGATTAAGGCAACTATTTCAATAATCTATGAAATGTTTCAGTGACAGTGAACTGAATAACCTTTGGTGATTGGACCATGAGCTGGACAAAAACAAGCAATGTTAAGATGTCACAGTGGGCTTTAGAAAATTAAGGTGTCATCATCAATCAATCCACTGATATATTACAGACAGGTGTTCCTATCATCCTGCTGATCTAATGTCTCCAAAAAAAATGTATCATCATTTCCATTTGGGAAAAGACGCATCAACAGCTTGGGGGCAGAGTATTCCAGGCAGTGATTCAGACTTTGGGTAACATTTTAAAAGTGAACTTTAGGGATGAATAATATGACTGACACCACCCAACAAACCATAGTCTCCCTTCCGAGAACCACCCTGACTCATTTTAGGGTGACATCAAGCTCCTAGACATTTTTATCGAAATTTTAAATAGTCCAAACATTCCCTCCCTTATTAAATCTATTCTTCATCAAACTCACTGCTGTCAACCCAACCCATGAGGAACTGACATATTACTAGGAATACAGGGTCAGAATACAGCCTCATCTCACTTTCTGTTCATGTATACCAGTCTGGATACACTAAAAATGAACAACCCAAGCTTAAAGTATGAAAAACAAATATGACAAAAGAGCCAGAGTTTTCAGTACACACAATTGTGAAATCTCTGATGACTTGTAGTTATCACAGATCAGGACCCACCTACAAATCCACGCTGCAGGAGCGAATGCTGACCACTTGGTGCCACTGTTCAGTCACAGCTTTGGTGAGCAGAGGTGCTGCTCCCTAGTATCCCTGCCATGTAATCCTTTATCTTTGGCTTTATAAGCCACAATGGCCATTGTGTAACCAGAGTCATTGGGATTAAATATGCAGATTTATTTTACTGAACTGTGATATAACATTATTTGCAGCACGCTGAAGCAGGTGAGATTAAAGAGAGGGGTTTTTTGACTCCCCAAAATGTGGGGATGTGGCAGTGGATGCCAAGAACTGTACTCTCACATACTGAGCGGCAAAACATTATGCAGCAACCATCCATCCGAGGCTTCTGCAAATGACTGTTCTTCACTCAAGGTCTTCCACTTGTGGACTTGAAGGCAGCTTTTCTGTCTGTATTCATATATTAAATTGAGTCAGGTTGAAGAGAACATTTTCTGTTGTCTCTGACTGTGTTCGTTTTACCAAGAAACCAGTGTTATGCATTGAAAGGCTTGTAAATATGAAACTTTTTACAAAAGGTTTTCTCTACCAAAATCAAAAATACATACACACATTTTTTTTCTTTTCTGAGATTTGCTGATGTTAAAATTAACCACAGCAGTCTGCATGGCAAACTTTCAGGTTTGTCTTACACTAAAAGTATTATGAATTTCAACAGCAATACAAAAATTCACTTTAGCATAACACTTTGGCTGCCCAAAAGCTCATCCTTATTCTACTTTAAATGACAAGTGTTGCAACCTAAGACCAGCCTCTTAAAGAAGAAAACCATATTTGTTTGTTTGTCTTATGGATTATGATGGCATGGTACCCATAGTATTGTGAAATTTAAAAAAATGAACCTGTTATGGTGCTTATGATGCTTCATTGCTTAGAAAAACTGTGAGTGCACACAACTACTTTAAGTATGACAGGCCAAAGTTGAACCAACTTTGGTGAGTACCATGTTATTGGAACCAGTACAAACAATGACTTGCTACAGTAGTTGTGACAAACTGTAGTTTTACTTTAACATGTGGTCTTAATGATTTAGAAGACCACTCCCCTACGCACACCCAAAACACATAAGCATAAAGACCGCAATACATATGGAACAGATGATCCCCCTGTGCTGACAAACACTGCTCCCTCAGTCACGTCTGTGTGGTGATGAGTTGCGTACCGAGGCAAGGGAAGCCCTCCTACTCTCCCTTATGGCTCCTGTTAACAAAAACCTGCTCCCTGCCACGTGAACATGCCTTTCTGCCTGCATGTTAATTCCAACCATGAGCCTCAAATAAGGTGAGGCATCACACTGAACATAAGGGATGACTGCGTCAATGTGTATACACGCAGTGTTTGGTGGTCTTGTATGTGGTGGGCACGCAACATTTCTGTATTTGCATGTGCGTGTGTTTGTGCACTGAGTGATGTAGCATCTCTCCAGAGCTACAGAAGGTGAAAGCTTGCTGAGTCACTGATGTCACGTTGTGGCACCTGGGGCCAAATTCAGAAAACCCTCTCATCAACCTGCTTAATCATCAAGTCTGCATGCTGATTAAACTCAGGTGTGGTTGATCAAGCGACTGATGGAGGTGAACTTTCCCCCACATTACTCATAGAACTGGAGCACTACAGTGCTAGTATTCAAAGCGTCTCATAAAGAAAAAAAACAGTTAGGTTCTTTTCCATGTTTTTTTTTTTTTTTTTTTTTTTTCCAGATTCAAATCAAAGGCAAAGTCTCGAAACTTTCTTTTCTCATAGGGATCCCAGCAGGGTTTTAAAGATGTAATTTCATCAATGATCACTGATGCCGATCATTCCATTTCTCAAACCTCAAACCTCAAGGTGAAAGCCTTAAGGTTGAAGTAATAATCTATGGCATTTTTATATAAATGCATCTATGCATTTCTTTTCCATATTAAAACAACTCATAAGCTGTTTGAGGAGCATTTAAAATTTTGCATTTCATTTAATTTTGTACTTATCCTGGGAAGGTCTTCTTGTAAGTAGGAAGGGATTTGTCTTTGTTTATGAAAAAGGCAGGAGTACATCCTTTGGAATAACTCAGAAATTATTCTAATTAATATTTAGGAGTGTTGAAAGCCACCTAGAACAACTCAAACTGCAGCAAGAACAATCCAAAGAAAAGGAAAGAGATGCAGAGCTGCAGCGTGTTAGCTCTACTGTAAATACCTTGCTTTTTCTTAAACCTTACTGCAGACAATCCTTGTCTTGTTTGACATTACTTGATTTAGGATTTGGCCATCATTTTGCAGAGTTTGTTGAATATATTTATACGTTTTTACAGACTGCAGACACCTTCACCCTTTCACAGGCACACTGTGAGCAGCACAACAGTGGGAAACTCGTGCAACATGCGCACAGCCCACAAGCTTCTCGATGGAGAGTTTGGACACAGATGAACTTTTCATCGCCGTCAGCCATGAAAAGGCAATCAGACTTTTGTGCCTCCTTGCTTCCCCCACCCATGTAATGTTGGGTCTCCATCTGGCATGTGCAAAACAAATGACAATGTGATTACATGTTTTCAAAGCCCCCCAGTTCTCCACATCTTTTATTTGAAGGACAAAGAAAATTCAGCAATGCCAGAATAAATGAATAAAGTAAGTGCCTTGCCGCCTTGTTATCACTGGTTATCACTTGACGTTCTGTGCTGACAAGATGTTTCTATTGATTTTCTCTGAAGCAAAATTAATTTTCTTCTCTGAAATACCTAGCGGTTTTGGTGTGAATGCCTCAGTTATGACTGATCTTATCTCTCAAGATGAAAATTGACACACATAAAGAATAAACAAGTCTGTTTATTCAAGGAGATAGGGACACATTTATTCTCTGCAGACCAATAACCACATCCCAGTGACTTCATCACACTGTGGATATTTTTAATCAACCACATTTAAGGCTTTGGTGAGATGTTACAACAGTACCGGAAGTTCTCCATCTATCTCACCCCATCCTCCTTATTTGTACATTTTCCTTCCCCCCTGATTTCTTGACCCCCACAAATGGAAGTAATGTGCTTGGCCCCATCTTTACACTGCCTGCTTTCCCCATGCCTCCATTTTCTCATCCTCCCTCTGAACGGCTGCTCTGATGCTGTCAGTCGCCCCCAGATTTATGCTTTTGGTGTTAGTCACTGCCTGGCTTTCCCCTCGTCCTCTCATCACATGTCCTCTTCTTCTCTAAGTTTAGCACTAATCCTCTATTTCTAAGACAGCATCTGCACAGCCCCAACAGATGGGAGGGTTATATTTACTGTCTGTCTGTCTGTCTGACATACACATCCATCCAATAAACATGTACTTTAACACTGTACAAAAATTAAACACACACTGGAGATGAAAGACTCATTAATACAACTCTCGAGACTGCTGAGTAAATATGTGAAGTGAAAGTGTAATTTGATCTTTCAACTCATCCCAGTGTGGTTCGTCAGGTTGTACAAAAGTGTACAGTTTAGCAGCATGACGCATGTGACAGTGTTTTCACATGCTGGTGTATAATTGATGTGTGTGTCAGCCCGAGGGTAGTGTATCCTTACTCCATTATTAGAGACACCTGTGCTGTGTGTGACTGTGCATATTTGAGTGATTTTGTCCAAATGTGTATGTTAATGTTAAAAGAGTGTTTGCAGTTGTCTGTGTGTGTATCATCCATTGGAAATGATTCTAGGGTCAGACAAGGTATCAGATAGACTTAATGGATTTAGATTTAATTGATTAATCAGTGTGTTGGAGCTGTGTGGTTTAACTGTACCTCTAACCAGCTACGTCCTCTTTTCTTATCCTCTAATCACCAGATTATCTGCCCTAAGATTTCCGGAGTGACGGCCTCCGGTCTTTATTCTGGAGTTTGTGCATTACTGGCAACAACAACAAGTTGTTCTGCTTGTTTGCAGGGAGGAGTCCACACAGTGCTGCCCTATCTGTGACACATGACGTCTGTGTCTTTTGTATCTTGTGTATTGGTTGTTGACACTGTGAACAGAAAATATCTCTCATCATCTCTTTAAAGGCACAGTCTGTGACCAAAATGTAAACAAAAGTCACGAACATGCCAAAAATTACTTACAAAATCTAAGTTTAACTAAATCTAAGTTGTTGTTGTTTTAACCATAAATCCATAAGTCCACTTACTGGTTTGTTTTTATAGAGCATTCAGTGTATTGCATGATCTTCATAAGTGGATGATGATGGACAAAAACATAACAGATACTGAACTTGCATATCAGCAGATACAGCTCTGTGACAACTGAGCAAACTCCATCTGTTTGTGAGGACCATGTGATATGGCTGAAAGCACCAGAATTTTCAAGGTCGAGAAGGAACTTTTATGTCATTTTAGGTAATTATTGTTTCTGCTGTTGCTGAAGGTTTACTTGCATCATCGCTGTTTGTGAACAAGTAAGCAGTAAAATAGATCTGTAGCTTCAATTAGGCTCAGCTAACTAACAATAACAAAATATTTATTTTTAATCATTAAGTCAAACTCCTCAACTATATATGCAAAATGAACGGCAAATTTATAGAAATAGAAGGAATACATAGCCACTAAAAGAAATAACAACCATTTCTGAATCGCTGAGGTATACAGTAAACATTTTCAAAGTTCTTCTGATTTCTGTAATACACAATACATAAACAACCCACACGACACTGCCACCATGAAATGACGTGTAGCAAATGAGACATATGTGACGAGCCCATCTGAGTCATTTTTGTCGTCAAAAGCGAGACACCCATGTGTGCACACACACATGTGCACGCCCTCACACAACCTTTTAATGTACATGAGTTCACATAAGCATCACACACACACTCACTTACACACACACAGGGCTGCCATCAGTTTGGACATATTGTGTTATTTGTTGTTATGTGAGATCTTCAGACTGTTTTGAATTTCTTCACATATGCAGCGCATGTGCTCACATACAGTACAACCACCTGCAGCACTCAGTATGACCGCTGTTTCATAATTCATGCATTTATTCATTTATTCATGCCACACATGAAGAAAAAATATGTTTACCTCACAACCCAAATGTCAGGTCAGGATGATTCTCTGATTCATACATAACTAGGTGCAGATGCTCATCAGCATGGGAATGTGACAAATCTGCGCATTTGCTTGTTTAAATGTGGCAATTTCCATGCAGATTTCTTTTAGTACACTAAATTAAAATATTGCTCAAATCTGCATTTTGCATTTTGCAGTGTCACAGATGAATAGTTAAAGAGATTCTAAACCCAAAATATATTTTTTAAGTGTCAAACACTTCACCTTTGTAAACTTGAAAGGTGGCTTTAATGCATTTTTAATTTCCTCATCTGCAGAGAACAGCAGCTGCGGCCAACATGGATTCAGTAAGTCACAATACATTGGACTTCAATGTCAAGGCTCCCCCTGTGACTTTTATTTCTCCCTGGTGTTTCCTTGTTTTCCCTGTTTTCTCGCCTATCTCCTCCCCCTGTGTCTGTGTATGTGTGTGTGTGTGTGTGTTGGAGGTGTGGTGCTGTTCCCTCATCACCTGGTTCACCTGCTCACCTGTTTCCCATTACTCATCACCTGCAGTGTAAGAATCCCAGCTCTCCAACCACTTGTCACACTGGTATCACACTCTCAGCCACTCAGCAACTTTAATACTGAGTAGTTCTCTAGAGTTTCACTTGTGTTTGTTCTAACTCGTGTTTTCCCTGTGCTCCAGTGTTTGCCTGCATCAATCCTGCTGTTTCAACTCCTCATGCTAACCTGCAAACCTCCAGCCTGCTATTACCCCTTTGAATCAAATATTTTTCCACTACACCTGCCTCTGTGCCTGCTCAAAACAAGCCTTAACAGTATGTTACCCTAAAGAATAGTTCAGCAGGGGGAAACAGCTGGCATGACTGTCCAAAGTTAAAAAATACAGCTACCAGCACCTCTACAGATCACTAAATAACACATCATTTTACATTTCAGATTGTAATTAAACAAACATGATATTATACCTTGTTAATTGTGAAGCCTGTTAAGAAGTGCTGGTGCTGGTTACTGTTGCACTTGCAGCTTCCAGTATATATGCTAAGCTAAGCTGATCAACTCCTAAGTTTTCCAAAATGTCAAACAAGTGTACACTTTTGAAGCCTTGAGGTTAAGCCAGTACAGAGTGATTTTTTTTTTTTTCCTCAACGAATTACTGTGAATCCACGTGTAATTCTGAAAGAATGCAGTTGTTCATGTCCCATTTATTCATCTGGATATGAGAAGCAAAATAAAAGGCTTAATGTTCTACTTTACTTGTTATTTGGCTAAAGTTGAGCTTTGAAAATCCATGGGGTGCACATAAGTGCAGGCTTGACTGAAGTGGTGGTGGATAATGGGCCATGGGGCATATGGTGTGTCGTCTAGCTGCTGTTTTGTCCCTAGATTTCCTCTTAATCTCTCATGTGTCTCATTTTGACTTGTGTACTTTTCTGTCCTGCATAAAAAGCAGGAGTCTTTCTTTTCTTTTTCTTTTCTTTTACTCTAAGAGTCCCATTTCCACTTTTATCCACACAAGTCCCTAAAATGCCCAATGACTTTGAAACAAACGTCTGGCCCACACACACATACACAAGCTGATGAGCACGACTGAAGCTGTGAGCATGCTGCAACTTGCTTAGTCTTGCTTTGGCCAAAGAGAGGAATTAATGAGGAAAAAAGTAGCAGGCTGTCTTAGTGGGACACTGTGACAATGCGTGCGTGTGTCACAAAAACAGCTCTCAAAAGACTGTGACACACTGACCAGTTTGAACTGTGTCCTGACATACATGTCTATTTTTGATCATGTTTTTATCTGAGGTTGTTGAGTCACTGTTAAATTCTGATTTTGATTTGCAGCTACTCCAAGTTTAGATTGTTAAAGCATGTGTCCTATGTTGACCTTATTTTATAGTGATTACTTGAAACTTTGAACTTTGAATTGTAGTTGTAATGATGCTTATCTGAGATGGAATGACATCATACCACATTTCTAATTGCCCTGTGATGAAGTGGAGACCTATCGGCCAATGTCGGTTAGGACTGACTCCAGCACCTTCAAAGCCTTCAAAGGATATAGCCAATGGATGGATGTACTGTATGTCTAATTGGAAAATAAGTGTATAAATGTAGGCTAAATATGTGACTAGACTGAAAATCAGTCATTTTGCATTTATGTTTTTCCTGAGGTAATCAAGATGCCTGCCACTGTAATATGCTTTTAAATGAACCTGGGGTCTTAGGAGTTAATTAAAAAAAAAAAAAAACCTTATCAGCAGTGAGGAGTGATTTCACCAGCACACATACTACTCAGTCACCCACTTTCATTCATTCTTCATTCAATCCAGCAACTTTAAAATTCATGGAGATGCTTGTTTGTCAGTTAAGTTTAGAGGCGATGATGCTGACAGTACTGTCATTTCGCAGGTCATTTGTCATTTTCCCTTCAGCTCTCCTCTATGTCTGTCTTTTATTCTTCATCCATCTCTTAGTGTCTCTTCAAATCTATATTTTACTGCATCATTTCCTGTTGTTCCAAATGTCTTGACTGCAGTAATACTGGAAAATCTGATCTAAAATCAAAGCACTCTGGTTGACACAGAATAAGCTCAACTGCCAGTAGCTCTCTCTGTTTCACACATAAACACACACACTCAGACACTGATTACTAAACATCTCCCAGGCTGTAACCTGCTTCATGATGATGTAGGTTATTGTGCATTTTTGGTAACAAACAGGAACCGAAAAGCAAGATATAAAAACATTCTGTCAGTATGTCATTACACGTGTGCACGTGCATGCTTACATGCGTTTGTTTGTGTGCTTAATTACACGTGTATTTGTTTGCACATGGTAGAGCAGGGAGGAGGAGGAGGAGGGAAACATCCTCCCATGGCCCTGATGCTCTGAACAGACAGCACAGTGGCCTAAGCTTGTAAAATGAGTGTATCATCCCATGCCCCCTGGAACACAAATAACCTCTCTCATTTAGTCAAGACATGCACTAAACCTCCACTCATCTTCTTATCTCATGTAATTACAAATCAACATTGGCTTAATGTCGCAGGAGGTTCATGTTGAGTTTCTCAAAGCTGTTCTTCTTGTGTCCCAGACCGTTCTTTCATTTTATGGGGGTAAGTTACCTCAAATCAACCCTCAAGATCTAAAATTAAAATCTCTTTAGGATTATCTTGAGCTGTATCACACATAATCTGTGCCCTCTGTACTTTCTGAAATAAAGATGTGTTATTGGTGTCAAGGTTTTGGCATGTGAGGATAAATGCCAGATTTTAGAAACCTAAAATTTACAAAATGGAGATTTCCTGTTTTTGTACAATAAAAAGTTACAGATAGTTAAATACATTTTCTTTAATTATCTGCATAAATCCAATGACATGCTTATGCAAGTTGTTTTTTCATAATGGGATTTCATTGAAGCCTATGGCTCATTATGTTCTAGTGGTTTCATCACTAAGCCAATGGGCTTTTTCGCTGCTCTACCTTGACACTTGACCTTCATGTCAATATGATGCCAGAAATATAACAACTGTCTTCATAATGACAATGCAAGGTGAAGCATTATGATGACAATTGTATAACACGATTATTATTGTGATAAATCCCTGCTGATATAGTAGATGTAACCTCTACAGCCAAATGGCGCTTTCAGGTCACAGCATTTCATGATATAGAGTGAGCTGATCCGTATCTTGTCAGCGCTGTCTCATTAAAATAATGCACAGAGTGCCACTAACCCAGAGGTCAAATGTATTAGAGACATTATTTTCAGCAGGGATGTGTCAGTCAGGACCTATATAACATACCAGCATGGGTATGTTATCTAATGTTCTTCCCATCCCATCACAATCTGTCAACCCTAACCCCTACTTTGATTTTTTAAGCCTCAGGTCCCTTGATGCTCAACCTGCAGTACATTGTAGCTTAATGATTGTTCATTAAGTCTAAGTGAAATGTTCTTCAGATTCATCACTGTGAATGTGAATTTTGACAGCATCATCAGGTGTAATTCTCTATTTTCCAAGTGAGCAGCTTGTAATATATTGGATTCCCTCCAAGCTGCTTTCTGAAGAAAAAAAAGAAAAAACACTCATAACTCACAACCCTCTCAAAAGCGCCTATCCAATTTTCTGTCTGAAATTGTCATATTTTCTGCTATAGGATTATAATGTAGTGTGTACTAGTGTTTTATGCTGTGGATCAGAAGAAAGATTTCTGCTGATGCTTCCTTTCTGTTCTGAGCTTTGGGGCTCTGTTTTCATGCTGGTCACAAATTAAATACAACAGCTTTTATAAACAAGTGAAGTGGCGACTGTGTGAGGCAGAGGCAGATATTTTTCTGTCTGCACACATGGCACATTGTAAGTGCTACCATGATAACAACACCACTGCAATTTCACCATCAAATACCTTAAATAATGCCCCTTTCTCCTCCTCCAATGTGGTGCAGACACTAGCACTGTATGGCACAAGGAAACAAAAACCCTTTAAAGTCTCATTTTATGTATTTTATGCTTGTTTTCATTTACCTTCTTGGACATCCTTTCACCGGTAGTTACATCCGTACTGTGCTAGAATATGAGGTAATTCTTACTAATACTTCTTATCAACAACTGCTGACAGAATATTCCCTTTCATATCCATTCAAAAGGCAACAGCTGAAGGACAGGTATTCACTTCTAATCTGCAACCTCTGATTTGTAATGCACAGTTATACTTGCCTCATCTAGTGTTAGTCTTGTAAAACCAGCTACACACAAAATGTGTTTTGGTGTTTTTGTGCATACTAAGGTCTGTCCTTAAACAAACTTAAAGTTCAATGCTGGGTTGCTGGAGTTGCATCAGTTCAACAAACCATCTCCTCTTTTTAAAAGCTACCCCACAAAACTGGTCTAAACCATAGTCCTGCCAATACATAAAGGCCTATAGCTGCTGTGAACAACATGCTGAGGTTATCCAGTACTACCTCAGTTGATAAATAACTTTATCAGTCATGCAAACAGGATAATTATGTACAACTGCCAGTGTATGCAATTATTCAAAGTGCTTAATCAGCAGCTTATTACTTTGGTTGTGTCAGTAGTCATATTATTATGCACATCTACGTAAACAAAGCCATTAACTAAACGCAGCATTTTTAATCAGGTACCCCACATAAAGCACAGACAGCCAGCAAAATAATGAAGTCACATTTTATGGTGCTGCCACTTCAGATAGAACTGCACATCTGGTTATGTTGTCAGTCATCATCTTCAACTAAAAGCCTGATGATGTGCATCATTACACACAGATAACATGGTGATAAATATTTCAGTGTTTCCAGAAATGTAATTTTACCTTACAGAAGGCAATGATCTGCCCTCAGAGATGTTGTCTGAGAGGATGTATATTTATGTTTTGGGCTGTATATTCAGGTTTTTAAAATGGAGCGCTGCACACTGAATTACCTTTTTTTTTTGGCACACTCACATAGTCAGTCCAGTATAACAGTCCAGGTCATATGTTTGTGGAGCATAAATTGATGTTGATGCTGTGTCTAAGCTTTGTTGATTCACTACAAACACTACAAACTGTCAGTGTGCTGGTCTACCATTTTGGTCCTGACTGAAATATCTCAACAGCTAATGGATAAATTGCCATGAAAGTTTGTGCAGAAATCCATGGTCCCCAGAGGATGAATCCTGATTACTTAAGTGATCCCCTGAATTTTCCTGAAGCCACAAGGCTGACTTTATGAATACGGACACAGACATCTGTGCCCCATGAATTGTAACAACCTTAATTCTTAAATGAGCATCATCATCAGCTAAAACTTTTAATTTGCCCTATACTTTGGTTTATGACGACATGAAACCAATGACATTCATGTTTAGAGCCCATTAGCTGATCAAAAAAATGAATGGGGACTACTGTAAGTGTGCTACATTACAGAGAATGTGTCGTAATGTAGGAGCTGATTTCATCATCCATGATTGATGTCAGCTCCCACTGCATCTTCAGTGTTGTCAATGACTCCCTTCATATCAAACCATTTTACAAGTCAACAAGTGTCACAATTTCAGAACTTTGCAGAGGGGCATTTTGCCTTATACTTGTGCCTTGGTTCATGAAAATAAGTCCCTAAACTTTTTGACTGGCACACATCGTAGTCAATAGAAAACATCTATTTTTGGCTGTGCGTGAAGAACAGGTTAATTATATAGAAAATCTTGATGTGATTTAATGCACAAGGGGAAATTTGATCCCATGTTCTCCCTTAGGTCTTCACTAAGGACGAACATAATAGTTTAACATACTCCCACAGACAGACCCAGATAAAATGACACAGAGCCAAGACACATCCACTCAGTGACACACAATACATTAGAATGAATCCAAACACCTCATTAACACACATCCTGCAGGCTGTCCTTGATTCATTTTGGCATCAACAGCATATTAACACACATGTCTAATGGGGAGTTATACCATTCTAGTTTATAGGCTATAAATACACGCATGCCCTCCACAGAAGAGTTACACATGACAAGTCTAAAAATACCACTTCAGAGAGGAGATTAAATGGGAAGACTGATGGACAGACAAATACATAATGAAGACATGGCAGAGGGAGAATGGAGATAAAAGGTGGGGATTACACATATCAACAGCAGTAAGTCAGTGGGGCAGGACAGAAGGGCGAAGGATGATGGATGATGGAGACATGGAGGGATAGACAGAGAAAAATAATAATCTGGAAACATCTGGACATGCCGGCGCAGAGGCTATGTCTCACTCTGACAAATGTGTGCTCACACACATCTTTTTCTTTATAAGTTGTTCACACACTTTGTTTTAACATTCCTTTTTTCTGTATTCTCAAGCTAATTCAGCCTCAGTAAGTCATTTCCTACATTTCCCAGAACCACTTTCACCATTCCTCAGCAAACATGCCTGGACTTATCTAGCCATTGTTTATATGTAGGTGCAGACTGCAGTAGTGATAGATAATGATAGTAACAGCAAGAAATCCCCGGTGAGAAAAGTGAGAATTGTTGTGGTCATTACTCAGAACACAACATGTCTTGAGGCTGCATTGTATCATGGGCTACTGAGGCCACTGAAGGTGAAGAAATAGACATTTTTCTTCTTCTGCTCTACAGAGGATTCCTCCATTGAAAGTCAGTGTGAAATGGTGAGTGGCCTTGATCTTTAGTGACAGTGTAACACAAACAACTGATGTTACTGTGGTGTTTTTTTTTTTCCATTAATCACTGTTGCAACTTCACTAATTATTTATTGGTCATAGCCACATTAAATGTAGCCATTTTTTGGAAATAACAAAGATATACAGCTAGCATACATACATGTACAATGCCACCATCTATTCAGTATTTGACCTGCTTTATCCTTTCTGCCTTTTTTCACAGCAGACATTTTGACGTGTCAGAGCAAGAAAAGCACAGGTGTCACTAATAACATTAACAATGGTTCTGTTCTATTTAAGTTTCCCTGAAGGCCGTGACAGTGAGCCAGCAAAAACAATACCAGGGCCCAGAGACTGAAGCTGCTAACTGAAATTCAGCCATCATTAATTGTATTATTTACACCAGTGCTCTTTTTCTGCTTCCTTATAATAGATATAATGCACTTGAATAGAATGGGGCCATTGTTAAGGTTATTAGTCACACCTGTGCTTTTCAGTCTGTGTATAAAGAGCAAGAGCAGACGGAAGGCTGTATAGGAATGAGATACAATTGTTTCTACTTTTTCAGAGTGACGTTATTATCTCCCAAACACATTTTAGAAGAATTTTGAATCAGATATCAGCTTTGTGATGACAAACGAATGATCACATATTTTGTTTAGTAGCAGTAGCTAAGCTGACTAGCATGCATGTACCTCCAGTCATTTTTCATGGGTTTTCACTTTCTGGAGCAAGAGAACATCTGTATTTACATTGTCATTTAGGGAATAGACAGTGCATGCGCATTATTGGAGAAACAGGAGGCTGCACAACCCAACTTGACTATTTGTTGGATTTTTTTTTCCTGTTCTTAAGTTGAGTTTACGTTACAATTTACAATTTTATGTTTACAACTTTATAAAATTGTATTTGAAAAGCTGTAGACACAGGGAGCCTTCTGAGGCATGGAAAACTATTGTCACAATTCATTTGACATTAATATGGAGCGAAAGGATCTTCGTCTGATCCGTTCCATCATGTACAACGTCATATGCATATAATTTTGTTATATTACACAAGCATCTGATCTGTGTGTTCAAGTGTGTAGTTGTTAGCATTTTAGCTGTGACTGCTGACTCAAAAGACAAGGATTTCCAGACTGACCAAAGTGGTCAGCACACGCTCAATAATCATTAAGCCCATGCAAACTTTCTCTCCTTTTCTTTTTTGGATTCCATTCTCTATTTCTTCCTCCCACATTAATCTCAAATATGCCTCTATTCCCTTGTTTTTTCCTTATGTGTTATTTGGTTCTGTCTCAGGCCTGACAAATGGTTGGTTAATGAGTTTGTTCAGCGACGGCCTTGAACGCCTTGCTCTTTCTCATCGGTACACAAAAACCCACCAACCCATGCACACAAACACACATACACTGATCTAATTGTTTCCCTTTGGACACAAACAGGATTCTGTTCAGATCCATCACTGAGCGCAAACAAACAGAGTTTTGACAGACACAGAGAGCTCTGTTGTACGAGGAAATGGAAGCAGAGGCAAACAGATATTGGGTGATTGATGGGAGCATGAAATGATGCAGAGAGACAAGCAAATCCTTTGATCTCCTCTTACCTAGAATCGAGAGTTGGGCCACATAGGTTCCTGTAGTGTCACACTTACAGTACATAGATGTATTACAGCTCTGTATTCTTACCCAGAAAGAGTCTCAGAGTCTGTGTAATTTGAGCTTTGTTTTCTTTGAAATAACGTACAAAGACTAAATTCTGAGATTGACATTTTGGGAAATTCCCTTTCTTGTTTTCATGCTGAGAGTTAGATGAGAGGATCAATTCCACTCATCCCTGTTCACTAAATATGAAGCTTAGCTTAGCATAAAGACTGGAGACAAAAAAAAAACCAGTTAGCCTGGCAGTTAACTAGAGAGCTTAAGAGATCTTGGTGAGCAGATTTTGTTACTTTTGGACAGAGCCATGCAAGTTCTTTCCCCATGTTTTCTGCCTTTATGGTGAGCTAATCTGAGCTACTGCTGTATCAGAAATGAGCATACAGACATGAGTGTGGTATCAGTTGTATTCTCTGAAACTTTTTCTAGAAGTTTTTGTTTATATTTGGAGTGTAATGTGCTGCCCTAAAAAGCAGGGTCACTGTGTAAAACAACATTAACACAGAAGAAGCATGAAACCACTTTATTCACTTAGTTAACGTCACTGAAAAAATGTAGTCAGTAGTTTCATAAAGATGATGGTTTGATAATAAGGGCATTTCTATGCTGCAAAAGCAGCAACCCAATTACTGTGGCCTTGGGTTTAACGGTGAAAAAAGACACCGTATAATAAAAGAAATTCTCACTTCTCAGTTGGATTCTCAGCAGCTATTGCTTCACAGATTTACTGCACCTCACTGTTTACTCAGCTCAGTCTGCTGGTCTCCTGAAACCAAATCAAACCTCCAATAACAAAGTCTAAGCCAACAAGAACAGACAAGTTACAATTAGCAGGTATACAGGAGTGGTAATACAAATCCAGTATCATGGGCTGTAGCGCTAAGTAGGAGGTTTCAAGTTCCAGTGCCTGGAATAAAGCTGACCACACCAGGGCATCACACAGGGGTGGACACTGTAGTACGTCGACGGTTGACTCAGATGAGGAAACACAGAGCAGGTGGTGTGGTAAACAGGAGTAATGTTTCAGGATGATGTAAATAGTGTAGTATCAGTGACCCGCCTTACCAACAGGCATGATGTCACCTTGTTTAATGTGTGATAGGACAAAGGGCCACTTTTTCATTTCTTTCTTTCTCTTGTAGATTTATGGCAACAATATTTGGACAGACTGTTCTGCTTAAACTCTGATTGATTGCACTGTTTTTACATGGATTTTTAAAATTTTTTACAGGCCATACCAACATTTATTCAGTCTCAAAATGTTTGCTTTCTCTTTTTCTTCCTACTTTTTCCACTCTCTTTTGCTGCATTTCTCTAGCCCTGTCTCCCTGTTAAAACACACACATCTTAACATCAATGCGTGTTGTTTTAGAGTCTACTGACCTTAAAGTCCATGATCTCCCTCTCCCTGAGACATACTGGCATGCCATCATGCATGCATAAACTCACAAGCGTATATACTCTAATAGATACATTGCACACACTGGTGCACAATTCAATAACTATGCACATGCATGCACACACGGAGACAGTGTTGGTCTGATGAAGGGACAATAGCGCCTGTGTAAGCCTTGTGAGCTTTGCTGTGCCTGTCTCTGTGGGAATTTAATGGATTCAACTTCAGCCAGACTCACAGAGAGAAAGGCTTCAGAGCTGAGCCCGCTTGGCCAAAACAACCCAACTTTCAAAGTCCACTCTTGAGAAACAGAGGTGAACTTTGCACATACACTCATAAGATAAAAGTTTTATTGAGTTATGATAACAAGTACAACTATACAGGCCCTCCCTCTCTTGTTTTATATCTCTTTCTGTAAGAATTCTTATCTGTTCCCGAACAAGGTGCACACACACACACACACACACAGACACACGGGTAATAGTTCTCACAAATACAGCATTCACCATGACCTAGCGCACGTAGGCTTACTCATGTGACTGAACAACAGATACACGTACATCATGTTAACACAAGTGTGCAGTGAATGATTATTCATGTACGTGATCCTTCTATTAATAAACCAAACATGCAGAATTGTATTTATTAGCATCTTTTGACTGTATTCTCATGAGCTGCTTGTACTATGTGAAGAAATCTCCAGCTCTACATCCCATACATCCCATAATACCACACAGCTGTGTCTGTTGTTGCCAAGGTAACGCAGACTGACTGGCCAGTCAGAAGCAGGACCTAATTACAATCTGCCAAACTTCACTCGCTCACCCTGTCCCCCACTTTTTCCATCCTTACATCCATCCTTCTCTCGCTGCATAAATCTCTCCTATCCTTTCATCTCTCTACAACTCAGGCTTGACAGAAACAAGAAAATGTGGCTTTTTGAGAGATGTGTGAGACACAGTGCTTACTGTCTGCTCTCTTTGTCTCCCAGGCATCTGTCAATTAAATTCAGTCTGTCTGAATCTGTCTGATCCTTGTGACCCACAGGGACCAGGCAGTCCAATCCAGGTTTGACTGTAATAACCAATCCTTCATTTGGGAAGACTCTGGTGGACTGGACAGTGCATTAAGGACACAGGGATCAGTGCTGAATGTCTGCCTAAATACAGTTTGTCCCCTGACCATCTTTCTCTGTAGCTCACAAACGCAAATGTGCAGCCTTCATTTTCTCCGACAGCTGTATTAACACTGTACTAATGGCACCGGACCAGCATCCTTTAAGCTGCAGTAGGTGTCCGTAATGTTATGCATAAGTAGGGCTTAGCCTTCTGTTTGCTGTCTGAAACTAGGGACAGTAAGATGTAGGTCAGGGCAGTCCCTTTAGATGGACACTGCCAAGTTTGACATACTGTATGTGTACCCACCCTTTTTTCATCCAGCTTGTTCTTTATTGGGTCAGACAGGCAATCTGAGTGATTCTGCTCTTAGACTGCTGTGTCTACACATTAAGTCATTCTCCACAGCTAAAGTCAACACCAATCCTTGTAAAACACTGACAGTGCCAACAACACAGACTAGAACACCCCTCAGCTCAACCCCAAAGACACATTTGCCCCACCCAAACACTTCGAAATATACCACCCAGACCCCAGAGACAAATAACTCTGATGACTGTGTGTGCATTGGGTGTATGCCTCAAAAAACTGTGAGCTGACATCACCAATTTGTCCATGTAATCATGATTGTGAGCTGCCATGTGATTTATGAGGATTTCAGCTTTCCAAACAACAGGTGCCTGTGTGTGTGTTTTCTGTTATCTCACATCAATCGTGCTGGTTCATGTTGTCTATGAATATTTCTTTGTCTGTCATTCATTCCTCTATCCCCCTTTTCGATAAACAGATTTCCATCATTTACTGTCTGAGAGTATGGGGCTCAGCCGTTCCTCCTCTCCCCAGCCCTGAAGATCTGCGTGGTGACACGGAGCTGTTTCTGTTACCCTCCAAAATAAATTTGGCTTTATCAGGACAGAGATCAGGTTACTTGCCTTCTCCCTCTCTCTTTCCTGCCCTCTGCTTTTCTCCTCCCCCTTTTTCTCTGCTTCTGTCTGTCTCTCTTTTCAAGTCTCCCCATTTCCTTGTATCTTTGGAAACTTTTCCTTTCTTACCTGTTTCCACCATTTTATTTCCTCTTTAAATTTCTCTCTTACGCTCATTTCCTGCGCTCTCTGGTTCCCTTGTGGACTGGCGCGCAGTAAAATGAATGGCATAATTAGAATCACACATTCTTAATTGGCTCTTTCCTAGCTCCATTCATAATAACTCTATTTAAAATCACACCCCTCTCAGGGTGTGTGTGTCTGTGTGTGTCACTGGAGGCAAAAGTGTGAAATTAAGCTTGCCAGAATGCAGTAAAAGCACAGTGAACTCCGGACACGTTGTGTGTGTTTGTGTGCATTCCCAGTGTATGTGTGTGGAGTGCACTCATTAGCTCATGTCCTCTAATGAGAGCCACGGGTGGTTTAACACCTCAGCCCTATAGACGGGGCCTGGCTATGCCAGGCTGAATCCAGCCTGATTGTAATTATAGCAGTCAGTCTGAATGGACCACAGTGCATTAACCGCCCTCTCCCTGCTACGTCCCATTCTGTAATTAGAAATGTCAGAGCTGACCTATTATGTAGCTTTGGCCACTTCTCTGCCCTGACTCTACAGAGACATTCAAGACAAACAGCTGGAGTGGGAATTGTACCGGCAACTCTGTTGGCAGCCATTTGTATTCAGAGAATTATTTCCAGTGCGGTCATGATGGAGTGGAGGCCAGCAAAGAGGTGATGCAAAACTACAGGGATTGGTCCCATGACCAAGTGTGAGTGCATGTGTGTGCAACAGAAAGAGAGAATAGTGTGAGCACATGAGTACAACCCTAAACCACAGAGAGCTAACCACAGTGAAGGACTGCAATTAAGATTTTTCCGAGAATAGTGAGAAAACAGCAGAGAAAACAGTCAACTACTATATTGACCCTACAGCTTATACAAACACACATCAGCATGTGCTGGACCTGACAGGCTATACTCCTTCTCTCCTTTTAAACATTAAAAAACACTACATCAAAAGTCTCTGCAAAATCTGCCACTGAATAGGCAGTTTAACATTGACTTGCTTATCAGCAAACATACACACCTTGCAGAATATGACAACCTTGAGAGAGCTTGACTTGAGTGCTTTTCCAAGCCGTCAGGGTTCACTGATTAATTTGGCATTCATATCATCCACCAAGCTTACTTTAATGAAATTTTAAGTCCGCTACATTTTATTTCTAACATTATTTTCTGCTCCCAAAATACATAGTGTAGTGTGGAGGCCAGCAGCACAAATCAATTTCAAAAGTTGACATTTTATTGAAATCCATATCAGTGTTGTTTGGTGGATCACATGAATGCTAAATGCGCCTGTGGCTCCCAATGCTTTCGAAATCCTCTAGAGTCAAGCAGGGTAACATTAAATAATAATATTTTGCTGAGGAGAGTGACAATTTTCCATTATATTAAGAGAGGAAGAAGGTACATAATAGAGATAAAATTGTTTAGAGACATTTTTGTTAAGTATGGAGGAAGTTCACACATCCATGAGTAGTTTTCAATCTTTTTGTCAGAGAATACTCACACTATTAGCTAACCATTTAAAGCATTATTCATTCCTTTTAGCATTTTCAGCCTTTTGTCCATTACGTTTAACCACATTTATCCATAACCTTTATTTCCATTTCAACAGTTTATTTTATTTTCAATAGCCTTTTCATTAATTTTAGCAGTCCATTCCAACTATTAATTCCCTAGCTAACCACTTATCCATTACTCTTAGCTTTTTCAGCTGTTTATACATTCATTTTAGCAATCCATTTCAACATTTCACTTATTGTAATATTACTATTTAATGTTTCAGATTCAAAATTGTTTATCCATTAGGCTACATTTACTCATCTTTTAAAAGCTATCTTTTAGGGGTCTCAGGAGTTTATTTATTACTTTTAGACAACTTTTTCAGCTCCTGTTCCCAGTGCTAACTAGTTTTAATGCACTCATAGAAATGTGGTGTTCATCAAACTGTAATTTGTATTTAATCAAATTAGTTGAGCCACTCTACAATCTTTCATGTACACTCTGGAAACTGCAGAAGTGTTTGTTTATATGAGCCCTCAAAGACATAAAAATCCAAGAAAAACTTAAAGAGAGACAGTATATGGACTTTGTGTTTATGAAATACACATACATGTGATGCTAATGCAAACATACACACACTTGGCACACTTAGGTCTCCAGGCAATATTTTTGTTATGATGTCTATATGGGCAAAAGCTATTTTTTTGTTTACCATAATCATTTCCAAATCTGACACCTTTCTCTGACTGATTAAGGCCAATGTTCTGACATACTCCACTGTGTTTTCATACTAGAATACACTGTAGAGTGAGCTGTACACACACACACACACACACCCCTGTGATAGGCATACTCACTGACGTTAAGTATGATACCCAATAATGGGATTAGCTCCTTTATTCCATTGATGGAGGGGAGTAAATAGAGGAAAGGGGTCCCACATGCACCAAGATGACCATAAAGTCAGTCCTCGGCAATGCCACAGGATTTACTCTAATATTCCACTTCTCCCTCTCCTTATCCTCTCCAGTTTAAATCAAACCAATAACAGATGTTTGATTTTAGAAGTGAGGTGCTGTACAGATTAGATGACAAATATTGAGAGTTCAGAGTGATGATCTGTAGTGCTTTGAGGCTCACAGCCCTTAACCGTAAGCCTGTTATAACCAAGACTTACTAAGCCTGCTCCTCATACCTTACCAGCTCTTCAAAGATGAGGACACGGTAATGCAATTGATTTTAATCGTGTAAGAGTAACAATAGAGACCTTTAGAGGCTAAGTAATCCCATCCAGTACTGTTCTTTGACTGTTCTTTGTATAACCCCCTGACCTGTCCTTTAAGTGTATGCCAGCTAACTTGACCCCGAGCTAGAAGGCTGTATTAGATTACATTTCTCCACTGTACAGACATTGTTGACCAGGCGAAGGAGGAGTACTTCAGAGAAGGCTTCAATGGAGGCTTCACTAAGTCTTTTTCCTTTAAAACTTTTATGTATGTGAGATGTTTAAGTTCAAAATGATTCTGTGAAAAAATCAAGGATATAAGAATAAAATCTTATTAGTGGATAATCATTCAACATCTCAAGTCTCAGGTCAGTGTTACACCCAAATCTGGGACTTGTCAGAATGTGTGGTTTCATGTGTTAAAACTATGCAAATATTTTGACAGGTTTGGCCAGCAAGCCTATGCAGATGGCAGTGATCAAAGCCAAATATGATCATAAAGTCCTCGTTTTGTCTGCACGCACCCATCCAATTTTGATTTAGTTTTTTGTTCATTTCCTGGCTTACTGTCTTTGTCAAACTCTCCTATGATCAAGGGATTTGCATCCTGCAAAATTTATTACAATGCATCACATTCATTTTTGAGGCAGCACTGATTCTGCATCATGCCACAGTGACTAAGACATCTTGGTCGTGAGCACATTCTGTCTCTGACAGTCCTGTAAAAGCCCACATCAGAAAAGAACATTTTATATGAATGAGTTAAGTCCCTGATGAAAAGGCTACTCCAAAAGAATCTCCCTTTCTTTTGCAACTGAGTGATCTCAAAAACATCCTTCCCCATGAGCCTCTTTCCTTGCAAGATCAATTTGTGTTTGTGCGTGTGTCTGACTGAATCAGAGTATTTTATTCCAATAGTCCATTATGGTAGAGGACACCATCTGTTTGCTGTTAGAGCTTGGGAGGAGACCACCGCCCCAACTGAACTTTCCCTCGTTGCCTGTTTTAACTCACCCAATAACCTCTAAAATCTGACCTGACCTTCCCTCAACCTATCACCTGCTGTCATCAGAAAACTGGACACACAACCTCTCCACACTTAGGTAGCTCAGATAATTTCAGTGACTGTGAGTCACTAAATCACTCAAGTGAAACATGCCTCCCTGTGTGTGTGTGTGGATGACCCTCTACTGATCAGGTTTGGCAGTACTGAGGAAAATCCCACAGGAACATGTTGTGCATGTATCCATCTGCCAAGGATAAACCACCCAAACCTCCTAGCATGTGTGTGTTTGTGTTTGTGTGTGGTCTGGCTTAGCTCCTGTACTCTTGACTTATGAGGACTGGCTAGACAGATCACTGATCTAATGAGGACATTTTGGTTTAAGAGGACATTTTGATGAGTCCTCATACTGATTTAGGGGTTACTATCTGTGAGTAGGGTTTGGAAAGGGATTATGGTTGTGGCCACATTCAGTTAGTTAGCGTGTAGCAGTATTTGTCAAAGGCAAATTCTTTTGTTTTATGCTAACATTTTATTCACTGGTTTAATTTTATAATTTGTTTAGGTTTTTGCATGCACAGGACAATTTTAAATACATTTAATGCATATCAGAATTAGCTTCAATATGTCATTGTCCCTGCAAAAATTTTAGACAGGACATGTACGTGTTGTCCTCAATGGTAGTAACAGCCCTGGTTGGACCACTTGTGTCCTTTGCCCTGCTGTAGTGATGTTGCCATTTCCCCAGATCTAGGTAATTAACTTGGAGGGCATTATTATATCAAAAAGAACAGGACTCATAGCCAAAATTGTAAGAATAAAGTAACTCTAATGAATTGACTAGACAAAGTCCTCACAAATATAGAAAAACCAATATGTATGAATGTGCTTGTGTATTTGCCTGTGTGTGGTAGTGTGATGGCTGGACTAGACATTGCTGCCGCCCACTTGTGTCATTTAGGAGACCCTGCTTTAGGAGATCACCATGGTGACCGCTCTTTGCCAAGAGGTGTGTACACAAATACACAAACACATACACATCTCCTGTTTGACTCCAGAGTGCATCAATTATTAATGGACTGTGCTCTCTAAATTAATTTCCAGTCTCTCATTAGCCAATCTCTTCAAGAGTCACATCTGTGCTCCCATTCAGAGTGGCTCTTCCTTGCATACCTATCATTATCAGCATTTGCACAATGAGATCTCAGGGATCTTTTCCAGAAGATGTGAAACTACAAAAAGCTGCAACAAAAACCTACACATTAAATCTAACATAGAAGTGTGTGGCCGAGTGTGGGTGGATCTGGCTTTGTATTGAAAGTTGGTTTCTGTAATTGCTACTACAGGTGTTTTTCTAGTGGCACATTAGCTTTATGCCACACTTCTGCTCAACAGGAGAAAACAAAAGACGCAGCAGTAATGGTTCAAATTAAGAACAATTGATTTTGTGTGCATGTTTGTGCGAGAAGGTTTTTGTTGAGTGTGTTTACGTGCAGAAGGAAAAGAGCCCCCTGATATGGAAAGTGCAAGACTGAGTGTTCTTGATAATTAGGCGACTGTGCGATTATGCAATGAGCGTGACCATGCCAATGACAGACAAAGAAAAAAGCAGAGAGACAGAACAGGAGGCAGAAAGAACAGCATGACAGGGGTTGAACGAATTACTGAGAAAAGAAAAGAGAAGGCACAGAGAGATGTACTGCAGTGAAGGACTTAAAGATAAATTTGAGTTGTTTTGCAGTTTATCTGAAGTTAGATGGAAACTTATTTTATGTTGTGTAAGTTATGATTTATGCTCTATTAGTGGGCATGTAGTAAACTATATTTGGAGGGGTCAAGCAATGTGTGTATGCATTTAGAGAATGCTAACGTATCCATGACACACATACATGAACTTTGCCCCTGCACCTGTAACATTGTAACCTTAGCAGTGTGTGCATGTTTGTGTGTGTTTGTGTCTGTGCACCACAAGACCTAAACTTGGTCAGCAGCAGGGTTTTAACTGCTTGCCTTCTCTTAACTTGTTGATCCTTTGAGTCTATCCATAGACACATTTAGCATAGCATACATGTTTATGGGTCGAAGGATCACTTTTAAAAAAATGGTTTTGCTCAATCCCTGATGTATAGCTATTTTTAACTATATTTAATTTTGCTACAACATAAGCTACCAAAACTATGTGGATGCAGGAACAATGTAACAATATTAAGCCTGGCTATAAAGATTTGTTCTTATTCAGTCACAGGGACACTTGTCCAATTTGGTTCACCCCAAAGGTGTCAGGTGCAGGTGGGGTTGGGGTCAAGGGTGTGCACAGACAAGTCAAGTATTTACATACCAAACATGTTTAGGGTCAAACCCAAATTGTTGCCACAAAGTGGGAAACACACTATTGTCTAATATTCTTGAATGCTGTAGCATTTAGATTTCCCTGAATTAGAATTAGAGCGGTCAAGCCCAAACCATTATACGAAAACATGACATTCTGAGAAAAGTGCTTTTCTTCTTTTTTTTTTAAGGATTTAAGGATTTTAAGGAAAAGACTGAAAAAAAGGAGGAAAGAGTCAGTCTGTCCACCCACCAGTACCTCTAAAGTTCACTGGTTAATATGTTATATCTTAGTTTAAAATGACAATTTGTGATTTTAAGGGGCTTATGTGTTGGACTGTTTGTTGTTTGGCTTCAGGGACTTCCTAGAGTATTGCAGTCATGATGAAGTTGCCAGGTAACCAGTGGAAACTGCAATTTTATTTTTACGAAATGTCAAATTATTCCTTTAAAAAGATTGTCACACTGAAAGTGCACAAAAGTATGGCCACAGATGTGTCAGTCATACAGTGAAAACATATTAGAATGGAGCAAAAACTGTATTTTATATTTTTAGGAGGAAGTACTGAGATTATTTATATGAGTAATATGGTTTACAGTGATTATAGGACAAAATACTGTTTGATAGCTGATGTTGTTGGTTTATCTAAAATCCTGCAGCATCTTTTTTTCAGTTTGAAATTCCTTCCTCCCTTTACACTTCATCATATAAAAGTAAATAAGTAATATTGAGAAACTAGTGAGAAATCTTACTATTATTATTAAGAAATATGCATGAATATATCTCAGACCTGCATGACAAAGCTCTTATTCTCCATTAAGGTGATGAAACTATAAGTTGTTATTTCAGAGCTGCTTATTTGGTGACAAAATGCCTGTCTTTTTCAATTTACTTTAATTTGACTTTGTAGTTAAAGAACAGGAATGTCACAACACTTTCTACTCACTTTATATTCAAAGGCAGAACAAGTTCCTCATCAACCTACATCATGTCTCAGCTGCAGTCTGATCAACTCTATTGTTGGCTTTCCAAAAGAAGGGCATCAGAGATGCATATCATCATAACAGAGCATTTCACTGCCAGGAGAGAAGCAAGCAATCTCTTTCTTACTCAAATGCAATTATGAACACATGTACCCACATACAAGCACACATGTAGACACAGTCATGCACACATGAATACACAGTTATGCACACATGTACCCAACAGCCGTGCATGCACACACACATACACACAACCGCCCACACACACCCTTGGAAGAAGCCACTCACACTTCGCCCCCATAGAGTACATGTCAGTCCATCTGGGATCATTAACACTATGTTAATGAATATAGGGCTGGGGCCAGGAGCATGTGAGGAGAGGAGAGAGAGAGGGTACAGAAAGAGAGAGAGAGAGAGAGAGAGAGAGAGAGAGAGAGATAAAGAGGACAGAGGGTGGGAGGATGGAGAAGGATAATGGATTCTCTCCTAACAAATGCACTGCCCGAGGTACTTGTGTGGGGGAAAAAAACAGAGATGAGAAAAGATTGAAAGTGAGTAGAGGGAACAAGAAGAAAACTGGACCACACCAAGACAGAGGAAGTGGGAACTGACACACAGCAATAGAGCATAAAAGAGAGTGAAGGGAGGGGGACACGCTCAATAGTTAGTCATGTGAAATGAAAACAAGAAAAAGTAAAGTAAACGGAGAGAGATGTACTCGGCACATTCTGGCCAGGGGCTGATGAGGGCTCCATGGAAATAACTGAACAGATGAACAGAAGAAAGGGAAGGAAGGAAAGACAGCAGAGACAACAGATGAGGCGAGAGAACAGGCAGGGAGACAGACAAGCAGATACAGTATAATAAATGATGGCAGAGGCAATGTGAGCCTGAGTAGCGTGGTTAAATATTTCACTGGGGCTTGTTTGTGCTTTTGTGTGCCGTGCTGTCTGTATGTGTGTGTGTGTGTGTGTGTGTGTGTGTGGGTTTGTGGGGGTATGTGAGAGTCCCTGGGAGACAGAAAAGAGGACAAAGCAGCGGGGAGAGAGCGAACGAGAGAAGTGTGCCTGTTGACTGGGCAAGTTAATGATTCCTGTGGTCTGAATAGTGAAACTGTGTTATTGTCCAGGAGTGAGGAGGTGGCTCATTTACCTCCTGCCGTCACACACATGCAACATTGTTTTAGTTTGTTTGAGTGAGTGTCTGTGGCTTGTTTTTATACCTTGTTCGCTCATGTGCTGCACATTTGGAAAACAGCTCAGCCTCCGTGGCAGCTTTCCAGAGGATGCTCAGAGACGAACCACCACGAGCTTATCACGACCTTGTCACTGTGAGAAGAAAGATTTGCCCCCCTGCTGGGCTAAAACTAGACACATGGAGTGCTATTAAGCTGAAGTGTGCCTCCCTCTCTTTGAATGGGTGACCACCTGTATGCAGATGAATGGGTGTGAATAGGGGCCAGGAGACATGCCTTTGTGGTGCCAGAGAAGAAGCAGCTTGTCAGAGTGTGCCGCTATGAACCAGAGGGCCAAGGGCCCACAGGAGGCAGGGGATAAAGGGACAGAGGGCAGCAGGGTGACAAGCTGTCCATGTGTAGATGAAACAATGCCAAGCGTTAACAAGCCTAAGCTTGAGGTAATAACAGAGGTTGGGTGAACAAAAGGCAAACGTTTGAAATGCAATCTGTGATCAACTAGAGTCACTAAGGAGCATGTTACGGTGATTTAGCCCCTTTAAGCCCCTTTGTACCCTATATTCATTCTATCATAATGTTGACTGTTCATATGACCTTTTTTTCCAGTGCTAGCTATGGTTATTCTCTTTGCGGAAGGTTAGGGAGGAGAAGCTCAAATAGTACATCAGTAGCGGTGGTAGAGGCTCGGGGGCATGACACACAATGACGTGACAAAGTAAGGACATAAAAAAGAGACAGAAAAGCGATCAACAGGATAACATCTCGCTGCATCAAATGCAGCAACAATAGAGACAGCGGCAGGGATCAGAGCTCTCTTACACACCTTTAAACGCCAGTAAAAACCTGTGCAAGTACATGCCTGTGTTTGGGCAGATGTGTTACTACCCTCACCTGAACAACAACCAAGCAGTTTCTCCTATCATCCCTGTTTGGTTCCTGTTATTTTTTCAGTGTGGCTGACGCCCAGTGTTTCCATCTGCCTTTTATCTATAACACCCATGACATCTGTCACTTTCAAAGTTTCACTCCACCTCCACCTTGATTTATTCTCTCCTCTCTCTATTAAACACTCCTGTTTTATATTTCTGTGTGTGTGTGTGTGTGTGTGTGTCTGAAGAAACTTCTCCAAATCTTGACATAGAGATCCCTGACCAGCTCTGATCCCTGCCTGGGGCCGACAGGATGAGAGTGGAGAGAAAGAAGCTGAAGAGAAAAGCAAGACTGAAAATTTAATAGGCTGAGGGGGATTCAGCCCCCCCCCCCCCTTTTTTTAAATAGCTGTCTCCCATATATCCTTAACCCCTCTTATCAAAACATTTATTCTAGCTGGGCTGATACTTCTCTTCTTCTGACACCATCTGTTTTTGTTTTATGGATCTCTTCACTCCCCAAAACTCCTATGCGTTCCCCTCCAATAAAAGATGCATCAGCATTTGGTTGAGACAGTAGGAAAAAGAAAATCAGGCATCGCCAGGTACATGCAGCACCAAATGCTCTCTCAGTTTTCTTTTACTTCATTACGCAAGTTATGTAATTGCGGGATATCCGTAGCACGTTAAACAACTTGCGGCAGAAACTGAGACGCCTGGAGACAAGTCCCTAGAAAATAAACAAGCTGGTTTGTGTTTGCTGAAAGGTTTGTACGGCTGTCAAGTCTTCCCCCAACTTCCTTTAATCCACTTTTAGAACTGTCGAGCTTTCTATCGTCTCAAACACTTTTTCTGCAAGTTGCTTTTTTTTTTTTAGCCATCCAGTTTTCTCTGCTTTACTGTGATTCACAGAAACCCTGGTCTTCCCTGTCTATGCGCATCTGTGTGTGTCTGTATGGGCTGTGGGAGGATTAAGTCTCACTCTGAGAGTTATACATGGTTTCCACTGGCAACAACACCATCAAAAGAGCCGACAGGGAAGAGCTACATGTTTGTTTGTCTCTGTATGTTTGTGTACATGTACAGCAAGCATACAACATACTGTATGTGCACGGGTGCGATAGGAGGTCCCAACCGTCTGACTCTTGGCCACAGCAGTAGCAGAGAGGAGGAGTATTTGTGGGTTGCGATTTTCTAAATTTGTGTTTTGGTCTTGCTACATGGTTGGTTATGTGTTAGATGAAGGCATGAGGCATGAGGTATGAGGAGATCCCATGTATGAGCAGCGGAAGTCTGCTGGCAACGAGGAACACTTTGACAGTCAGTCCTCGTGTTGTGTATGAGCGAGAGCTGATGGATCATGTTGCTGGTAGTCTGAAGCCGGTGAATCACTGACTGGTTTGGGAGCTGCTGGAACAGTATTTGCATTTCAGTCGTTCCATAGAGGAAATCAATACATATGTTTAAAGCAGTTTATAATGTCATTAGGGCTATGTGGAAGAAATTGGCATTACATGAATAGTTATTTATAGATTAAAATTTTTATCATGAACTAGATTTTTTACTTACACTGTAAGAAATTGTTACATTGACCCCATTGCTCCAGTTATTCTTGTTCATGCATTATGCCACTTCATCACTCTTCTTCCTACTCATTTTTTTCCTAATTTTTAGGAAGACATTATAGAATGGAAAAGCACCATCAGCCATGATTAACCCCCACTGCCTACAGGATCCACAGTCACTGTGTGTGTGTGTGTGTGTGTGTGTGTGTGTGTGCGCGTGTGTAAGATCCTCTCAGAATGCCAGGACTTGTGTGTGCTTGCCCAACCAAGCCTAGGGACAGTCAGACACTCAGTTTGTCTGCACACAGAATACACACATGCTCACACATACACACACACACACACGCACACACACACACACACACACACACACACACACAATGCCCCCTCCTGTCTCCCTGCAGCTCTGGAGCTCTGAACCAGCTAACCTGGGCTGGGCTCCAGCCCTGCCCGAGGGAAGCCCTCTCCTGCTGGGGCCACAATCCTGCTGACACCCCATGGTCTGGACTTTATCCACTCCATCTGTGAGCTTGTTCTCTACAGTTACCTGTCTGGGGACGCAGCTAAGGAGAGACCACCAGATTAGAGAGACTGATAAGAAGGTAATAATTCTTTATTATCTGACAAAACGTAACTAGTCCACCAGCGTGCCTAGACAACAGCAGCAGCCTGCAAGAACACACACACACACATCTCTGCAGAGGGTTCTCAAGTGATTGAAATACAACCAGTGGGACAATCTGAGCCAAAAGCCCTACAGTATACAATATATGAAATAAATCCGTCTTGGCAGCATTAGTGTAGCAACATATTTATAGCTTGATTTCAAAGTGCACAACAAAAAAAGACTGCAAAACAATGCAGTTTAATACAACTTGACAAACTGCATTACAACACATAATAACTAAGCAAGGTCCAATGAATTATGACAGACAGTACGTCACAAAACAATACCACACAGCCCAGTAGCAACACCTTACAGTGTTACAACACAACAACATGGAACACAATAACCAACAACAACAGAAGCCAACCTACGACACTGGCAGTAGTAATTTACTTGAATTAGTAGCTAGACTTTTAGTGGTGGATAGTAACCTAGTGCATTTAACACACACACTGTGCCCAAGCACAATCTTGAGGTACTTTGCATTCAATGATACTTCATACAGACACACAACTATATTTCAGAGGAAAATATATTAGACTTTTTATTAAACTGCATTTATTTCAATTCAGATTTTACTTACAAAACACGTGATCTGTTTATAAAATGACACAATATTATAGATTAAATTTACCAAATACTCTGTACCCTAGTTTTTATTACATAAATGATCATCCACAACTGCCATTTTTATCATTTGATGTTGTCTTAGATGTCTCATGTGTGTGTACATATTCCCCTCTCATCTCTTTACTATTTTTATTTTTACATCGGATAAAAACTGCTGACAGCTGACTTTGTTTTACATTTATATCATTATTAAATTTCAATCACTTGCCTTGTAATAAATGATATGGACTTTTAGTGGTGAGCTTTTTTCTTCACGTTTTCACTTTTGTGGTTTATAACTTTCTTATCAGGGTGATTTTCCAGTTTATTTTATATTTCTTTATTACGCTCTTGCTAGGTTGTTTTATGGGTTTGGTAGTAAGGTTGTTTTTGTGTTTTTCAGGTCTGAAGTGCGGGCAGCTGGAGCGAGAGTCTCCCGTGGCTCGGCTGGGCGGAGAGTCCAGGTTGCCTCACTGCTATTGGTTTACCGCACTTCGAGGGGTGGAGCCTCTGCCAAACAAAACAGACAAGTTGCGCTTCTGTGAACCAGTCAAGAGTAGAATACTGCCAGGTCACACTCGTCACTTTGAGTTAGGCTTATTACTACAACAGGCGCGTAAAATCCACGTTCGTTTGCCGTGCGCATACTTCATCAATCTTCAACACCAGTAGCCGTTTTAAATTATCCTTCACTAGCTGAACTTGTTGAGGATCCCGCGGAGAAGAGAAGCTATGGATATGGCGTATCTGGTGTGTTTGGCGCTGAGCATCGGTGCTTGGTTCGCCTCTGCGGAGAGACACAGCGTCTATTGGAACAGCTCGAACCCAAAGTAAGTGCCGATCTGTGTTTTTTTTTTTTTTTTTTTTTTTTTGCGTGTATGTACCCTGAATGTTCATGTGCCTGTAGTATAGGACAGTTGTCTGAACGTGTGAGTAGCTGAAAGTGGTTGAGCAAAAACTGCTCTGTCTGTGTGGCTGCGTGCGTTTCCTGCTGCGTCCAGGGACGAGTGGATGTAACTTTGTACTTCCCTACGATTCCACACTTGTTAAGTCTCATCCCATATCCCATATTGGCTCTGTGTGGCATCGAGCCTCTTTAGCAGCTACAACTAAGAGCCTTTTGTTTTCATATCATGTGACAATTAAAGGTTCATGTGACGTTTAAAGTCAAGCTTGTGTGTGTGTCTACCTTTAAACTCGCCTGAACAGGATTGCAATTATAAAGCATTAGGACCCATACAGCAGCAGCAGCAGCAGGAGCAGCCGGGTGTAAAAGCAGAAGATTGGGTGCGGATGCCCAGACAGATGGACAGATTCACCACTATATTTAACCGCAACACACAGACACAGACATACTCTAATAGTAGAAAATAGACTGACGAGTATGAACTTGGCCGGTGACGCTGTCTGTAGGGTCTGCACCTGTGTATGTGTGTATACAGTGTGTATGTGTCATGGAAAGTCTATTAATGAATAAGAATCACAGGGGGTTGAGTTTATTATCTGTTTTATGCAGAAGCCACATCAAGAGTCATCAAGAGTACGGTAAAGTGGTTTCTCGTTGGGAAAGAGAGTGAGTGTGTGTGTGTGTGAGTCAGACAGAGGCATATTGTTGTCTGTTTTGTGTTGAGGTCAGAAATGTAATGCTATCCGACCACTCAGCGGGATCGATGGAGGTTGACAGACGCGCAATATCGCAGCGCGATTTATTGAGCTTTTAGCGCGAGAGACCCCGACGCTTGAGAGACAGTATTATTTTATAACCGGGCTGAAACAGAAGGACCCGTCCCCGCTTCTCTGCTGTGTGTCGAGATAGGTCGATTAAAACCCGCCACCGAGACGAAACAAGGGCAGAAGCCATTATAGCCTTTTAGTCTTTGTCTTGATTACATTACTGGCTCTCTAATTGCCCTTTAACAATGACAATAGACGCAGGGCTAAAAAAAAGAGCTCCACAACAAGGAAAACAATTGTCCTGATAATTGGATGAAGGGGGTTTAATGGAAAAGTTGTTTTCGTCATGAGCAGTGCTTATGTCATGGGTTAGTCCATGTGTGACTCAGAGGAGCAGGGTTTGATTCAACCTGAGTTCTACACCTGACTCACTACAGACAAGAGGGGAGGAGCTCTAGTCCAGGTGAGATAGAAGGAGACAGGTAACTTCACAGAAGCAAACGTGAAACCGGAGTCTTACTGGTCAAAGCTGGATAAAAGAGGAAACAGGAGCCTCAAGTTAAAGGCCGATGAACACAAAGCGAAGGCAGAGAGGTGGGGAGAGAGAGAGAGAGAGAGAACATTGGTGGTCTAATACAAAGTCAGATCTTGTGTCTGCTGACTCTAATCCGGCCCTGGACTATTTCTGCTGTCAAATGGGAGTTGCATAACCAGAAGAAAATCATAATATAACACTAATCCCCTTTTTGCTCAATGGCTAAACATAGACCCTGACACAGACAGGCACAAAGTTCACACATCATCAACAATTCACACATCACAAACGTGAATGAGTGAATTCAGTAGTGGCTATTCTGTTTCTGCTTCTCTTATATCTGTCGGATTTCCTCCACCCTCTGTTGGACCAAAACCTTTCACTTTCTCATTCTCTGTGGTTCAGATACGCACACACACTTTTGGGGAGTCCCAGGAAATAGATGTTCTCAGAAAGTTACTGCCAGAAATTTGCCACCTGTAGGATATTTTTGCCACGTTTTACAGTCTAACTCTACTTTAATCCTTCATTTCCAGACTCCCCCTCTAACACCCCCCATCTTCCTGTCGTTCTAATTTCTTTCTCCATCATCCGTCTTGTCTATATGGGCTTCCTCCAGCTTAACTAAAGGCCCACCTGCCCCAAATCATCCCCAGTGATCAATCTATCACCTGCTTGGAGGATTACAGAGATCCATCAGCGGCCTTTGACGGCAGCGGGCCGTGGATAATTGATGCTAATTGATTCTAGGTCTGATTGTGAGTAGCAGTGATTTGTCTTAGGTAGAGGACAGTGACCAGATGGCAGCAGTCTGCCCATTCATGTCGGGGAGTATAGAGGTGTGAAGCATTGGCACGACTTTAGGTGTGTGTGGGTGTTTGTCTGTAGTGTGTGTTCACTCTGGCTTAAATCCGTGCTTCAAAATCACAGTAGGGATTTTATACCCTGAGTGTGTTTATGTGTGTGTGTTTGTGTAAGTTTTCCTACATGACAGGTGGAGAGGCATGTTTTTCTCAGTCTGGTCCAGTCTTGTTTTTAACTACATGTCTCTGCCTGTGTCGACTTTATGAGTGTGTGTGTGTGTGTGTGCAGATGTTTGTACGAGAGAGAGTTTGAACTTGCGCTGCCCTTAACCTGCTTGTAACGGGAAGTGATTTTATTTTTGTTGTGGACTGAGAGTACGTTTGTGTGTGTGTGTGTGTGTGTGTGTGCGTGCCCCTGAACGTCAGCGTCAAATAGGGAGTGGCTGTTACCGTAGGCACATGATAAATGTGTGACTCACACTCACACACTTTGGGGGGCAAGAGGGAGGACTGGGATGTTAATATTAGTTACAGCCAGCATTCCATCCTGCAGTTACTATACTCAACTCTCAGCTGTGTGTGTATCTGTGTGAGAGTGTGTCTGTCTCTCCCTGAACCTGTCTGTTCTTCTCTCCATCTTCACTCCTTTTCCTGTCTTCTAACAGCTGGGTCTGGCCACTGGCCCCAAGCATCCATCACCATACTAACAGATTCAAGTACATTCAAGATCTATTCTTATTCTATTCTGTTCTGAACAGATATGGAAGCTATTAACACTCTAGCCGCTTTTCTCTCTGTTATCTCTGCGTTATTTATCTGCTTCCATCCATCCCTAGTAGCGTAGGTTTATTTTTCATGCACCCAGTATCTGTGCAAATATCTTTATCAGGAGTTTGGTGTAATATAATATTCTGTTTATCTCCATCAGTGTCTGGCTCTGTCTGCCGTTTTGCTGTAATCGAGAAAGCCGGGCCTGCTTTGACACGTACATGTGGCCTTTAACGATGAGCTTGGGCTGAGGGTAGTTGATGTCACCACCACCACCACCACACACGCCACTCCTCCATCCTTTAACTCAAACATTTTATACATTTTGTTCCCTCTCTCTGTCTCTCCTTTTACGCTCATTATTTACCCCTCCCCAGCCCATGTCCCGTCTGGTTGTTGGCCTCTAATCTCACCAGAATGAGAACACACACACACACACATGCCCCCCCACACATACTAACATAGATTACAGACGGCTTGTAATCTGACCATCTGACCCATAGACACAGGCTTCATTCTATATATATTTATGCTTCTGTGATCCTCTGATGTAACTTCTGTCTGTTTTATTACATTATGTCCTATAGAGTGTGTGTGTGTGTGTGTGTGTGTGTGTGTATTTGGGTAGGTGGGTTATTGTGTAATTGTTACGACATATATATGTATAATCAGCCTGTAGTTGTCAATGTGGATCACTGCCAGCTTAATCTCCCAGATAAAATCCATCCTACATCAGAACAATCAGTTACAAGCAGGATATCTCCATATAGCTCCTTGCCGATTCAGTATTGAAAGGCTTTGTGTTTATTCCCTGCTGATATAACTGTCCTGTTACCTAACACACTTGCACTCATACCTTCACACATTATAACACACAGCAACACCTGGGAGTTTTAGTGACTACATGCATAAACTACAGTATATACTTTATATCAGTGTTTCAGGTCTATAGACATCCTCCTCTGCTGTCAAAGTATCCATGTACCTCTGTTTTCTCTCTGCTCTTCCTCTCGCTTCCTTATCTGTGGCCCAGACTTCCTCCCTCCCCCCCTCCCGTCTCACTCTCTCTCTCAATCAGTCCCCCTCTTTCTCACAGACCTTCCTCTGTTTTTGCCCCAGTAGTTTTCCACCGGAGGAGGACAGAGCACTTCTCAGCCCTGGTTCTGCTATAACACCAGAGGGGACGTTGTATGTGTGTGTGTATGTGTCCACTGGTCATTCATAGCATTTCAGGCATACCTTGGCATTGCTGTCGACCACATAGCCCACCATCGCCCCCTAAAGGGCAGAATTAACACCTCTGCTGAAGTATTTGAGGATATTTTGTTGAGCATCAGTTTATCTAAAATGTATTCCAATTTAAAAAAACTTTTTAAAAATCAACATTCTTAGAAGTCCATGAACTTTTTCCCTCGCTCCCAGTTAGACAGACAGACACAGGCACGCAGATTAACTCTCTGTGACCCCCCAACATATTAAACCAAGCATGATACCATTTGGCCCTCTCCTATTCATCGAAGACAGAATGGGAGGCTACAAAATGGGGGACGGGGTGAAAAGATTTCTGGGGCAGAGAGGAGGAGGGGCTGGGGAGCAGGGTGAGAGAAGGGTGAACCAGAGAAAGGGATTTGTGTTGAGAAATTAGCCTGGATGAAGAGCTCTGGTATATTATGTCAGCGTTAAGAGACAGGACAGA